>NC_068962.1:11235634-11542668 GCF_026419915.1 Harpia harpyja | reverse complement strand
AGAAATTAACACCAAGTAACATCATGACAATATACTTATAAAAGAGTAATTATTACTCTTGAATGCATGCACACAGTTCTCCTTTGCAAGAGCTACATGAAACGTAGATGCAAAGCATCTTTGAAAGCTGTGGTCAGCTATGAATAGATATGAATATCATTACCACATACTTTGGATAATGAGAGTAATTGCAAAACGATGCTGTATGACATTACACTGCTGCGCAAAATAAAAAGCCAGCAAATGCAAAATAGACAGGTATAAACTGCAATGCCAGTTGAGAAGCTTATTTGGCAGCATATTCTTGGCAAAAGATTCAAGTACAAAACTCTGGGGAAGCTTGTGTCAAGCATGTTTTCAGCTGTGTTTCCTAACAGAGATGCACGTAATACTTCAGTTCCCTGCATGCCTCAGTTTGTCACACAGCTAAGAAGTCACTAGAGACTTTTATTCCCTAACTTTATTTTTACTTACTGCTTTCAGCATAGCTTATAAGGTACCTCTATTAAATATTTACATAAATATTTCTAACACTGGCGTAAATCACTGCTTCAGAAAATTTCAACGTGTTGCGTCCCATCTGAAGTAAAGGATGGTATTTAAGCAATCAGAACTGCACCAGAGCACTTTTGTGGGAATACCTTTAGACCACACTCCTCTTAGAAATTGCCTACAATGTTCTGGTGAAATGTACAGCTTTTTTAGAACAAAAGGTTAAAAAAAGATCAGATGTGGTTTTCCTTCCATTTTCATAGGCTCTTGGATGACTTACGACTAAACACACAAGTCATGGTCATCTAAATGGTCATGCTAATAAATCAAGTTTAGATGACTTCACCAACCATCTAACCCATTCACTACTGAAGTTAACTATGATGGACCCAATCTGCTGTGGCACAATTTTATAATTATACCATTAGGTGAATGCTGATTATGTAGACATTTCATCCTATCCTCCAGTCAACATAGATTCTTTCAAAGGTACTGGGTAATTTCTACACTGAACAGAATGAATATCCAAGCATCTATCACAAGCTAATCTCTTGCAGAGAACAAAAACCTACATTGCTGCTACAGAGAGAGTGAGAGCAATCCAAGACATGGCAATACTACTGTGTATGCAAGTCAGTGTTGTGGAGCTGAAAACTAGAGCAACTTCTCCTTTTGTTGTCTTGGATTAACAGCTCCACAAGAATTCAGTACTAGGGTCAAGGTTTAGCCTGTCTACTAATGCACATAATTTGAATTTATTTCAAGAATATGGTACAACATAGAGTATAAAGACAAGTTTCAGTGCTACAGATGAAGTGACACTTTTTGTCTAGCAAATCTGTCTAGCATTGTTGACTGTGATACATCTTACAAAGTTGTATCTTGTATAAAATAATTTGGTAAGATTCAACACCTTCATTTCTTGAATTTCTTGTTGCTGCACAATCTAAGAGCAATACAGGTACTCCAAGAAATGCACATTACAATTGCATACTCAAAACAAATTCATGGTTGGAACAAGATGATCACAATTTCTAACTAGAATGCAAGGGTCTTGAATGAGGTCCTGGGCTTTGCAGCACTATATAATATGCAATCAGGTACAGCAAAACAGTTGGTGTGGCTTAACAAAAAGAGTAAGTCATGCCTCCCACTGGGGTCCCAGGCTTCAGAACACTTGAGAAGCAAAATTCCCCTACTAGTTTTGTGCCAGCAATACAAATTCAGAAGCAGGTTTCTAGCAGATGACATTAGAGAGATCTTTGGCAGTCAATCCAGACACAAAAGGTATTGTTAACTGTGACAGTGATGATCTGCAGTTTCTTAACTTGGAATTAAGAAATACACTGGACAAATTTTGCTATTATGTAGCAATAATAAAGATCAGCATTCCCTTTTTACAGCAGGATACTCTAAATTATTCTCATTTTTATAAATTGTTACCTTTCACTTGAACGATTCAGGGTATTTATTTCACAAAGGTTGAACCTCATTATCTAAGGGACTCAGAGCTTCCCCTTTTCATGCCCACAGGCACAAAAATTGGTATCTCACACTCTAATTGATCCCTATTTCCAAGTTAAGTTAGCGGGGGGGGGATATCATTCTGACATGCTTGGTCCAATTTTGCCAGGAAGAGGAAAGGCTTCAGCTGATCTAATTTTAGATGCCTACATTTGATCTAGTGAGACCCCTTTTGTCATCAGTGGGGAGAAAAACACACACCTAGAACACCATAAACCCCATCTCTATGCCAATTTCAAAACTCTGAAGATCTCAAATACCTTGTTGTTTCTTGGTGCTTTTGCCAATACATATTTACTCAACTATTTCCCTATCTTACACTTACATGTCAAACTGTTCACAGCTGATGAAATTTTTTGCAGTGTGTTCATACAGTGCACAGCACAACAACTAGCATTCACAGACACTACAACATTTGAAATAAAACGCGAGCAGAAAGGAACTAAAGATAACATGAAGCAAAGGATTTCAAACTCCTTCCAAGGTATTGAGAATGACAGTTCTGTGTGATTATGGCATAATTTCCAGAAAAACAGCTAGCTGTGAATTGAAGATTTTAAGGGATGGAGGACCTACACATGTGCCTCCCACTGCAAGGCTTCATGTTGGCTTTGGATTAATCTTCTCAGCCTTCCCAATTTGCTCCCCAATTTTCCAAGAACACCATAAAGTAATACAGACACCACAACATGTTATCACACTCGGGTATCTCTTCTATAATGACATGGAAGTTATGTTAACCCTACTGCCACAGGATCACACTAAGAAGGGTGCATATTTATGCATCGAGTCTCCTAAAATATTCTCCAAACAACTGAATTCCAGGAGGCAAGTGACCATGGTTATCAGCACAACCTGAATGCCTTGATGTAAAGTTTAAGGCCTTGAATACGGTGGGTTTTGGGGGGGGGGTTTTGAGCATTAGCACAATATTAGCATTTGTGCACATTCTGGAACTCAGCAAGTCTTCTAAGAGACTTAAAAAAAAAATCATCAGTAAACCAACTATTTTTCCAGCCAAATCTTGTAGGTTCTTTGATGCAAGTTTTCTTTATATGGAATATATACTAACACCTTCTTCAATTAAGAAGAGAGAAGATGTTCATTACCCTGAACACAGTTATCGTTTCTGTCCAGCTGCAAGACAGACATTGCTGTCAAAATAGTTTCACAACATTTTCAATTTTACCGTCTCTGCTAAGCAAGAGCTAGTTTTATATAATTGCCAAACTCCACTGATTCCTAGTTAAAGTAGTAACTTTAACTATGCTTGGCCTTAGCATTACAAATTTTTAGCTAATTTGTAAGAGTTCTAAGCTTCATTACATGTAACTTATCACTCTCAGTCTGCATCCCCATACACATCAATGAGTAGTCCACAGCACTGTGACTCAAGCTGAGAACCACTGAATTGCAACATTAAAAATAGGAGGAAATCAAGCAAGGAAGTCAGAGCCAGATGTAACACTTGTGTTTGGGAGCAGATCTAGTGTTGATTCACCTGGTGAGGTGTGGCTTTCCACACTTTCTTTTGCTAAAGTAAAGTAACAGTTCTGATTGTAATTGTTTTTCAGTGTTTGTAACGTTGCCAGACATATCATTTTCCATATTTCCAATATAAAATAATTGAGATGCTGATTTCTGCTTAGTTCTGCTTCAGGGAAAATACTCTCAGGTCTGGTATATTTTTAGACCTATTCTTAAACAAATCTCCTATCTCTGTGCTTTAGATCAAGGACTTCAAATTCAGCCAGAGTTTTCAAAAAAATGTGTGTTTTGCCCATGAGAAGGAGAACAGCAACTTCTGAAAATGTTAAAGTAGAACCGAAAGATCAGATTAAGGATTGGAAATAAAACCTTATTAGCAATGTATTTGCCCATCAAACTTGAAGTCAATAACTGTCTTGTTCACCATAGTCACAGTAATTATACATTTACAGATTTGTTAAAATGGTAATAAATGGACAAATCAGTGAAAACATCTGTAACTACAGAAATGTATTTATTCTGCTTAGTAGATAGAACTAGAAGAAATAGATAGAACTAGAATAAATATTGGTCAATGGCAACTAGAACTGACTGAATTCTTAATCCAAAACATGAACTCTACTTTTAAGAACAGAATTAGGCTTAACTTGCATAGAGTAGAATCAAAAGGAAACCAAGTCATCAAATAACACTGAAAGAACACTGTCAAATTCTGTTCAAATTGGGCAAGTTGTAAGTCTTCTAATAAAAAGCGAGTTGACACGAGTCAGTAATAAACTGATTAAGTCTTAGCAGCTACAACTTTCTAAGGTTCCATCTGTTCTGTACATGTGCCACCCTGGGTCTTTGCCAGATCTGAGGCCTGGGACTTTCTTCTGTATTGTCAGTGACAGGACACCCCCGCTGTGCTCTGTCAACAAAGTAGTGCCTGTTTGAATACAGAGGTGACGAACTTGGAACCATGTGGGATACAATTAATACAGACAGCCTGGTAAACAGAAACTGAGATTGTTGGTCAAGAAGAATAGAAAATATGGATGAAAAAAACAGGGCATGGGAATATAGCCAAAGCACTAAGTAATAACACCACTAGGGGAAACTGTAAGTGACAACTTTTGGAATATTTGCTGAAGAAGTTAAACCAGAGTGAATACAATAAGAAAGAGTCTAACAAACAACTTGGAAAAAGCATAAAAACATTTCAGAACGAGGAATCCTGCCAAAGAATCTGCAAAGACAATAGGTAAGTTGTAAGAGGCATAATCAGAGGAGACAGTTTCTCTGCAGAAATATTTTTGTCGCTGTTCACCATGGAAAAGCACGGTAAGAGTCTCACATCAGAGCACTTCTTCATGGAAGACTCAAAGGGCCTGTTTCGAACAGAAGCACTGGTAAAACTTAAAAACAAATTAACAAAATGGAAAAAGCAGCTAGTTGCCAGAATGAGAAGGTACTGACTCCTTGAGCTTTGAAGAAACTATTGATGTTACTGAAAAATGTAATAGCTGAACTACTCAAGATCATATACAATCTGTCACTTAAAACTGCCCTAGTATCAGTGGTTAACATAATCACCATCTTTAAGAAGATTTTGAAGCAGACCAGAGAACTACAGACTAGTAAACTTGATATTTATACTGAATAAAGTGGTGTTAGTAAGTCTAAAACAGGGAATAAGTGAGTAAATACGATACACTGTGGGAAGAGTCACCAGGGCACTTGTAAAATAGCTACACTTTACAAATCTAATACAGCTTTTTTTAAGTAAAAAAATGTCCAGAAGAGAAAGTTGGTTGACAGCCTACTGAATTTCAAAAATGCATTCCCCAAAGCCTCTTAAAGAAATTAAGCTACACTAGAACAAGAGCCAACATCCTTTTGTGAATAAGTCACTGGTGAAAAGACAGGAAACAACGGTGGACCCTGCTGGTCAGCTTTCGCAGTGGATGGGAGTACCCAGAACAGTTCCACAGGAACCTGGTCAGGGACCTGTGCTTTTCAATATATTTGGGGCAGAGATGTCCACAGATGTTATTCAGAACAGAAAAGATAAGGGTCAACTGAGAAAACATGCAGGATTTCTCTACTGGGAGTGGCTAGGAGGTGAAACAGGAGATGAAATTTGGTGTACATAAGCACAAAGCGAGAAAAAAAGGTAAAAATGCTTCTTAATTTGCATATGCATCAGCCTCTGAGCTTGTTATTATCACTCACAGATAACTCCAAAATGTTAAGTTAGAGTAGACACACACAAAAATAGTAAACTCAGTGCTCAGCAGACAAACAGGCAGGTATCAGGAATTGTCAGGAAAGAAACAAGAGAACAACACAAAACCCACTATTAAACCACGCTACAACTGCATGCTGTACTGAATGAACTCTTCAGTTCTGTTTTCTGATCCCAAATAAAATACAGTCAAACCGGAAAAAGTACAGAATGTTATTGAATATCTCCTGTACAAGGAACAACTAAATAAAATAGAATTCTTCAGCCTAGAGAAAAGGCAGCTGAGAGGGGCCATGCTCTTTCTGCGGCACTGAGGCACATAGAGGAAGCAATTGTTCCCCATGTCTTCCACTGGGACACCTTGGCAAAGTCATATGGAAACAGATGGCAAATGACAGGTTCAACTTAAACAAAAAGGAGGCTGTTCTTCACATTCCAGGTAATTAAGCTGTAGACTTCTTTGCCATAGGCTCTTCTGAATGTTAAACACTAACATGAGCATATGAAAGACTGGGCAAAATTTTAGAAGGAAAGCGCATCCAGACCCACTAAATTCAGTGATGCCCCCTCTGGTTATGGGTGGTTTGAAAACTATGACCATGTGCTTGCTCTTATCGTATATTTTTCTCCCTATGCATGTGCTATTGCCTCTGTTAACAGAGTCAACAGGCAGAGCTGGATAGCCTCAGTGTGTACAGCTGGGTTTGCACATGCTGTTAGGTAACAGAAAGGGAGGAGAAACAAGACAGGCTAAAGAGACTAAGGGCACAAATGGAAAGAGGCAGAACATTTGCCACAGGTAGTATAGTATGCAGGAGGTGTACTGGGCATAACTGGCAATGTTTTGATGGAGGGGGTGGGCTGCAGGACTGAGTGTAACCTTTGGCGAGGGGATTGGAGAACCAAAAAAAAGGAGAAGAGATTTTACAGAGGCAAGGGGTGTCTTCCCTAAGAGTGTGCATGTTCGTTTCAATCCCAGAATCAGTAATTAGAAGTTTGTTAATTGACAATAAATTAAATTAGGAAATTGGGTCTTAATCTGAAAAGTCTACCTCCAATTAATTGAATATTCTAAACCCGTGAGTATTTTTCACTTGAACCTCCAGGTTTCTCTTCCTCTCATTAAATATTAAGTTCTACGGTGAACATCAACACCATTACCTTCAAAGTCCCTACAGAAATAGAGGATTCTGTTGTCAGAACCGGTTTTCAGTAGTGTTGAGTTTGGGGAATGGAACCTCACACCCTGTTTTTAGTAATGTGACAACTCCTGAACTTCATGTTTGTTTCCATATAGTGTATAATTTACTCTTAAGTAGGAATACAAAGAAGGCAGCAGTACGAGTTTTAAAACTGAGTAAAATATCAAAATGAACAAGTGTTAAGATCTCACCTGTAACAAGTATGAGCCAGGGGTATCTCCACTGGAAGTCTCATTTTGTATCGTATTCTGTTGGGTAATAGCATCCTCCTTCTTCCGTTCCTTCTGCCCTGCTTCATCATCTTCATACTCATCGAGGCTCTAAAACCAGAAATATTCAGTTATAAAATAGTTTTTCTATGTTGCTTCACATGCTTCCCATATTTCACAAAATTCATGCATCAGTGAATATTTTCAAAGATTAATTTCATATTTCAGAAAAGTTTAATTAAATGTTTAAATGCTTTTCTTTCCGTGGATATTGATATCTCCAATACAAGAATAAAGTTTGACAACTAACTGCTTTTTCTTAATCACAAAAATAAGAAATAATCAAATCAAGATCCAACTTGACGAAGCTTTAAGCAACGTTGTCCAAGTTCAGTGCTAATCCTGCTGTGAGCAGGAGCTTGGACTATACCTGAGGTCCCTTCTATTTGAAGGGCTCTACAATCCCGCTTGTCATAAGCAATAATTTTACCACTACATAAGAGATTTTGAGGAAGTACAGAAAAAGAAAAGTTAATTATACTCATCAGCTGATCTTTTTTGACGCAGTGGCATCTACTGAGATTGAAGTGTCAGTCTCACCCATCTTAATTTTGCTCTCCTTGTTTTTAGTTTTGTCTTTGAAAATTTACCATTGAAAATTAGTCATTTTTAAATTAGTTGGACAGTCATTAATTACTAACCATTAACACATATATAACATTTTGGCTCTTCAACACAAATGTTTCATACTAGATTTGCTGAAATACTTGATTCAAAAGGATTAAGTTTCTAAAGCACTGACTGTTGCCAGGTGAGAAACAGGAAAAGTAAATAAATAAATAAATATTGGTAACACTGCCTCTGCTCTAACTCAAAGCCACACTGAGGCCAAGGTAGAAATGTGAGGACTCAACCAGCTTTGGACCAAGTCAGCTATGGCTAGATCATTTAGTTTAATGTACACAAATTTACAGAAAGAAAAAAAACACAACCTCATGTTTGGAAGACCAGCTTGAAGCAGACATGAAGCTCCCCAAAAATTTGACCACAACATCACAAGCTATTTGCCAGCATTCTGCATTAAAACAAGAGGTGTGTGAGACCTAGTTACAAAAACACAGGGAACTAACCATTCTAATACCTCAGAAAAAGCTTCTAGATTAATGTGCAATTGCTTGGGAAACAGAGAACAGGGCTACAAGAGAACAAAGATGAATGTCAAATTACTTCAATGGAAGTTTCTAACACACAAAACCCAAAATCACTATTCTGAGGCTTAGATACTGACAACCTCTGATATCTTATCCAAGGGATACAAAACTAGTCAAAAGCATATAATGAGAATGCTGGATGTAGTATTTTTTATTTTTTAAAAAGAAAACCAGTGTTATTTACTAGCTGAAAATAGCACTAGCATACAAAAAACTAACTTTAGCTGCTCCAAAGCAAACACTACAGTGATAGAAGTGCTAGAAAACTGACAAACCAGAAACTTACATGTTTCCAAAAGTGAACATAATAAAGAGAACATAAGTGAACCTGAATGAAGGCCATTTAAATTCTCTACAGCACTCATGGCAGAATACTAATGCAATTTCACCAGACTACTTATAACCAACATTTTAATGCAACTGGTGTAGACCTGTCTACTTCTATCACTAGAAACAGGCATATTTGAAAGATTATTACAGCTGAATCATTATATATTCAAAAAGACTTTCAGTAACTGGTCTTTTCAAATAAAATAATTATAAGTAAGTATTTAATTTGGTTCTCTCAGGTCCATTTTTAACAAAGCCTTTAAAAAACACTGTCATGGCACATTCTAGGAGATCATCTTTAAATCAACATCCTCTATCTTTTATCAACTGTAAGGCTTAAAAATTTTGGTTACATAAGCTTAAGTCTGTATCCTAATTTATCCCATTATCCTAATAATCCATTCTGAAGTGACAAAATAAGAAATAACGAGCCACTACTGTGACAAGAAATGGAGTAATCTTCAGCTCTTACAAAACTAGTCTTGTTCCAAAAGAACTACGAGGCTCACAGAAGGTAGCACATAAGACTAATGTCATGCGGATGAAGAATGATAGTGTGTTAGAAAAACAGGAAAACTTCTGGATTGTTCTGCTGGTCTCCAAGTTGTTCATTTAAGAGAATGGAGATCCCAGATAAACTCAAAGGAAAGAGACAGCTTGACATGCGTTTGAAATAGCTGCCTCTAACAAGTGTAGGAGAAAACCAACTGCAGACAGAAGAGACCAGTAATCTTCACACAACTCAAAAAAGCTTTGCATTTTCAAGGAACAACATTCTTTAAGGAGAAGCATAAAGCTCAAATTACAATACCGTAGGTTAAAAAAAAAAAAGTCTTTGTGGCGACTAAGTAGACAAGTGCTCCTTTCTTCACAAATTCTCTCCTTCTTCAGATACATGCTTCTCACAAGCCTTCCAGAGACCATCAGCATTCCACAGAAATATTTTTCTCTGAATACAGTTACATCTGTGAGGAAGAATGTTCTTCTCTCTTTCGATATAAGATCACCTGCTACTAACTATTCTCTTAGCAGTTTTGGACAGGAACAACATGTCATCATCCGATACGAAATTTCCAGCCACAAAATTTTAAACTAAGCATTTCAGTTAGGATTTGCCAGCGATGCCCATTCCCACCCTTTCCCTTCTTCTCAGGAAGGTCCAAGATCACAAAAGACTGCTAATCTATACCATCAAAAGGTATTCAACCCCCCCAAATAATTTGTATTTCCAAAGTTAAAGGCTTTCTTCCCAAGCAGTGACCAGTTAGATAAGCAGTTTATGTAAATCTAATTTGGAGCATATAACCTCTGCTTTAAAGGCTACTGGGACTTGCTCCCACTCGTTTCCCCCTCACTGGAGCAGGCACCAAGCCAGCTGGGTCCAACACATGTTTGAGTGGTGAGAACCACAGAAGCAGCGGGTTTTTATTTCTTGTTATAGATGAGGTAGAAGAGTCATGGACAGGTTGATCCTCACCGTTTGCAGCCCATGTGGTGCATTTGGCTAGGGTTGCCAATGCCTTCCTGCCCTAAAGCAGATTACTAGTCACTGTCAAGGACCTTCTCTGGTTTCCCAAACACAAAGGTTATGCACCCCTTCCAAACATACAGACAGGCGCATACCCGCACACTAATGTAAACCACGTCCATGAAATGCCTGCTGAGCACAAGTCAACATGATAACTACGGAATTTTAACATTTTACTGCTTTTTATTGAAGTTCTTAAGTTTTGTTTCAATAAGCATTAGCCTTAATAAGGAAATCCATTTCTTTTGTCTCACGATGAAATAGGCTTTCTTACGCAAAATACTACTTTACATTCAATATCCTGCTTATGCACTTCTCCATCAGCTTCAGTTAGATAGCTAATCTTAATGCTATTTATATTCTAAGCTAACTTTTAGAGTAATAAAAATCAATAAAAGCCAAGTTTCAGTTGCTAGATTAATTATTATTGAAAAATTTAAAAAGTCCAAAGTGTTGTTACACACTTTAAAAGCCATTTTTGTTCAAACTGCCCTGCAGCTGAAACCGCCTCAGCCCACAGGACATTTCAGTCAGACGGATTACTGTGTCGCTCGCATTGCAGGCTTCTCTCAACTGCTACACTTTGCTTTAGAAACTAGTTTCACATCATTGAAAAAGACATAAATGCAGTAATTACTTTCTCTGTCAGCACAGCGGAGAAATGGACCTGTAACCACCGAGGTATAATTCTGACCCATTATATAATTCTCTCTGTCCATTCCCTTCCCCCTGCTTTTTTATTTTGCTGCTAGGCACATACCATTTGAGATTCTTATTTTCCATTAAAATCATCTGAGTTTTGTACAGCAGATATTCAATGTGACATTCCCACATCTGATCTTAATATAAGGAATCCACAGAAATTCTTTAGGTTTTCTAGCATTTCAGTAAATGTTTGAAGCTGTAGTATAAACATTTTTCTGTAAACCTCCAGTATGGAAAATACAAGCAGAATAAGATGCTTTCAAAAGAATCAGACTGATGAAAGAAACAGCCACAAAGATATCCCCACATTCCAGCGCACCACCAGCCTGCAGTTTAAGGAGACGTTGTACAAAGAACATTTCTAATGATTCACTGCTTTGCTTCCTATAAACATTTGTGCATTGCTAATAACAAACAAAAATTGGGGAGGGACTGCCTTTTCCATGAAAACAAGCAGTACTCCTACATGCAAAAGATCAGATTCTGAGCACACACAAGCTGCTCTTGCCACAAGAAATGGTGCTGAGTCAAAATGTCGCTATCCCCATCCCCCTTCCTGCACCAACTTGCTTTTTGCCTTGCACTTCTGCTGGCCAAGCACATATCTAAGAACTTCCCAGTTCATTTCATGAAAGGTCAGTCAGGTTAGTTTCAGCAGTTTTAATTACCCCAGCTGATTTTGCCTGAACCAGATACGAGCCCATTCAAACTATTTATTTCGCAAAACTCCAGGAATGGTTGCGCTGCATCAGCTTTTTAAAAATGATGAGCGCTTGAGATAATATATTTAACCAGTGTAGCAAGATGTGCAAGCAGATACTGTCAGTAAAACCCTGTGTTCAACTTCACATTCGGCAATAAATAGAATCTCTACAGCAAAAGCACCATCAGTTACCTTGACTTTTTTTTAGCTTCTTAACCATGCTAACAATCTAGGAGAGGAAACAAATCTAAGCTCCTTTCCACTGCCCCAAAACGACTTTGAACAATTAAAAAAATTTTTTTTATAATCAATTTTACCGCAAGGACATTTTCCATGTTTAGTAAGAGTTCAAAATGCACTATCACAAGTTCGTATCAAGATGCTGGGTAAGTGCAAAGGTTTCCATTAAATGTAAATATTTCCTAAAACCTTCAACAGTAGAAATACAAGACAAGACACAAGAATTGTTTTTAACTCTGAAAAAAATGTAACTAGGCAATTAACTACAATAAAATACATTTTGGGAATCAAAACTATTTTTCCCTCCGCTGATCATCCAGAAAAGCCTGCAAAAGTTAACCGCAAATAAAAGATTACTATTTTACACATCATTTCTTTATAATCACTCTTCTTACTGCAGCACTGGGAACCAAATGCTTCTTTGCTTTACCACGCACAGCTCTGATATCTGTTAAATACCATCTTCCTACCTCTTTGCACAGTATCAAACATTTCTGTCATCACCTCCCAAAATACACAGCAAAACAAGCAAAAATCCCAAACCTCAATGATGAGATTATAGTACATTTCCCCTTCAGAAGCACTATTTTTAATCATACTTTTTAAACACACTTTTATTACAGTGTCCAGACAATACCCAAAATATTTAAGTAAAACGGATTTACAGTAATATATTCTTTTATTAGAACAACGGGATAATTGGAAAAATTACGTCTTTTTCCCTAGGTTTTCATCAGGTTTAGCTTGCCTAAGTGCTTTTAATTTACAAGTCGGAAAACATCCTTATAGAGGTGAAAAGAGCTGATGTTATTCATAGGAACTATCTAAAATCTGCAAACAGTTTTATGGGTATGGACTACCCAGTAAAAGATTTTATTTTTTTAAGAATACTTGACCTTAATTCTCACATTAAGAGAGTCCAAAAAAGGGTACTGAACTCCAACACGTTATCTGAACGATCTTTGTGCACTTCTGAAAGTCTACATATCCAAATGGAGCAGTCCAATATCAACAATGAGCATGATCACAAGCATGGATTTTTAACCCAGAAAAAGAGTAAAGGCAGGAATCTTTGGTATCTGAGATCAAAAGAGACCTGAATGCAGCAATGGGTCAGTGACCAGCAGGTGGGCCAGAGCACAGCTGACTGCAGCCATAGGATGCGCTCATCCTTGACAGCACTGCCAACAAAGCAATCCAAAAAGATGAGCATCACTTAGAGGTCAGCGAGATGCACATCTTGCTCTACAAAACTCATAGTATTCATGATTATAAGTCACATTTACATTTTGGTTGAACTCTATCCTTTTCTCACCATAATGAGAATTTACAAGTGCCTACTTCGTATACTCAGTTGTATTTCAGAGCAAATACAAATTTGCAGTCATAAAATCCACTTAGAAATGTTTCTGGGGAAAAAAACCCAACATATTTGTCTGTATTAGAGCAAAATAACAAAGTACTTTGAATTCTTTTAAAGCTTTAAGTAAAACATCAACTACACCAACACCAGAATGTCAATTATCCTTCATTATAATAACAAAAAGCAGCTATGTTTGCAGTTTGTTATTCAGCAAAATACACTGTTTGGCCACCACTGTCTTCAAACATACCACAAGAATGAGTTCAAAAGTCAAATGTTTAACTTAAACTAATCGCCAAAAAATCCTTTATCGCAAGGCTTGTCACGAATGATTGGTGGAAATGCTCAATTTAACTACTTAGTACGTGATATTAATATTAAAGTCACAGAGTAGAATGCCAGGGATACAAGAGAAACTGCAAAAGACAAGCTATCTAGCATTATTAAAATCCTTCGAGAAAAAATGAAATAAAAAATATGGATTGGCAAGCTATCAGAATTAAGCACCAAACTATTTAATACTACAATCAAAGTTAGCATCTTAGAGCCTTTTCTGATTGATCACCACCTAAGAATGGAAATACTGAGCAGCAGAATTGACTGAAGATCATTATGCAAAGAAGTCAAACTGGTGACACCTGTTCCATGGGGAAATTATTATACAAACATAATGACGACTCATCCAAAAGCACCACCAATGCCTTGCTCTTAAAAAGAAAATAAAAAAACAATAGCAAATAAGGAGGCTAAGAGAAAAGCAGCCAAATCCTCTTCTTGCTGTCGGTATGCTCCACAGGCAGTTCCAGCCCACCTGACTTGCAGAACTACAAGGCCCAGACTTCAGATACAGCGCAGCTCTATGTGCTAGAAGACTGAAATTAAACATCCCGCTCCTCTTTGAAATTCCACACACTGCTCTTACCTCTATGCTCTAATCACATTTTGCTAGTGACAAGACATCTTTTCCTTTCTCTGCTGATAGTTTACATCTGGTATAGTGTTAATGAACACTACATTCTATACACAGAAATCACTAATAGCATTGAACATACAAATCGTATCTAAAAGTTACAGAAATGCTCCCCAAAATCACACACACTCACACAAAAATTTGCTCCAAAGTGGAGTCAGTCACCAAACCCATCTCCTTAGCCTCCTAATTAACATTCTGAAATGATGCATCCTACCTAATACAAAGATTGGAAACCAGTGGCTGAGCAGAAAAAATCTGGCAAAAAAAAGTTTGCCTGTTGCAGCCAGGAGGAAAAAAGAGAATTGTTGAGGATATTTGCACTGTTCACAGAAGAGCTAGTTCTCAGTTTGCATCATGCCATCCATGTTAGGAAACAACAATCACAGATTGCAAGAACAGAAAAGAGAACTCGTCCTGGATGTACAGAAAACAAGCTATAGTTTACAGACTTGATGCCTGCCTACACTATCTTTCTTGTAAAAATTGCTCCTGTATTAAATAGGATTCTGGGAGATACTGGTATTAGAGAGCATGTAAACTATCTGAAACGGGAGCAGTTTACCCACCCGGAACAATGGCTGAACAAAAGCCACTCAAAGAACAGTTAGTAAATGAAGTTAAAATGCCTGTAACCACTATCATTTTGACTTCCATTGCCATGTACTTCTGCCAAAACTAGGCAAATAGAAACAATGATCCAAAAGAGAGAAAGATGTATTGTCATGTAGATAAAGACCATACAGATTGAGCACCCTTCTCTTTAAAATCGAAAGAACAGCAGAGAAACAAATCTTGGAGAAGATTAGCACACTATTTTCAAAACATAAGTATTCCTTTTAAGGTGACCATGTAACATAGAAGGCATCCAATTCCTGTTTTCTTCCCTAGTACATCTATGGTATTTCTAAAAAGAAATAAAGATGAGATCAGTATTTGAGGAATGTTCTGAAAGGAGATCAAACAGGTTAATCAGTGTACTATATTTCTAACTATCCTATACTCTGAAGCATGCAGTTTGTAGCGATTTATATTGTCTGAATATCAGGTTGCATTTAAAGTGGGTTTTTTTTTTTAAAAATGCAGTACAGTGCCTTCATAGGTTTCTGCTCTCTTGCTTAACAGGCTAATTGTCATTTTTCTTTTTCTACCCAACTGAATCTCATTCAGTGTTTACACACAGTGGGTGTGGGATTGGTCAAACTAAACAAAGCCAAAGAGGCTGCTGACAACCAAGCGAGCACGGACAAGCCACGACAATAGACTCAGAACCAATTCCAAGGGAAAAAGAAAACTTCGGCACAATGCCTTTCTGAGACTTGTACTGCATTTCTCATTTGGGAGTGGGATCTTCTGAATCCGTAGAAAAGCTGATAAAAATATCAACCAGCTTCTCTGCTTTCCCAGCTGTTTCGAGTCCTCATACAAATAGCTGTTCTAACCGGACAGATATGAGGACTCTACACTCAGCCATGGGGCAGAAAGGGAGAGGAAGTACTGAAAAAGCACCTTAAACAGGATAGGCACATATCTGAATAAAAACTGTTGAATTTGACTTTCAAGGCAATAAATAAGGACTTTTAAAGCCCTCAGCACTGATGTCAGGAATACAGTACTGATCGAAACCATACAAGCAGACAAAGCATATCTGTAGTACTGAAGCCTGCTAGGATGGCAATACACAGGTAAGATCAAAAAAGTTTAAAGCTGCTGCTGCAGTCAATATTGTAACTATTTCTTGGGAGAACACCTTATACCTACAAATTAGTCCTAGAGACAATGCTGTGAAGCTGTTTCCCAGCCTAGACTTCTGAGATCATTCTTTAGCTCTGCATTTGGAAGGAAGACCACTTCCTCAGGGGCTCTGCCAACACGTTGGTTTTTTTTTATAAATGCTCGTATCAATGTCCAAGGCTCCTGATGGAAATCCAGTCCAGGTTCTCATAGTGCAATCCTATGCTCTAACAGCATGAAAGTCTTCTGTCACCAGCATTTGTAACCCTGCTTCTTATGGAAACTGTGCTCAGAAATCACAGGTCTTTTGTACCCATATTTTTTTGAATTCACTAGTGATGGGGGGATGAGGTGCGTGGTGGTAGTGCATTCCAGGCAGTAATAAATAATATTTAATAATAGATTAGTATCTTCAAGATATTAAAGTTGCACGTGTGGGTTTTTTTTTTTATTCAAGTTTGCTAAAAGTGAAAGATGCAGATTAGCTGCCACAGTAATTCAAGAGCCAGACAAAGCAGGCAGTTACCCTTCCACCTGAGCAGTCAGCGCTGTACACAGCCCTGAACCAGCTCAGCAGGTGTTTGACTCTTCCCATTCAAAGGCTCCGTGAGGAACTGAGGGAACTATAGTATTGACTTAGGAGTCAGGGGGAGAAAGCGTGGGAGACAGAAAGAGCTGTGGGAAAGGATGATAGAAAGAACATGTAGCTGATGCCTGGTGAGAGGGAGCTACTCAAGTAAACAGATTACAGTAGCAAAAATAAGCAAGCAGGCAAAGGACAAATCTGTTTCAATCGGTCTGAGAAGCAAAACTACGCATTATACTTTTTTGTGGTCTTTCTGTCGCTGTCAGAGTGATCTGCCTAGTTTCCCCTGCAGCACTCACCCAAAATCTTCACATTTTGATTACCAGGTCTAAGACAGAGCTGGACATACTCCGCTGCCAGAAGATAAGGAAAACTAAGACATCAGGATGGGAACATGCAGATAGACAAGACTTCACTGCTCAAGAGCATTTCATGTGCATGCTTTAAGCCCACAAAGCAGTACCAGCAGGTTCAAGAACCTCAGTACAAAAGTAGCATTTGAATATGGTGACCTCAGAACAGAGAAGAACATGCATAGACACAAAAACAAATCAGTCTAGGTGTGAGGAAATGTAGGATAGAATCGTAATGGGAGGAATGAGTCACGTCATACCTTTAGTTCAAAACAACTGCACTCACTGCAACCTTACACTAGTGTAACTCATTGCGTAAGAGAGCGATTGTGTATCTACAGCAAATCAAACCAGAATAAAGCAGGAATAAATAAAGCAGGGTAAATGCTGGATAAACAAAAGCTTATATTCACAAGTGCAGAAAAAGTTTGCACAAAAAAAGGCATTTTTCCATTAGTGTTTTTTAGATTGTTGACGGACTGATACAGTTTGGGGTTTTTTTAGCTATACAGTTACTTGCATGCAATACAGCATAAGTCTTGGCCAGGTCTTCAGCAACCAAGAAGTTCTTTGCATGTCAACAGGTCTACCTTTTCAGGCCAGACAGCTCAAGCACATCATTAAGATTTCGTCTTATACAGCATTTGTTATCTTGATTCATAACATGAACTATAACATGCATTCCTCAACTGTAAAATAGGAATAAAGGGTAAAGTCCTCTTTTCTGAAGTACTCAGAAATCTACCCATTAAAGGTGCTCAGGAAACTTTGTTACATGCTGACATGGATCTGCTCTGTGCTCCAGACCCAAGGCATTGGGACGGGTCTCCCTTGCTGAGGCACAGAATAAAAGGGCTATGACACCCCTCCCCCCCATTTTCTATTGAGTGTAAAGAGAGCCTGAGGTTAAGGTTAAGACTGATACACAAATTAACATGCATCGTCTTCTCCATGGTAACTGTTCACATGCGTTGTTTTCTGTAGACCAAACTGTGGTAAACACAAGGTAATTCACGCTTTACCATCCCCCAGTGCAAGGTAAACAATTTTACATATCCTGTAGGTAGCAGAGGGTAGGAGCATTCACACCGTTACCATGGAGCAGCCCTGAGCCATTCATGTGTCCAGCCCCACAGCCTTTCACTCCGACCAAAGAGGACAAGGAGAGGAATTAGCATGAGCTGACAACACTGGAGACGGAATTCAGAGCTCAATTCATCTCGTGCAATAACCTAGCACAGCCAAATGATACTTTAAATCAAGAAAAAAAAAATCTGTTATTAAGAAACTTAGTGACGAAAAAAACTTCCAAGGATAAAATGATGCTCCGGTACAGTAGGGGTCTTCAAGTTGTAAACAAGGGTGGGAGGGGGAACCAAACAAAACCAAAAACCAACAGCAACAACAAAATAAATCCCCCAGCCATTGCTACACTGGCACTCCAATCCAAGCCAGGGGAACGCAAGTGAGGAAGTATCCGAGGAGGAGCCAGGACTGAGGATTCTGTTAACGTTATTAAAACGTGCTTTTAATTTCTCAGACTACAAGCTAAAGCCTGTAATAATGTCACTTGGAAAACAGAAGGCTGAGTGAGCATCTGAGGGTGAAAAGGAATGTTTTCACAGGCGCAGTTAGTAAATACCACTGGCTCCTGCAGACATTCTTCCTTAAATGGAAATTAACATTGCTTTAGGTTAGAAACAAAATCTCTTGATACAATAGGAGTGATAGGCTAGCTATTAACCTTTTAGCACCTGCACTAAAAGATACAAAAATTAGCAGAAGGCTATATATATATATATAAAATAATAATTTTTTGTTCAATAAATATTTAAAACCTTTCCCCTCCCCTACCACGTGATTCTTGTCTGTAGATTTGGAAGAGTAAGGAATCCAAAACTCTCTTAAACGCTATTAAAACAATGTGGAAATAAAAAGTCTCTCTGCATATCTATAACTAACTGTATGAGGGCACTAGACAATTTAAAGAAAGGAAACTACGCCAGATAGAATCAGAACTGAACCTTCACCCTAAAGTTGAGCCAAACTTTATTTGGACACTGAAATAACTCTGCATTGCTTTGATTTTATTTTTACTTCCTATTTTTTATTTTCACATGCCCCCCTGCAATTGCTTTTTCCAGCCAAGAAAACAAGACTTCTCCCTCCCCCAAGATTCCTAACAAATTTAACATGATGGACAAGGGCTGGGGCTCCACAACTGCTTAAATTAGCCTGTGGCCATTTAGCAATACTCCAACTCTCCCCCTTTCCCCCTCCTGCCCATGGGCATCTACCAGCCCTCTGCATCACCTCCCCTAACACCGGCAAAACACGTCAGGGTAATTTATTTACTAGCAGAAAAAGTGAATAGTCTTTTGTACACCTTGGTCTAACTAACTACAGGATCAAATGAGTCCCAGGGTCAGCACAGGCGAGTCAGGTAAAAAGCAAGGAGCCAAAGCAGCCTGGACATGGAAAAGGTTAAACTCTCATAAAATTAAAACCTCAGCAATTCAAACCAGAGAAATATTGAAGTATTCATGTAAAAGTACATACTAATGTGGAACATTATTAACTATTTTGGGATATAAATAGTGTTCCTGATAATAGTAAACACCATCTATTTCTAAGGGGAAACAAACTATTGATTCAGATTTCAGAGCTCTGACACATGGCCAAGGTGACTTCTTTAACTTGCAGGTTGTACGGGCTACAGAACAGTTTTCCCCTTCTAACCTGCACGGCTGCTAATACTCTAAGTAGCAACAAGAAGACTACTACAGAGCTGCAGAGCTCATCCAGCCAGCCACTGGAAGTTTCACCACAATGCCATGCAATAGCATAGCCTCATGTTATGATTCCTAAGGTAAAAAAGCCCATCAGCAGTCAAGGACAGTGGATTAACATACTCCTTCTTACAGCTTGGCTCCACACACAGCTAGGCCCTTGTAATTGAAAGAAAACTGCAACATAAATATAAATGAGCCGAATGGAGAGACGAGACAGGCTGGACTTCTTAACGTGGCTTTTCTACCACAAACAGCATGAACTTAGAAATACCTACAGACTGGTCAAACAGCCCAGCCTCATCTTCTGCTCCTCCTGGAGCCTGCACTGCCCATTCTTCTGTCCCAGCACAATGTTTACCTATACGGGAACTGATCCCACTGTAAATTAATTCATCAAAACACAAAAATGTTATTTTCAGACCTGCCACTTCCCCTATTATAAAAGCAGGTGTCCCCACAGAACAAAAGGGATATAGCATAAGGACAGGAACCACTAGACCTGGCCTAACTCCTTGTGAAATTTGTATCGAATTACCCCCTCTCTTGGCACAGATATGCAAAAATGTCATTAAAATATGTATACCTTGTATACATAGCGTTCATGTTAGTAATTTCTCCTGCTAACATATGTGAGCATAGAGAACAATAATTTTAGGAAGAAATATCCATTGAAATCAAGACCACAAACATCGTAACACAGCTATTACACTACGCCCTGTGTACTACTGGTATTCTCTTACTACTGCTTTAAGTAAAGTTTTCCACATTTTTTTTAATGGAACTCCTTTTTCTTAAAACAATTAGAACTCTATTCACACTTCCATGATTTTTTTTCTTGTAATTCTGACATGGATTTGTAATAAGATAAAAAGAAGGTATCGTTAATTAAGCTGTAGTAGTTTATGCCTGAAATATAAGTCTGGCTGGCCTAGAATCTTTTCTGGCTGTGAATCTGAAAATGTGAAACAGCTAGGTTAACATTTGACTATCTTTATTTATATATAATAGGGTACCTTATTAACTGGATTTGGGGTAATAAAAGGCTTTGGCTCTCTTCTGTAGCTGCTTTTCAATTTATGGTTTGTGTTTGAAGACTGTTTTTAGAATGTGTGAGAAGGAAGACGTTAAGTACATCTATGCATTATCGTATCAAACACCCACAAAGGCTTTCACAGTCGTTCACCACTGATAAGAAATGCTGCAAGAAAGGATTTCTCCCAGAAGTCCAGTTAACATTATAAACAACCTATTGGGTCGGTGACAGCAAAAAATCACCTTGCAAATAGGATGCTAACTGATTCACTTATGCATCTCATTGAACTTAATAAGATTTTGTTGCAAAAACAACAAATACATTACACAGAAAAACCACAAACAAAAAACCACACACACAAAAGAAGGGCAGAGAGCAGTCTGCCTAGAAAAGCAATCTTCATCAGTGGAGATCTTAAAGAACACATCAGTGTCAGATAAATGTCAGGGATAACACAGGTACAAGGATCCTGTTGGGACAGGATGACAAACTAGATGATTCAAGGTCCCCTGCAGCCTTATTTTCTAGGATCTTATAACAGTACACTCTTTGCAGGAAAAGTTGCAGTAGCAACACATATAACAAGGATAACAAACTGCACCAAGAATGTATTTCTCCCCGCCAACCTTCATGCGTACATCCCACATAAACCAACTGAAGTTGCACAGCAAACCAGGAGAAGCAAGAATAAGAAGCAGCAGGGGAATTATGCGATTGCACCATCCAGCACGTATGGGACTGCAGCACTTTGGTTCTCATCAGAAGACATGGGCATACACATCAAGAACTCCCTAAGCAGAATATTGCTCTAATCTGGGAAGGTAACAGTATAAAAAAGGAACCAAAAGTTTGTTTTACACCTGCTTTGCTCTCAAACACATTCCCACTCATCCCTGCCAAGAAAGGATGTTGCGACGATTGGAGTGTTTCCCTGAATGAAGACAACTGCTCTTATGTAGTTTTGATGTACACACTTTTTTTTTTTAAAGCACAGAATATCAGTTCTTAAATTAACGTTTTTCCCCTCCTGACCTTATCCAATTGTCTGCACCATAGTAGTAACTTCAATTACTACTAGTCTGTTGTATCTACTGAAGAAACTGTGATCCATATCCATTTTCCCTGCTTGTTCAGTCAAAATTACTACCAAACTCTGCCTTCCTATTAACACAAGCTATTCACAAGAAGACTACAACAGACTTCTGTGGCTAGCATCTGCTGATCTAGATTTATGCTCCTGGATTTCCTTTTTTAATTGTAATCATAATTTTATGCTCAAATTCTCTGAAAACTCATCCAGTATTCCAAGGTTTCTTAGAAATCAGTATTACTGGACCAGAGACTACTTTGGTCAATTGCTTTGAGTGCAAGTTATCTGGACATGCTTATTTCCAAATGTTTGTCCTTACTGGAGATGAACTGACTCCCTGGAAAATCCTCTTTTGACATGAATAGTTATCCCCGTTTCCACCAGGCAGAAAACAGAAATATTTCTTGAACATGTGCTCCTAATGGCAAGCACTCAATGTAGCATAATAATACCAATCTAACCAGAAAGACATAACAACATGACTTAGATTATGACCAAATAATTGTTTGAGGAAAAAATGGCACGTTTAAGTGAGACGGGATCCTCCAAATGAAATGTAGCACTTGGCCAAGGCTATGCTACCAGACCTCTGAACTGAAAGGATTCATTTAAAGTATCCAAACTGTTTGAAACAAACCCCTTATTTTGCATTGTCATGGGCTAACAGCACACCCACTATCAGTAACTCTACTTTAAGTGAGAAAGGCAAGCAAGAGGCACAAAACTAACACCATCATAGCTGATGGCTGACCATAATCCCAAGTCTAAAGCACATCTCTCTGGCAGATGAATGCAGCTTCTGCTGGAAGAAGGACAGGTCCAACCCACTCCGTAGTGGTCACAGTTCTCAGTAACAGATGCTGCTTCCAGAAGAAATATCTGAAAGCCACCAGTTGAACCATCGATCTGTGTGTGGTGCAAAGTGCTGGAAACATTGGGGATTTATCTGACTGCACTGGCTTTGATACATTATACTTAATTTATAATCTTTTAAAGGAGAGACAACAAATGTAATTTTTTTTGTTTTTCTTTTTAATCAATCCAACAGTTTGTTTTATTTATTACACTCCTACAGTGCTTTAATTTGTGGTTTTCTTCAAATGCCACCCTCCACTCAGCTGCACCACTGGCGAAGCTAACCATGCTGAGCTTTTAGTTATTCAACAGTGTAGACTAAACATTTACCTCTATTTGCCACAAAGCACATGCACTATTATAGTCTATTCTTAAAGACAAAATTTTAATTGAAGTATTTGTAAAGAATGCCTATTTTGAAACACAGCTTTCAACTGCTCTGTGAAACCCTTTGGCAAGGATATTGTGCATTCCTAGGAGGATTTAAATTAGTTTGCTGCAGACCAAAACCTGGGTTACGGATAGTAACTTGGATACAGTCACACACACACACACACACAAAAGAGAACATTCTCATTCCTCCTGATCTTTTTCCTTGAAAAACACAACCATCAACATGCAATGTCCGTTTTAATAAGATAATGTGAGGGGGTTTTTGGTAAGTGAAAAATACTTACTGCAATACTGTTTCTAAACCACATTAAACCTGTTTGTACTTCTCAAAACTACTACAGAATCTAACTTTGTAAAATCCTATGATATTTGAAGTTGAAGCTGCTAGTTTTAAACTGACATTTGAAAAGATAATTTTACGTTGAGGACTGGAATTGTACATCTCTATTTCAAATGCAATTCCTGATTTTTTTTAATAGGATTTGAGACATGCTTGTCTTAAAATAATTTATTTGTTCACTCCAATCTGATTTTTCCCCTCAGCCTATCAGTAGGGCATCAGAATAAAAACAGGCCTTAACATAAAAAAGAAACTTAAAACAGTCTCATTAAATCACATCATCTCAGCATTCAGTTCCCATCTTCTAGGGATTCTTCATATACATGATAATTAGTTTCCTGAAAGGCTAAGGCTTAAATGTCATTTCTTTGTGGTGTAAATTCTAAGTATTCAAAGTAAATAAATTAGTGATACTCTTTTATTGCTTAAAGCAATGCAGAAGCTTGAAGCAATCATACAACTGGCAAAAATTAGGAGTTCCCAAAAAAGGAAGTAAAACTTCATTCTTCACATTCCAGTAGACTTAAAAAGGGCTCCATTAACACTAACGGGGAAAGGGCCAGTGACCTAGAACTTTACTCGTGGTCCGAAACTATTAATGAAGTCTGAGGAATAAAGAGTAATGGGTATTCAAAATCCAACTCCTGTGATGCAGCAGGAGAATGAATAAGCTGTGCTCTAATTTACTCTGACGTGCAGCACATCATGGCTGCAGCAGCAGTATGTTAGAACAGACCATCTTTCAGGAGTCACATTCTTGGGAAATGGCCGATTCCTGGGGATTCTCACACAGCCTTTAGTTTAACAGCAAAATAGTTTAAAAAAAAAAATAAATAGATCAAACAACTTTTCTTACACAGAAGTCAAAGAAAGAAAAAGAGTTGGGGGGGGGGGGGGGGAGAACATCTTATTTAGCCTTATGTGAGAAGGAGACCATAAAATCAAATGGATTTTATGAATACTTTAGCATTATTATTGAACACTATTGAGCCTTCTCCCATCCGCAGATTTTACATTATGGATGTCACATTTACTCACTACTGGAAGACAGAGCCAATCTGAGTATGTCCCTTGAGAAACTCCCTCAAACTGTCAAAGAAAAAGACTTTGGGGCATCTCAGTTGCCACCTCTTGTTACCTAGCTAGCACATGCTTTACTGATAAGTAAAAATAGAACACTGACAAGTATTAGGATGACAAAATTACTTTGAACTTCCCCCAAATTCTTTTTGGGCTCCACAACTAGACCAAGCACTTTATTCACGAACAAGCCATTCCACACCATTCTGATTAACAAAGCAAGTACAGATTTCATTTTTGTATTGCCAAAGTATAAGTTTAATATCAGCATGACTAAAGAGTCAAATCAAAATCAAAGGATGGACCTTACTTTCAACCCAGGAACAAAGAACTTCGCCACCAGAAACCACATATTTGAAGATTCATAGTGTCCATTAAGCAAAGCTAAAAAAAAAAAAAAAAAATAATTTCTTTGGACACACAGTTTAGAATTTGGCTTTCTGAAAGGAAACCAAGGAAATAAAACACCATTCTTGAAAACAACAAGCTAAGTGATGCTTCACAAACAGTAGCATCATTCAACTTCCAAAACCCTCCTGTAAAAAAAAAAAAAACAAAACCAAAAAAAAAACCAAACCACCACACACTATGCGGTCCGTTCTATTCTAAACATTTCTTAAAACTTTTAAGAAAGAACATATACTCTTCTTAAAATACTGGAGTAAGTATTTTTTCTTATCAGCACAAAGGCAGCAAATAACTTTTATCAAAATAAACACTACCAGAATGATTAAGATATTGGGATGGACTTGAAAAGTTATGATATTTTTCTACTGGTCAGAATAAACATTTGATGTTGTTTTCACATTCAAATTTAAACCTCAACTATCTATAACTGGAGAACAGATACATTTGTATGTGCGTTCCATAACTTACCAAGATTATGAGTCTCCTAGATGGCTCCTGCAAGCAATAGCAGAATTCTTTAAAATACTAGAAATACATGAATACATATCTATCCAAATAAACACTGACTATTTTTGTTACTAGAAATACTTTTGGTTCTGTTAGCAATTAAAATGCTTCAGTTTAAAGAATGAGGAACAACCTAAAAAAATATTTCCTACTTAGAATTACTGTATTGGACATATCCTTTCTGGATCCATCTTGATTCCATCATTGAAAGAACAGTTGAGTTAGTTAAGCTCCTTAGGCCCCTGAAACATCTGGAAAGAAAAGGATCTGAGAAAAATGTAAACTTTAACTGGCTTCTGAGAAAGAATTATCTGTGTCTCAATGTAGTTTTCATCGTTTCTTTCGCCTTAAAAATAGCCCGAACGGCACTCTCTCTGATACGCTTCTGATGACCAGAAACTCCAGTAAGGAGAACCAGCAAAAAAGAAACTTCTCAGATATGCTTCTGCTCACCAACAACAAGGGCAAGGAGAACCCAAAAAAATAATAAACAATGCCTTATACTCCCCTTACTTGTATTAAAACATGATTAAAGTACAAAATCAGAGTCATTTCTGAAATGAGGGAACCAAGTAAACAGGAGGAAAAGAAACTATAGAGGGTCTAGAGCAAGAGCACATAAAGCAGGGCTTGTTTAGTCTGCTGAAGAGGAAGTCAAGGAGCAATTTAATAGCAACCTAGAACTATTTGAAGGTTGGTTACAAAGATGACGGAGACAGGCTCCTCTCAGAAGCAGCAGATGACATACCAAAGTGTACAAAATGCATCAACTGGACACTAGGCACATTTCAGCGAGAGGGCAGCACAGCACTGGGTCAGGCTACTCAGAGAGACAGTGGAACCTCCATCCCTAAGAGGTTTTCAAGCTTCGGCAAGACAAAGCCATGGCTGACCTGATCAAGGGCTGCCAAAAGTACTGCTCTAAGACTTCCAAAGGCCCCCTTCAACCAACATTTCTGTGCGTTTACAGAACCAGTGAGGTGGTTCGACTTCTTTTTCATGCCCTGTCCCCCACTCCCCCCCAAACTGGAAATCTCAGGATCCACTTGGCTTTTATTTTACTTACATTTGAGCAACAGCTGAGATTAATACTTCCCTTCCTAAGATGATTCAGGCAAAACGTTCTGTGATTCAAAGCTCTGTGCAAAAAAGGATTCAGGCACAAATCCAAAGATGCATCCAAAAAAACATGCAGAAGCAAACAATTTGGGGAAAAAAAAAATCCAAGCAAACGAGCAATCAGATGCATTTGTTAAGAAGAATGTGTAGAGAAGTTCTCCTAAAATATGCAAAGGAAAAGCTTTTAAAAGCCAAAGTTTCTGGTTTTGAAACAGCCAACTGAGATCCTATTATTCATTAGGAGAATGGAGAAAGAGTGACTGTTTAAAATGCACACTGATAGATGTATACTTCTTCCTGTAACATTTGCATAATAGGTTACCCACCTCCAAGAAGTGAGCTGCCCTATCCAAAGGTTTCTTTACCGCTTTACTGTTCCAACTCTTTCTCTACTGGCTACATACATAATATACATATATATATATATACAGTCAAGTCACAACTCGTATCACACCCCATGACAAAGACCGTATATTGAGCAAAGAGTTCTGAATGCACCAAATCCAATGAAGGTCAGGTTCCAATGGATTTGTGATCTGATGGTTCACTTCAATCAAAGTTGAGAAACTCAGAAATCTCTCTCCTTTGCATGAATTATTTTCTGCTGTGTTCTGGCAATGCATTCACTTTCATTACATTTCCTTCTGTTGCATATTAATTGACTCTCTTCTTTTATTGGCCTTCCATTATGGAATATGTAAGAGCTTTATTACTACTGAGAGAGGCAACTTTCTCAGATTTAAGGAAAAAAGAAATCGGACTCATGGGTTAAAAGCTGTAGAGGAAAAACAACCACAAAAGATTACTTTTACCACTACTTTCCCAATAAAGAAAGTTATCAACCCATATACAGGGCAGCCCTGCTCATCTTCTAAAGATAAAGAGACAATATGCATGCTTTTCACAGATAACTCTACAGATCCTATTCCATTGCATACAGCTGCATGATCTTAGTGAGAAGCCACAGAACACACGAGTGCAGGCTTTAGCTATTCATTTTGCATGGCACTGAAATAAGTCCAATGAAGGCCATTTGAAAAGGTATACTGGATGTAGGAGTCCAATTGTCTTTCCAGTACACATGAATAAGACCTAGCTCCGTAACTGAACAACCTACGGGAATAATGACTTCACACTCATTTTTCCCTCTGATTTTGAAAGGCTGCTTTCCTAGGTTCCCAAGCAGGACTTCTGAGGAAAGGTGATACAAATAAAGATAATACAAATATGACTTCTACAAAATTTCATAAACTGGATTTGTCTACAAAACATAGGTTATTGAAGTCCAAAAGGTACCTACCAGCATTAAACTAACTTATTTTTCACAATGATTTGGTGTACAACAAGGCACATTAGGCCAACTGTATTTTCACTATAAAGTAACTTCTTGTCCTGGTTTTGGGTGGGAAACCACACCACTTCTCAAGATTTTCCCAAATGTCCCACTTAGACAGGAACAGGCTGTTTGATGAAAACAAATAAACCTGCAGTCAGTAACTACAGTAAGCAGTGGGTGTACTGACAAAGGCAGATCTATGCCAGAAATTAACTGACAGTAAGTATTTTACCAAAATTAGGAACCAAAGACAAAAATAATGAAAATCTTTGGCCAAATCATAGCAGCACAAAATAAAGTCGGTAAGGCCTGTCTTGGGAATAAAGGCTGCCTTCAAACTAAGCTCAAGTAAAAAAGCACACAGCTCAGTGTATTTTAATTTTATTTGGTTCTCAAAACAAACTGCACTTAACATTCCTAGTAGACATTAACATCTGGAAGTAACACACGCATTTTCTGTTACAGTACTCTACTAGCAGGTACAGCACTGTGATTTCCAGTATGTAGGCTTCACAACACCTTTCCCCCTTGCTATTTACTATCAAGGGATGACTATCAAGGGACTTTCTATGGGGACTAACTAGGCAGCTGCCAAATGGCTGAAACGAGTAAATGGCCGGTGACAATTCCTTCTGCCTCATTACAAGCACATTGAAGTATCTTGTAGCATGAACTAAACCTTAAAAAAAAAAAAAAAGTAAAATTAAAAAAAAGTCTCCACTTTGCTTCCTAGTTCTCTTTCCAAATACTTTAAGAGTTGAGTGGGAATTGTTCCTTCTTGTTATCTTTTGTCCAGGTTTTGGTGCTGCTGTTGACGACATACCAACAACGAAAGTCACTCCAACAGAGAAGCAAGTTTAAATGTAACATGACTGCATGGACTGAAACCCTGACAAGTTCTTGTTGGATCAGCTGACAGCAGCAGTAGACATCTAGCCATAGTTCAGCAAGAACTGACCCAGCCGTAGTGCTGAGCTGGACATCTTCAAACCCAATATTCCCTAAAAATCAAAGGATTCAATCCAACTGCTGCGTATAAAACTTTCTGACCAATAGATGAAATCTTTAGAGGACAGGATTATGTTCTGAACAATAAAAAGAGCCTTCTGGAGATAAACGGCTTTTTATAAAGCTCTTAGAAATAAATCCACCTTTCAAGGATGGTTCCATCTTTTGAAGAGGATTGGTCTTGAAAGTAAAAAGCACTCATCTATAAACTCATTAAAATTATAAGCAGCAAATGCATTTAAGCAGAAAATAAGCACATTCTTGAAAAGCTTCCCAATTAAAAAAAAAAAAACAAACACTAAACATCCATGATTACACTTCCACCTATTTATATTGCAGACTTCCAAAGGTGTTAAAACATTTGAGGAAAAATAAGAGCAACAAAAAAACCCAAACAACAGCAAATGCTTATTTTGTTCAAAACCAAACCATTTCACAACTAATAAACTGATTTTTAATTTAAAAGCAAAATCCATGCACACTTTTTCCATCCCAACACTACCAGTTCTGTGATCCCTTGTAACACGTTGTCTGTTCTGGGTGAAGTGTATTTAAATACCTCCAAAATATCCCCCTCCCTCTTGCCACATTCCCTTCTCCCCCCCTCACATTTTCAACTAATACTTTGACATTACTGGCCTCACTAAACTCAATCCCACAAATTCCTGACATTCATGTCTTCTTAATCTGAAACGTAACTTGAGGAGGTGGTTAACATTTGACCTTTGCTCTACCTCAGACATACCTGGAGACAAAAAAAAAAAAAGTCCAAGGCATGCAATATGCATTCACAGTCTGAGAGGATGTTTTATTTTAAAGGTCCCAGCACAGAGTTTTTCAAAAAAACAACCCATTAAAACTTCAAAAGGTTAATTTAATAAAAATTCCCCTACAAGCATAGTTTTGCATAAACATTGCAAATTCATACTAAGAATGATGATCTAAAGCAATAAATAAGAAATAAATCCCTAGAAGCATACACCCAAGAGTCATGGTGAATTTAAGAATAAAATGGCTACCATACTAATGAAAACAGTCTCATTTATTTGAATTGGATACTACGGCAGAGAATGAACAACTACAAATCATACATTCATTACAGCAGTAGACACAGTACCTAACAGGCTATTAAAAAAAAATTAGAAACAAATTACTAAGACAAATGGAGGCTCAAGTTAGGAGACAAATCGGAAATAAAAAAGCAAGCTACTTCTGCAAAATAAGAAAATCTAGCTATCTACTTGCTCTAAACCAAGCCAAGCAAGGACTCAAATACAGTTCCCTCTGCCCTTTTCTTTCCCCTTTAAGAAATAAGTTTTAAAACTGAATCTTAAAGATTATTCTAGCTTTTTATCCACCCTCCTACCTTCCTTCATTACACACACACAAAAAGAATAGGGACTTTAGAAGCTTGCTAGCTGCACTTCAAATGGGTTACTCTCTTCGTTCCCCTCAGTAAGTGGGGTTTTTTGTTGTTGTTCTATTTTGGGAAAAAGATTTACTACAAATTAAATCCTGTCAATGATCAATGAGAAATTTTGTACTGATATCACATATTTTAACCTCAAATGAACTTGTTCGGGCATATAGGCTTCACATCCTTTCTCCTCTTAATTACTAGTGCATACTACTGCTGGCAGTGCCAGAATTTTGAGGGAAGAAAGAAAAGAAAGGGTTGGAATACCAGGGATGAACATGATTGTTTAATGAGCCAGTGTCTCTTTGCTAGGAGATAGTCCCCATTTGCTGTTATCTCTGTCGGCTTCAGGCATTTTGTTTGCCATACAGTTAAGGCATGACTGCACATGCCATTTTGAGATTGTTCTTGTTAAATAAAACCTGCAGCTACAACTGATTAAGGGAATGTCCTCTTACAGACATGATGTATGACACCAAAAATTTTTATCAAGTACTTAAAGTAAAAAGTGAAAAATAAGGTGAATAATTTTCTTTTGTTTTCAATAAATTTTCACTTTCACTTACAATTGCACTTTTCAAATCAACCTCTACCAGCAGCTGCTGACTCATGAAAACACTGACTAGAAAATTTGTAATTTTCTCAGAGCAAAATATTTTAAGGTACACATTTCCATAATTACAAGCCAAGTAAACTGTAAAAACTTTGTTTTCAAACAAGCTTCCTCTGTATGTAAAAAAAGGAGCAGACAGAACATATTATTTGAAGTCTTCTTTGGAAGGGCTGCCTATCACACAGAAAACATGCCCTTCCTTGTACCTGTAGCTGACTCAAAGCCCAGGCCCTCCAAATCAAATCAGCTGCACTTATTTTGGTTCAAGCCTAGATGCAGGGCTGATTTCAGGTCAGGTGGCTATCTCCACGCACAAACATCTGCGACCTACCACTGAATTCTTTAAGTTTCTTTGCCTGGACAGGCTGCTTCCCGCCTCACCCAGTCCACTCTTGCACATCCCGTTCAGCACATTCGGTTCCCCACGCCAGTACCATTCCCTCTAAGCTCACTTCTTACACCCCGTCATCTATGAAGTTCATAGCATGCTGGCTTACAAAGAGTTTGTGCACATGAAGGGAGCTAGAAAACTATGGTCCAGGCTAAATTCCTGATATAAGGCAGCATCTTTTATAAACATCCTTGATGGCAACCTCTTTACAGCGGTACACAAGCTCCCACTTCTATGCAATTTCTATAGCCCTGTCCTGATGTAAAATTAGCCTTTCCTTCAGCATCATCCAAATGAAATCGAACAACCAACAGGTATTTTGAGCTTTGATCAACTAAAAGATCCCAGTATGACATCTGAGTACTGATTTTAATTTAAAGAGGAGAAGCGGCAGTCTTTCCTATGAATGCAAGGCTAATGAGCAAATGCATTTCATTATTCCCTTGTCAGATACTCCTCTCATATTTCATTAGTCTGTCTGCTTTTGTGTTGGTAACTAAAAACTACCTTTTTTTTAAGAATATTTTTATAATGTTAATGTTCGAAGTTTATTATTTTAATACTAGTATCAGCAACATCTAAGCTGCACTTAGAAACACATGAAAAATATTTTCATTTATTTCTCAGGCTTTTCTTTAAACGCAAATCCTAATGGTAAAAAAGTGTAGTCCCCCTACCCCACTATACTGTGATATTTTAGGGGATTCATTGATTATTTATTAGTGCAGCTTCCTCATAAAACAGTGTCCAAGTGGAAGAACCATCCCTGCACAAGAGAGAGAAAAATCTGAGTTCTGAAAGTTGGATAAAAGCAGATAATGGAAAAAACTCCACTTAGAACTGTGGAAAAATACGTTACAGGCCCTACTTCCCTTTTGCTAATCAGTAACTTTTGATATTGACAAAATACTAGTCCAACAACAGATCCTGGTTCATAAGGTCCCTCTGAACTTCAGCCGGAGTCCTGCTATGCAAAACCAATGATTCTGGCAAACCAACTGAAAAAAAGCCTCTTTGGCTTTTGTTTCAGATTGAGATCACTACACTAAACTATTAATTACATAAATACTACCAGTTCAATTTCTCAGATCCATGGGGGAATAAAGAGGTGTAAATTGTACATTCTAAATACTGGCTCATATAAACGTGACCAAGGTAATTTTCACATTTTAGCTTGGATTCATATACATTTATATGAACTAAAGTTTTGGTCACCTGTGTTTTAAGAATGCCTGTAACATGCTTTCCATTTCAGAACCTATAATTAAAAAACACTGTACACACAACTTGACTGGAACACACTTTTCTTTCTCCTTTCTCAAACTCAAATTATGCCCCTCTACTTTCTCTTTGCCACATGCTCACCTCTGTTTTTCCAGTACAAGTTTTGTCTGACACATACTCATTTTGGAAGTGTTTTGGAATATTAAGGGAGAATCCAGTTATCTAGTCATTGCAGTTTTAAAGCAGTTAATGCTTACAGCAACCCAGCCTGGTTGTTTTCCAGGATTCTTCCAAAAAGTTTATCTCAGTCTCAGAATTATGAAGAAACCCCAAAGGCTCTATAAACGCAACCCCATATGCAAGTATGAGCGCTAGATACATCATGCATTCAACAGACAAAAAAGAGCAAAAGAAAATGAAGATAAAACAACAGATGACACAAAAGAAGATCATATAGGAAACATTACCAAAAACTAAGTTTTCTTCATGTTAGGTTATTGACTGAAGTTCTGATGTTCTAGCAGCAAAGGGAATTTATTCTGTTCTAAAATTCCATTTCTTCACTTTAGTTACTATGGTAAATAAAGTATAATTATCAGTGATGGCAGTAATGAAGCTGAAGACTTGAGCTTGGGCACTTGAACATTTAGTAGCTTTTAGTTTGCTTGTTAATAAAACCTATTACAACTGAGTATGACATTACTCAGATAAATAATCCATCCTTATACCTCTGTTTAGTGAGCTGCTTATTATTTATCCTGTTCATCAACTCTCTACAGATAGTGCGACCTGTAGCCCTAACCAAGAAGAAAATCCACAAAACTCTCTTCTAAATGATGTCTATAGTTAGCTATCATTCCTTATCATCTGCTTTTTTAAATATCACAACATTTGTGATCTTTGTCAAAGTTCTGTAACATATTAAGGGATAGCCACATCTTGAATTTATCCTCCAGTTTAGCCTTTTTTGTTATTTATTACAACTCCAGTAAATCTTTTTTTTTTTTTAATTAAAAAAAACTAAACACATTTAAAGAAGATTTTTACAAGCGTATTTTAAAGGGACAGGAACACATTTTCAGATACATCTTTACCATTCCATTCTGCCAAAGTGGTACAAAAGCTATTCTTTGTAATATCACCACTTCCAAATTAAGGTCTGTGACACACAGACCTCAGGCACACAAATCAATGTAAAATCTGCACTGATTTAAAAACATGGCTGTACTTATGCAACGTAGTGGCAAGTCCACTAAACACTCTTGGAAGTGGGAACCAACACTGACATTCAAAGGTGTGAGAGTCAGCTTGAACATCACCCCATCACATTTGCATACCCACACTTCCCGGTACCTCTAGATGGAGCTAGGTTAGGTCAGCATGATTTATTAACTGCAGGTTCAGCAGTGCACAAGCACCATCATGGTGCTCCCAGATTGACCCCAGTGGGATCTCAAAGCAGAACAACAATTCTCAACCTAAACCAGTAAGCTGTACAGCTTATAAAAAGCTGTAGGGATGTCTACACTCATCATAATGGAATAAATGATTACTGATAGCTTACAATGTAGAGAATTCAGGCTTCAGATCTCCATTTCCAGTCTCTCTGAGCCAGCTAGCAGTAAGTGCTGAAAGCTTTAGAACATGAACACGTGAACAACCTGCAAATCTTTCTAAATAAACAGAACACAAAAAAATTTATGAGGAATCAAAAAGGGAAGCAGAATGGTAGCTGGGAATATTTCACGCGTGCATAAATACATTAATATACCCATTTCTAATTTCTTGATTTGATTCTCAAACATTCTTGCATCTTATAAAAAATGTAACATGCTATGAGAAGTGGTTTCTAGTGTTGAGCTGCTTAGCAACACCTGCGTTCAAATAGCCTCCGGGTAAGTTTGACAAAAACTGATCTGACATCTGATGAGCTCAATTTTTTTTTTTAATTGAAAGAAGCAGCAAACCCACAAAATGGGATTATATTAAAACGCCCATTTATGTTTTACAGTAAAGACGACTGTCAGATAATGGGATGCTCCTCTGTTTCTGCCTCAGGCTAAAAATAACTCCTACATTTTGCTGTAAAAGTCAACTGCCTGAGGTGTCTTTATTTCATGCAAGATAATTACGATGCACATCATCTTCAACAGCATACGAGATATCTTTATGTGCACTCACTGTGCAACTTTTCTTAATTATTAGTTTATTTTCCTTTTCACAAAGCATTACATTTAGGGTTTCTATGTCTTTCTAGCCATAGGAGTTCACTAAGAAGTATTAAGGACTCTGTCCTTTTTCAATTTTTTTTGATTACTAACAAATCAGAAGAGTAGAGAAATAGGCTGAACAGGAAATTCTTTCACAGATGTGTTAGGACCAACTAAACTCTAGCTATGCCATTATTCAGAAATGTCTGAATGCAGGCCCCTAAATATTTGTTTGTCAAGTGCAGGCCCCTAATTTAATTGTTAAGTATGCTCAAAGTGCCCAATACCAATATACTTCACTGGAATGCTTTATTAAAGTAATTAGCACACCAAATATATGCTACTTACTTAAACATTTAGATGTAGATTTCCAAATCTGAGAAAATTATCACATTTCTGAGTTTACTAGAGTATTTAATACCTTTGTGAAAGAAATGTGACTTCTTTGTGAAAGAAGTGCTTCATTAACGTAACAACCTTATAGTCAGACTTCCAGGAACGCTTTGCCATTGCCCACTGTACTACAAACTTCCCTAACACCCAGTTCTGTAACATCCTTTAGAGTACGATTGCATGCTCCTCCTGTCTCATTTTTTTTCTCCCCAAAGCAGAAGCCTACAATTTGGTATGCTCAAGTGTCATGAACAAAAATGAGAAATCTGTAAACTAATAATGTAAGCCCCAAACATATCCTTTAACCGCTTCTCAGCATACTATAGCAGAAATGAACATAATTTAAAAAAAAAAAAAAAGTTTTTTGGCATCAGTTACTAATGTGGAGCCTCTCAGTTCACCACATCTTCACCTTTTTTTCTTAAAGGACAAACCCAAAGGACTGCTCTCCAAAATTTTCTCTGTACATTCAGTTTTTAAATCATCCAGCATGTCTCAGCATTTTATAGATGTTTGCAGCTTTTGTCTAATTCAAATGACAGCAACGTACAATCATCCTTTGAGGCACAACATTATGCACACAAAAAACTAAATCTTTGATCTTCGAGTTAGTACATTAAATTAAATAGCACTTTTTCACATAAGGATCTGAGAGCTTTTATAGGAAGGAAAAAAATGGTAACACTAAACACGGCTATGTAACAGACAGAAGTTAAGCACTCATTTCGTACAGTTCTAGAACACAATTTGCTGCAGGACCAAGCACTTCCAGGTTCCACTCCACCTCCCACATTGCAAAATACCCAGATCTTTACTCAAAACAGACTTCACAGAAAACTTTCAATATAAGTACATAAGAAGTTACATGACTATTTACATAAAAGCCTACAATACTCCAGGAAAAAAAGAGAAAGATAAGCTGACTTTTTGTTCTGGAGGCAACTCTAGTAGCTACCAGCTTCAGGAAAAACTACAAATCATTAAATGGTACCTCTGAAAAGATAACAGTTACATAAACCAGCATGAAGAACAGAACAGACATGCAAGGAATTTTCCCGGGGTTCCAGGTTACATGTGCTGAAATTGCGTTTTTACATTCTAAAGAATGAGTGCCATATAACATAGTATGAGGAGAGCTAATCGGTTAACTAAGGTATTAGTAGGGTATTGCTAAGTACTGTTGTCTGACCAGTGATCAGTATGACTTCTGATATTTGGCTTGTTGAAAACATGAAGATTGAAGTCATGATACTATTTCAGATTGGATTTAGTCTACAAAAATTCATGAGCCACATCAGCACAACTAAAATATATACTCTACACCTCAATTTCTAATTAACAGTCTGGGACACAGACGACAAGCATAGCTGCTGCCAAAACTAAGGCTAATAAGGCACTGGCATAGTTCTAGCTTGGCAAAGGATTGCTTAATTGATCAATAATAATAATAATGAATAATTCCTAGTTTAACATGCAAACACATAAAAGTGGTTTTATGGAAAAAAATTGAGATTATACTTAAATCATTGACTAGTCTGTTCATTGCACCTCGTAAGAATTATTCATATCAAATTAGTTCTAAGAGCTCTGAGAGCAGACTAAGAGTTCTTAGAGCTCTTTCTAAATGGCTATCACAGTATATTGTTGTTTTAAGAGCTTTTTTTGAACTTAGGTTTGTTTAATAATCTGCTTCAGGGTACCAGAACATTAATTAGCTCCTAAACTTTGCAGTAAAGGTCATCTTTCATAAGCTTAAAAGACCTTGAAGAATATATTTATATTTTAAATTCAGGAAAACAACATATCAAATTGAAAAGCTTCATAGTCCTAGCCAGAAAAACAAATGTTCTTTTTTTTTTTTTTTTTTTAAAAAAAAAGGGGGGAAGGGAGGGAAGAAAAGCTGTTTTGTAAAAAAAAAAAAAAAAAAAAAAAATAATTTAGCCTAACAGTTTTCTGCTCTTTTATTTTAAAAAAAGACATTAGTATGCAAATATGTACCTAAACACTGAAGAGGATGAAAAAAAACCCCAAACCTGCAAATAACTCACTCTCATTTGCTACCATCTAATTTAGCATTCAGTATTAAAAACTTCTCTACCCTTTCCAATTATAAAAGATGTAGGTCAGCTTAATTTCCTTTAGTGCTGCTGGCTTGAGAGAGGAGGTAAGACAAGACAAAAAAGCACTATGTTAACAATTAAGAAACTATTTTAAATCAATGACCCATTCAAGAATGAATATTGCATTTGTTTATTTTGCCACCACTTCAATCATTAGGAGCTAGCTTCTTATGTAGCCTTTATCCACATACAGTTCATAAACACAGGAGCCGCAGCCTCTACACTTTGGAATTTCTACATACAAGCAAAAAATTTCAACAGCTATCAGCAACGCTCAAGTAATTTTCCCCCTTCTCTCCCCAGAACAAAATATAGAAATGAAAAGATAAAATATACAAGAAAAACAAATGTCAACATTTTTAACCTCAAGCCAACTGTTTATCTGGTAGGGCCTGGATACTTCTAGATGTTATAGCACACAGGTTTCTTATCTGAATTACTAAACGAGTAGGAGATTGGCTTTTGGTAACTAAAGAGGACATTACAGAAGAGCAGGTTTTATGACATAACTTGCTGTTTTGTACTGAACAACCACATGTGGTTGGTCAGATAATAAGATATTCACGTTTCCACTGTAAAGGTCTTTAACAAGATACTTATTTCAGAAGTCTGCCCTTATTACAAATTCTGATAAACTAAAAGGAGCTGGTTAGTGAGGTCACCTGAACTTGGCCGCACAAGGACTTGTATGATGAGGATCCAGAACTTCTCGTTCAAAGTGGTACAACAGTCAGGGCCTGTATGTCAAACAAAACAGAAGAGCACACAAAAAATTTCTAAACCTATCTGGATGAATAACCTACTTCCAAAAGCAAAAGTCTACAAGGGAGCATGTGGTGGATGTGAACAGATCAGCAAAAACACCCTCATCTTCAGGTATGGCTCCACAGTGGCTTAAGCCAAGGTTTACATCAGGTGAACCATCTTCCTCAACAGCTGAGCCACAAAAATCTGAAAGTTCAAGTGCTTGCACAGAATGAGGAAAAGTACTACAGCCACCCCTACGACAGCCTTGCTCTAGAGTAACTAGTGAACAGGGATCATGACATGAGGCTAACAGATACCACGTTGGGTTTTTGGAAGGAAGAGGAGGAAATAATAATCATAATAAGGTGGCTCATCATATATAAGGGTTCTTACAAATGTGGACCTCATTGCCCAATGATTTTTTTGTAAACTAACAGTTTCCACAGGTTCAAGGGGAGACTGAACAAGTACTCGGCAGATAGGAATTAAAATGAATTTATCTATTTAGTAACCTTCATCTGATGCTGCAAGCCTTCAAGATGAAAACTGCCAAGAGGCTAGAAAACTAATCCACAGGAAATACCTGATAAGACTTCTACATTCTTTTTCCTTGCTATGTATCTGTTATCCTTAGTCAGACCCACTATAATCAGTCTTATTTTCTTACAGTGTACAGAGAGGAAAAATTCAGCTAGAGCTTTACAAAGCAATTAAATGCACCTTGTGTGCATACAGTGGGAAGAGATTGGTCCAGATGACAGCAGGTTTCAATTGAAATTCCATGTTCCTACAAACATTAAACTGCATATTGCATGGAAAATAATTCACAAAATACGTACCAGTAACTACAGCAGACAAGCAGGACATGCACAGGTTCCCTTTGACCCATCAAAAGAATTAGTAAGGTCAGAAAGTGCTGAGAGGAAGAACAGTGAAAGGGGAAATCCCAATTGCTGCTTGCTTGGCTTCTGCCTACCACTCTCGTCTCTGGTCATTGATGTATTTGGTTTACACACCATATATACAGACAAACAGCAGTTACTCCACAACACTTTTTCCACATCCAAGTGCTGTATGCATTCTGCCCAGCTATCCTGCCTCTGTGCCTCAAATCTCATTATAGCACCTCTTCTTTCTGCTAAATAAAGCATGCCTAGGTTGTTGCTCTGCCAAAAACCAAAACTATCTTTTTTCCAGTTGTCCCAGGCAGCCATCAAGTACAGAGCTAGGCTCTTTGTAGCAGTGCATGGCAGGAGACAACAGATGTAAATTTAGTAAATTTAAAGGAGAGAGGTTCTGACCAAAAGGGAAAACACTTTCATCGTAAGGACAGTCAAGCACTGGAAGGGTTGCCCAAAGAGGCTGTGTCGTCTTCACCCTTGGAGGTTTTCAAGACCTGACTGGGTAAAGCCTTGAGCAACCAGGTTGGATTAAAGACCTCCTGAGGTTCCTTCCAACCTTAATTTCACTTAGATTCAACGTCTACACACAGAAAGCACTCAGTGCTGCCCCAGACCATGCTTCTACAAGTCTTTCACCTACTAAAAAGTCTCTGACTTAGAGGTTCAAACTATTAGCTACCTACATAGGCTTTAGATCATTAACAACAAGATAGCATTAATTTTCTTGAAGTACTGCGTAACACACTGTCCGAAGCCCGTGCCTAGCACATATTTTTGTTTCATATTTTTGTTTAAAGGTGGATGAGAGTTGAGAGTTAAGATGGGTAAAATTTGCAGTCAACAGTGTTATTTTTTTTCTCTGAGGGTTTTTTGTTTGTTTGGTATATTTTGTTTTGTTTTTTAAGCTTACCTTCACCCAGGATGATGTTCTCATATTAGGCACCAATCCTGGCTACATCTAAGATGACATATTATTACATGGTAAGACTATATGAGAGAGCTGAATATGACATTTGCAGACCTGGAATAACAGACTTAAATGTTCCATCCAGTCCTTCCTAGCAACATGCAAGCAGATCTAATGCAGTAAAATCCTGAAATAAAACATCAGGGTTGTGGTTTTTGTTTTAATTTCCCATGACCTTGTAAAGCACGGGAAATAGTCATCCACCTACGGTCTTCCAATTGGAAAGTCTTTAAATACACAACTTCAACTTAAAAAGTAGCAGAGAAAAACATACATGAGTTTGCGTATATGTAATGAATATAAACCAGATAAAGATAGTTTTAAGAAATCAGTACAAACTTGTGTGGAACTGAACACTTAACAGTGACCTTTCCAAAACTCCCCTGGACACTTTGAACTACAGGAGGATTTAGAAAACAACTATGCTCCAGAGATGCAATGAAGAAAGAAGTATGAGAAGTTCACGCCAATAAATATTTTGCTTATCAATTCATACTATGATATTTAATTTAGAGTTGGGGTGGGATTTGTTTTAACCTTTCCTGTGAAAAAAGGAATCTATTTCCCACCAGCTCTCACTGGAATATACAGAAACTAAATTTTGACACAGGATCTTTTTTTTTTTTTTTTTTTTTTTCCCAAGTGGCACAGAAAGATCTGCTTAAACTCAGTTGCCATCAGAGATGCATGAATATTCAAGCTGCATAAAGCAAAACTGAAATAAGGGTAAGGTGTAGTCAATGGACGGTTTTTAGGAGGATGGTTTCTTCCTTCTCTCACACAGGAGGTGGAGAGTTATTTGTTTTGGGAGGTTTTATGGGTTTGGTTTTGGGGGTTTTTTTTAGCTTGGTTCTTTTGAAAGTAACACATCTGGGATACAGTACATTCAAAGCACAAACAGGCTGCTGTAAAGTTATAATGCAAGTCTGGAGACATTATCAAATAATTCACAAGGCTGGTGGTTTACGAACAACTGCAGAAATCAATCCATTTGTGGTTTTTACTCTCCTGTACCCTCAGAGAAAGTTACATCTGTGGAACTCAGTGGAGAAGGGTTGTATTTTTTACTTTTTTCCATGTTTTTTAATTAATAATTTCTGAAAGTAGGTCTCAAATAAAAAAAATTGCTATAAAGACATAAATCACAACTAAATCACATACCCCAGTCTAGACAGAAACGTCTCAATCTTTTAATAAAAATGCTCTCCTCTCCCTTCTTTGAGGGAGTATTCTTCAGCCTACTGAACGTACAGCAGAAAAATAAAAAAAGAATTATAGACTAATTTACTTTTAGCTTTGGAAATTAAGAACTCAAGTCAGCAGTTTCACTAGAAATAGTCAAACAGAAGTCAAAATGAGGAAGTCTAAAATGCATGCAGTCTATAATTTGTTCCTTCTAGTACAGAAATAAACACAAAAGACTAATTTTATCTTAAAACATATTTTGTATTACATTATTTATTCCAATCATCTCCTTCCTATTGTGTTCAATAAATGAGTCTCTCAGTAATTAGTTCTGAATATTCACGTTTGGGATGAATCAGCATCCCCAAATTCACGAAGGCATTTGGAAGTCATGACAATTCCAAACGCTGAGGTTTTAGAAGCAGCAGCTTTGGAGTGCTCCTCCATTTATCCTTGCATTTTTTTCAACCTTCAGACTTTAATCTTTATTTCCTCCACAGCTATGAATATATCAGAACTTACTTTTGAAAACACTGTTACAAATACCCGAGACTGCTATTTAATCCCATTACCTTCAGAAGACAGTTCTAAGTAAGTGTTACAAGAGATGAGACAGCAAAGGTGGATCCAGCTGGAGAATGAAACCAAAGCACCACTCATTATTCATCATTCAGGGTAGTTTTGTTTATAATATTATAAAGTTTTAGGGGGTTGTAATATTGTTTAAATATTAAATATCAAAATACCACAAGTTTTCCACAGAAAAGCTATTTTAGTATTACTCTTCCAAAGTATTAATAGCTTCACCTACCTGAAACAACACAACAGAGCAACAAGATGGACTGACCTCTTGCTGTCTTTCAAACTACTTATTCTTTTGTCCTGCTGCCTTGGAAAAAGCAAAAGTTTTCCAGCACTTCCACTACCAAAAAGGAACTAGAAAACCCTAAACAACTTCTCTCACATAGACAACTTTAACAATTCAGCTGTATTACTGTACACAGCTCTCATATTAGGGTTTTCTGCACCAGCAATTCCAGAAACTTTGAAAGTTTCCTTCAAGGGTGAAGAAGGGCCTTTGCCTTGGTCTCCCTGCAGTATCCTTAAAGCCAGAGTTGTTAAATATGGCCCACAGAAGCGTACTATCAGGTGGTGGAATACTGGCTGCATCTTCAGGCTCAAAAGGTTGAAACCATTATAAACTTCCACTGGCAGCCAGGTAAGCGGCATCCCTCAGGGGCTGGCATTAGTGCCAATAATGTGCAACACCTTCATTAACAACCTGAACAATGGGATGGAAGGTACTCTAAGCAAGTTTCTGGCTGACACCAAACTGGTAGGGACTGGTTAAGAGGCTGGAAGGCAGAGCTGCTATTTATACCAGCCTCAACAGGCTCAATATATTCAAAACTTTACTAGGCAAGACCCTAAGCAACCTGATCAAAACTGGCCCCAGTTTGAGCAGGAGATCAGACCAGACAATTTTTTCAGAGTTCCCTTCCAATCTGTATTACTGTTACTATTCTGTGCCTGTTAGAGTGTAATGTATTATACACCAATGCTGAAAAATCTTTAGTACCCACCTTTAAACACATGATCAGACCCAAGGCAGGTTGTCCATACCTGTCTCTTGTGATGAAGCTTCAGCTACAGTATAACCTCACAATATTATTATTCATGTTTAGGATATGAGTTTAAATCTCTTGAAATTACCTTGAGTTATTATTTTCACATTTGCATGCCCGAGACACTAGGTTCAAATAGCCAAAGCAGAAGTTTCTTTTTGGTTTGTAGGAAACCATCAGTCCATCATTTAAGAAAAGCATTTCGAATTTGAGGATCAGACTAAGGCATTTTTAAAGAACAACAACAATTAAATATTTTCAGAGCAATTACCTTTTACAGCGATGCTACATACAAATTTCGGAAAAAATTGTCAGGTAAGTCATTTTTAGCAATACTTAGCGGTGTGTTCACTTCAGCGAAGTAACTTGTCATATCAACACTTCCCTCCCCATGCTTTTCAATGAGACTGAAGTCACCTCAATTCCACTGGAAAGCAAGATGCTTCATATGTTTATTTCAGTGTAAAAGTAAACAAATGTACAGCTGACAGGCTGTTTCTGCTCCTTACCCTACAATATTTTTTCTTCTAGATTATCTTGTCTTTTAAGTAGGCTTTAGGAACAATCAACAACGGGACAGTGTTTCAGTCTTAAGTACTAGAGAAGTAGCCTAGAAAGTACACACACACAAAAAAAATTATCTTCAGCCAACCAACATCTACATTTATTTAGGGTTATTGGCTACATGACAGACTGGCAAGAAAAGGCAGTAACTGGCAAGGCTGAACATTAACAAGCTTTCAACCACCAATTACAACCTAAACTAAATACTTCGCTTACTTGCTCTAGAATTCAGTACTCAACATGAGAGGAAATATTTTACTTACATTGCATTTATTTTCCACCTACTAACTGTATCATTTCAGATGATTCACCCCAAAAACAGGAGTGAAAAGAACCAACCATACAATAATGTTTTCCAATTATACCTAACTATTAAAAGATCATTTTAAAAACCAACCTTCCCAAAATTTCACTTAGATATAAATGCAAAGTCAAAAGAATTAGAGGGGAAATTAATGGCTTCTGATACTTTTCCATCACAGTCCTTCCCATTCCAGTAGGAACGGGTGCTGAAATTAAAAAGAACTAAGTACGTAAAAGAATCGGTACTTTCTGGTAGAGTCCTGTGAATTCCAGCTGTAGGTACTGGTCTACAATCTGCTTCTCTATGAAAACAGTCTTATTAAATTCAACAAGAAGTTATCCATATCACCTCTTTAAGAGAAATTACATGACTTCCATGTATCTTTTCCTCTGGAAAACTACTGCACTGCCCAGCCTTATTGCAAAACAGCATTATCATAGAGCATAGAGACCCCAGGTTTGGAAGGTCCACATGCAATTATTTAGAAGGTGCTACACGAATTTGGAATTGAGGACTTTCCAGACTTCTAAGTTCATTACGTGATTTATTTGACCAAATAACTTCCCTTACCTAGCTAAGTGTCAGGATATTAAAGCATACTCTTAAACAAAACAAGCCAAAAAAAAAAGGGGGGGGGGGGGAGGATATAAGCTTACCACATACTAAAAAAAGACAGAAAGAAAAGAAAAAAAGAATATGCCCTTTGAACAGGTACTGCCCAGGGGATTGGTTAAAATCAGAATTCACAAAGGCTTCAACAGCAAAACAGACTGGATGTAAACAATCTCAACACAATCCTTTTATCGGAATCTGAAAAGGCTTGTATTACTTCTTTCACCCCGCCACATCTAAAGAAGAACCACAAATGAAACCATAATAAAATGAATGCATTCACTAGACAAAGCAAGCAGGAGGATGGCCTAACATATCATGAATGGTCACCCAGGTCAAATAAACATATTTCAGACTTCCGCCATAACACTAATACCTCTGCATGGATGGTAAGGGTATCAGTGGCCAGAAATGGGGGGGGGGGGGGCTCCAGTACTTCGAACACACACTCTTTTTCCCCCAACATATGCACAAAGCAAGTATGCTGTTTTACAAGAAAATGCACAGAGATGTTAGACAATGCAAAGACACTACCTCATTAATATGCAGAGATGGCTAGAATGGCTCTTTCATTTAACTTAATCCTTAGGTAGAGAATCACTAAGAAATATACTGCTGAAGGCAATCTTCTGGTCAAAAGAGTGCAACCACTAGTACAGGATTCCACTCCTCTCTCTAGTTTCCAGCCATTCACAGAAGGGTTTCAATTCCTTTACAATGTACCCAGTAATTGCTATGCTTGACACATTTGGCATTTAAATTTTCCTGAAGTTTTTTTCCAACTGGAACACAGCAACTTTCTGTCAGTCTACACAACTCAGGACGCTGGACTACTCTAGTAGCAGGAACTCCTTCTTTCCCCACAGAAAATGCTCCTTGCTCTCTGCTTACTTACAACGCTGGCGTTTGGTGTGACACCTACCAAGCACAACATATGCAGCGCCTTCTGAAGAGGCAGGCAGACTCCTGGCAGCAAGCCAACAGTGTAGTTTCAAGAAGTCATACCCTTATTGCTGTTAATAAGAAGGTAAGAGATGAACATGGACTGGCTAAACATCCTATGCAGATTCCACATTTGACTCACTTCTACCTACTTTTACTCTATTGGTATCTCCAGTATTTCCCACAAAGTATTTTCCCTCCCAACAGCTCAGGAGGCTGTTGTATCTCAAATCTGGCAGCTTCACGTGCAAAATACACAGATCCAAGTTCTTTACACCTTTTTAAATCATTCATCACCCTGTTATTAACAGAAGAACACTTCTGAATTTAGATGACTTCCATCTGGTTAGGTGAAAATGTAAACTTTGTCTATAAGCACACATTAAATAAAAGCCAGCTATCTAACTGTCCTTCCTAGACAGACCAAGATTTTGATTGTATATACACCTTTTTTTTTAAAAAGGTAACTACAAAAATAGTTGTTATTCTCCTGGTTGGGGTTCAGGAAAAAAAAAAAAACAACTTACCCACACAGCTATGCCAGCAGAATCCTCCAGTGTAAACAGTTACAAAAGTAAAGCTGCACTTTCACCAGTGCAGCTTGTTTTGCTTGGAGCAGGACAGAAGAATTACTACAACAATACAAAACATAACTCTCATCCTATATGTGGGTACCTCACAAAGCACTGTCAGTGTAGCATAACAGGAACTCTATGTGTTTCTTGGATAGATACTAGCACAGCTGTAAATGAGAAAAACGTTACAAGTAAACTTAACACGTGCATCAAGTGAATACCTACAAGCTGAGAAACACTTTCTAACACAGCTAAAAATAGTTATAAAGCTTAATATTTAGAAAAGGAAACTTACATAGTAATGAGAATTACATACAATTTAGTTACCTTTCACAACCTGAAGAACTGCTACGAGGCAACAAAACCCAAATCCCACAGCACTTAATATTCAGAGTGAAATCAACTTTCAAGATTCAACAAGCTATCAAGAAACTACTTTACAACCACTGAAAGGGAAAAAAGCTGCAAGTATTTCAAAGCCATTTTCAAAAGCCACCATTATTTAGATAAGCACTAGTGCTGAGAAGATAAAAATCCGGCCTTTACTTCTATCACAACGGCCTCTAAATACAAAGTGTCGCCACTACTCCCAACCTGTCACCATCTGTTTTCACAGCTTCCCCTATGGTTTCTGTCCTCACTGACTTCAATACAAAATACATTTAAGACACAGAACTGTTTAAGACCTAGCTCTGTTACCTTCCTATTGAACAGGAGAGAAATTAATCATTAATGAATAACAATCTGCTAACATTTTTCATGCCTATTTCAAGATAATTGAGACAACACAAACTTTTACTTTCCTTATTCCACCACCTTTCATACCATTAAATTTTCCAGCTGCATTGCAACTGAAATTAGATCCTACTTCTTTGGGGTAAAAACTGTTTTTGTATTCTGTTTTGAGCAGAGAAGCTTGTAGGCACTATGTATCTTCTGTGAGTGCATTTTGTCAACAGTTACCCTTTTTCAGAGTATCAGAATCTCCTCTTATCATCCTTCTCCACCACAGTGGCATGCTGATCATAAAAGGGAGTTTAGCATAAAATGGCTACTCCATTCTAGAGAAAGGCCATTTTCTTGAAAAATAAGACAATGAAACACCCAGTAGAGCTCTAAAAGAACACCTCCTGAAAAGTAATTTTAAAACATACACCACGCAGAGCTACGAGTGCTAAGTGGTTAAATTCAGTGTGTACTGCTACCAAGTCACTATGTACAGCATGGTAAAGCTATGCCTAGCATCTAATGAGAAAGAGAGCAAGAAACTGGAGTGTTGTAGCTTATTCCAACAAGTCATCATCCACATCGCGGCCTTCTTTTGTCAGAGAACTTCAGCTGACCACGTTGAATCAGTGCTTTAAAGTATTTTCTCATGAATAAATAGATATACGAAAGACAGTACAAGTAAATACATTGCAAAACATTCATTGGTAAGTAGTTACCTACATTTGACGCTGGAGACAGTTTTTGAAGCTGTCCACCATAAGGAATGATCTAGTGTTCCCTAGTTAAATAATTCTTCAGAGTGCATGTGGTAACAATTAAAACCATTTAAAATACCGCAAAGAGATAGCTTTGCTTAAGTATATGCCAGTCAAAAATGCAACACTTACTACTAGCAAGTTTCCCCAGTAATACCTTGTACAACAGCCATCTACATTATTAAAATTTGACCCCAAAATTGTGATGGAATGCTCAATCGCTAGTTACAGAAGTAATTAGTATAAAGATACAAGAAGTTTCCAAAAAGTGCCAACACATGGTGACAGGCAGCAAAGTTATTAGGCCCTCACAAATACGAGAACGGGCAAGAACTTGCTTCTCAATGCCTAAATATGTTGTTAACCTTAATAAATAAACCACTCTTAACAATGCAGCGGAAACTACAGTAGCAAATTCACACATAAGATTCTAATGGCTGCTGAGCAAGGAATGTATTTTCCTGGAAAGCAAAGCGTATTTTGAGCAATACTTAAACAAAACAAACAAACAAAAACCCCAACCACCACCAAACCCACCAAACTAGCAAACCCCAAACCACACCACCCAAAAACTACCATAGGAACACTAGTTCAGAAAACTCATTCGAAGAACTAGGACACGAGTCTCAAAGCGTGAAAAGAAACCCACCAGCCAAAACCAAACAAAAAGACCATGACTGTGGACGGGGTACACAGCAGAGGCCCCCAAAATATGATGTTGTACAATGCTTGCTGCAAGGCACAAAACCATTATTAACTGGGCTAGGTCTAGTTTACTTAGGGAAGTAAAGATACAGCATTTTAAGAGTTCCTACAGAAGCACAGGGGTCAGGTATTTAGGAGACTTTGTGTAAAACAAACAAACCACAGTCTAGGAAGCTTGCACACTCCAAGGGCAGAGAATTAAAGAACTCACTTGCATTCCTCACTTTCCGAAGCAAGAATATTGAAGACTTATGCCAAAACACTTCACCTCAAACTGAAGGCTATGCAAGTAATTATTCTGAAAAACACACAATTATAAAAATTTCTACTGTTCCTAAAACTCATTCCTCAGCTTCTCTCATGAAAGTGTCTGCTGTGAAAGTGCCCAGGATTCACAAAAAAAGGATTAGTGACTTCAGGTATGGAGAACATGATTTCATCTTCTCCTGCCGCTTCAGAAACAAAGATCTTGCTTTTTAGAGTTATTTAATAATCTATAATGTTAACCAAAAGAAGAGCTGCAAGTTTTTTCAACAGTGATGGTGGTCATCCTATTAGTGCAAAACTGCAGACTAAAATCCAGCTTTGTTCAGTTTCCTGTGGCCTTTCTTATTACGTGCAAAAAAAGCTGAAGACTTAGTTATCATTCTTCTGAATTCCTCTAGGAGTATTATAAATCAATGCCAGATTTTTATACTAGTAGCAAACCACAGAGGACAGTGGTGTTGGCCGATAAAAATATCTTCCTCTGCCTTCAAAAAAATGCTCTTTAAACCACTACATTTTTTCCAGTGCAGGAAATTCTTTTGGGTTCCAAACTGAGTAATATTTACACCTGAACATCCATTCAGAGCCGATAAATCAAGCTTCCTTTCATTACTATTGTTCTGACCGTACTTTAACAGGCAGGTGTCTCGGTTGGGTCTTCCAAAAGCCCTAGAACTTACCGTCTGCCAACAAGAGGACATTCAAAAAGCGTCGTGGGCCGTGACAGGTCTAATTTATTTAGATTAAACGGCACCTCGTCCGTCGGGATGCCGCATCCTAACGACCACAGCGTACCCCTCCGACCGCGTGCAGGCCTTCACGCTGCTTCACGCGGCGCGGGGAGAAACCTTCACCGCCGCAGCCGGCCCACGCGAGAAGCCCGGGCGTGGGCGAGGAGCGCTCAGCAGAACAGCACCGGTGCGCAGGGCCCCGCGGGACGACCACCCTCACCCCCCCACCCCGCGCCGGGCGCTCCCCGGCGGCGGCTCAGCTGCGGCGGCGGCCGCCCCCCTTCCCTTCCCGTTGCGCTCCGTTCCGTTCCCCGCGGGCTCACCTCAGCGGCCGGGATGTTCACCACACCTGTCGACCTCCTCTTCTCCCTCAGCTTCCTCTTCTCGATCTGCCCCTTCCCCTTCCTGGCGCTGGGGCCCGAGCTCTTTCCCTTGGCGGCCAGCTTCTCCTCGCCCTCGGGGGAGCCCGGCGCGGCAGAGGCGGCGGCGGCGGGAGGGGGCTTGGCGGCAGGCTCTGCCCCGCGGCCCCCGGCGAGGGCCGGCGGCGGCGGCGGCTCCTTGCCGGGGGCGGCTCGGCCCAAGGCGGCGGCGGCGAGGCTGACGCAGTTGACGGCCCCGCCGGCGGGGGGCGCCGGGCGGTCCGGGGGGGCGGCCGGGCCGCCGGGGGGCAGGTTGTTGTTCAGCTCGGCGGAGCAGGCGCCCCCCGCGGGCCGGGGCTCCCCCCCGGCGGCCGCCCCCGGGGCCGTTGGCGCCTGCTTCGCCCGCATCTTCTCCCGCTTGGCTTTCCACTCCTCCAGAAAGTCCGTGGTGCTGCCCCCGGCGCTGCGGTAGCCGCCGGTCGCCATGTTCCCGGCGGGCTGGACGGCGAGAGCGTCCCACCAGCACCTCTGCCGCCGCCCGCCCTGAGGCGGCTCTGCCGCCGCCCGGAGAGGAGAGGTCCCGGCGGGGCGGGCGGGAGAGAGACGGGGGCGGGGAGAGAGACTCGGAGAAGCGCAAACACCCTGGAGAGAAACAAAAGGGGGGGACGTGAACCGTCCCGCAGCGCTGCCCGCCCGCGTCCCGCCGCCTCCCCGGGAAGCCCCCGGGTTCGGGTCTCCATCAGCGCCCGGCGGGATCCCGCCGCTCGGACCGCGCAGCCCGGCCCCGGCTCAGCCCGCCGGGGCTCCCCTCACCCCTCGGCGCGGGGCCGCCCGGAGGTGCCCGCCTCCCCCGCTCGCCGCCGCCGCCCCGACGCCCGCCCGCCGCGGCCACGACGCCCGCGAAGCGCCGTCCCTCGCCCCCCGCGGCAGGAGCGTCTGCCGTTCTCCCCCCTCCGACGCCCGCTTGCCTGCCGGGGGACCGTGTTCCCGCGCGGGGCGGAGCGGAGGCGGCCGGAGCTCACCTCCCGCCCGGCGGGGCCGCGGCTCGGGCGCTCCCCAGCGCCGGCGGCACCAGGTGAGCGGCACCGCCTCCCGCCGTCCCGGAAGGAGCGGCGCGGCCCCGAGGCTTCCCGAGCTTTCCCCCTCCCTCCCTCCCTCCCTCCTCCTTTCCCCATCGCGGCGCGGACAGAGCCGAAGCCAGGGCGGAAACTGCCGAGATGGCCTCAACAATGGGGTAAGGGCGGGGAGGCCCCGCCCGGCCCGGCCCGGCCCGGTGCCGCTGCGAGCCGCGACCTGAGCCGCGCCGGCTTGCCGGCCCGCCACCTGCCCCGGGCAGCGCCGGTACGGGGGAAAGAACACGAACCCCGGCGCTCTCGACGAGAGGGGGCGAGGGGCGCCGCGGCCGCCTGAGGAGGGGAGGGGAGCGGAGCGGGACGGACGCCGCCAACCGCCGCCCGCCCGCCCCGCCTCAGGCCGCGCTCCCGCCCGCCTCAGGCCGGGCTCCCGCTTCGCCGGCAGCTTTAAGGGGCGGCGGGCGGGGGCTGCCGGAGCCCGGCCACGAGGGGCCGGAGGAGGCGGTCTGGTGTCTTTCTCTCACACACACACACACGTACACCCCGGCCCGCGGGGGGCTCCGCCGCAGCCGCCCCGCACCTGCCGGAGAGGCTCCGGTGAGGGGGGCGGAGGAGCCCGCCGCGCCCTGCCGCCATACCCGCCGTGGGGCCGCCTCACCGCCGGGCAGGTGGCCGGGGGTCGGCTGTCAGCAGCGGCGAGGCGAGAAGCCGTGTGTAAAGCCCGGCTGGGTCAACCTTTGGCTTCGGGTGTCATTAGGGAAACGCCGGTTTGGCCTGAACAAGGCGGTGAGTGCCGCGGCTCTCGCTCCGTCCTGTAATGGGGTGGACGGGAAGAGCCTGAAGTTAATTGCTCCTGCAGCATAACAACTTGCTCTCGTCTGCGGCTCTGGTGGGCAGACCGAATTTATTCAGTGGAGTTCACTCCCGCAGGCGGAAGGTTGGGAAGGAGCCTGCCTTTTTGCGGTGTTACAAGCATTCAAAGGGTTTCCGCCGGTCACGCTGCGAAGGCTTGAGAGATGTCTCGTTCGTAAATAATACAGCCTTCAGTGGGGAAACCGAACTGGGTTAAATATTAGGAAAAAGGCACGTGCAGGGAACGTGATGGGAGTACGCGGTACCCGTGAAACAGTCTGTGTAGGTGATCAACTGGCTAAACCTGCACAGAAAACTCAGCTTTTTTGGTTTGGCTGAATTCGCTATGACTTAATAGCACCCTGAAAATTGATCGTGGTGCTTCTGGAAATCATGGTTTTCAATAGATTTGTGGCTTGCTTAAGCCTGCTTTTTTATAAGCGGTATGCTGAGGGAAGTGAAGGAGTGCATCGGTGCAGCCTTTCCAGCAGGCTCGGGACAAGATACGAGCTTGTGTTAGAGGCAGAGGAAATCCATATAGCCTGGGCTTACGTAGCTGGGAGCACGTTCTCACCTTTTCATCACCTTTCTTCTCTCTTTCAGATTCAGTCCTGAATGTGTCCGCCTGGTTAATAAAATTCATTAGGAGTTCAGAATATAAACTTTGCAAAAGTTTTTGGTTTCTTTTTACAGAAAAAAACCAACCCTATAGATACTACAGATATAGATAAAACATATCTAGCAAAATGGGGCCCCAAATATCTGGCACTAGTCTCTCTGCGCCCTACAGTGTAAATTACAGGCTTAGTCCATGAAACCGCGTTCACTTTAGGTATTTCTCTACCCCACATTGGTATTTCTCTTCCACAGCAGTGGGCACTGTCTCACCCTACCAAACTTCTCTGCCCTTCTGGTGATCATTCATTTCCTTGGACTTTTCACTTAACTCATATCTGATTTCTGCTCTGGTTTGGGTTAAGGAGGTTTTTTTGGTGCGGCGGTTGGTTTTGAAAGGGTGTTTACATGTTTGTATGTATGAAAGTTAAGGTATCAGGATCCTCAGTGCAGACAAAACCTCTTTTCCTTCAGGCTAAGGGAAAATTCCAAAACAAAACAGGCTAGTTGTTCTCTGTTGCGCTGGAAAGCTGTAAACGGGCAGAAGAGTAGATGGTGAAAACTCAGTTCTGTACTAGCTCCACTCTTTAATACTCAGCAATACAAAATTAGTAAATTTGGTCATATCTCTATTTGCAGATCAAGCGCTTAACAAAAAGTTGACCTAACAAAAGTTTTGACCAAGCACTCTTCTGAAAAAAAACATTCTTACCTCAATTCTTGTCTGTAGAGGTTTTAAGTTAGAAAACTACTTGGTTGTATTTTTAGAAAACACAATTTAGAAAAAGGATCCTTCGTGTGAATTCTTGTCTGTCTTTCCCATTCTGTCATTTTTTTTCCTTTTATTCGATGAAGAGCTTTTCTTGAGAGAATTGTGTAACTGTGACAATACCAGTATTTCGCCCCTCACTATTATGCCCCATGAGCAGCACATCTTGCAAAAAATGAGTAAAAAGAGTCAGATTAGAAAGTTGCCGCTTATAGTATGTTGTGTATATGGAGAAATATAGCAATGCATTTTAGTTCTTAGGATACCCTCAGTTTTCCATTACCCCAGGTTTCCTCAGCTGCTGCCTGGGCCCCTCTCTCTTAGCTAGCAAGGCTTAGACATGCTCGCCCCACTTTGTGTCTTATCTGTCCACCTTTCTTATGTGTAGGAGGTGCTGTTGCCAGGCTTTAGCTACATCTACCATTGCTGTTGGATTTATTTTTTTTTCTCTAATCTTCTATAAAAAACATTGTGGGGTTTTTTTAGTGCCAAAAGGCTTTGTGTTCCTTACAGTCTGTTATATATTAACAGAAGTTATGTTGTGGTGAGTGAGGTTGGGTTTAAGTGCCCAATACAAAAACGCTGACTGTCAGATGTTTGCATCTCAATAAGGTTGTCTGTGCTGGAGAGCTTTCAGGGATAAAGTCCCAAATAGTTCAAGTATCACGCTGCATGTTTTCCTCTGCCACAATGGAGAACAGCTTAATAGCTTGCAAACGTTTTTAGAACAGCACTTTTCTCTTTTCTTACCAAAAAAATCTTCAGGATATTCTTAAGGCCTAGAAATACAATTCATTTTATTAGCTACGTTTTAAGCTGGCATAATGACAAGGGTCCCTAAGCCTTAAGATACTGGGTTTTATATATTCAGTATTATGGAATAAGACTCTCCCCTAGAGGTAAAATTACCACCAGGTTGGGTAGGATGATCTTGATCATCTTTGCCAGGCAAAACTCAAACACTTCATTTTTCAATTTAGAATAAAACCCAGCATTTATTCTTAAAATCTTGAGGAAATGAAGTGCCTTTTGGAGTTGGGCACTTCAAAGTTCGTTCCTTTGTAAAGGGTTGCAAGCTGTTAAAGATTTTTGTGATTTCTTCTAGAGATTCAACCAAATTATCCAACCTTACTAAGGTTCTGCGTACAAGTTTATCTGAGAATCTTTTTCGAAGTGGCAGTTTTCAAGGGCTGGAAAATAAAATAGCGAACACAGTAACATATTTCTGGCTGAGGAAATTAAGGACAACATCCAAATTCCTGCTCAATGTCTGTTTGCTTGTTACCATCATGCTCTGAGCTTAGTGAACATTTGTTACAGCCACTGATGCCCGTATGCTCTCCACTGAAACACTCCCTCCCTCTCACCCTCTTCAGCATCTCTGGAAGCTCTCCCCAAAGCCTCTCTTGAGATGACTGTATTTGCCTGCCTGTCTCTCAAATAAGTACACTCTTCCTTCTGCTCCAGACTTCACCCCACCTCTGCCTGCCTGTCTTCCCTGAACTACCATGAAACTCTGTCACTTAGTACACCCATCTACCGCTTCCCATATCTGATCCCCTTTGAAGTCCATTCAATCAGCGTTCTTCACGTTTCTTCTCCCAATACAAACTTTTTCAGTCACATACTAGTTCTACCTGCTTTATCACTCATGCTTTTTTAAACTAGGTTTCTCTGGTGCTGTCCCTTTAAATCTTCTCTCTCTGCTGCTTTAAATTCCACCTGCTGGATAATCCTCACACCCATCGCTGTACCCCAACTAACCTATCTACCTACTTAATTCTGCACTATCCTTCCATAAATGCTGTTGCTTAAAATTGCTATAACTCAGTGAAATCTTACTGCCGCCTTTTTGTAGAAATATCTGTTCCTTTTTTTATCCATAAAATTTCAAAAACCTCTCTTTAAACCTTTCACATTTAATCTCTTCCCATAACTTCCCTTTAACCTTCCTGTAAAATCCCTGCTTATGACATTTCTAATGTCAAATCTCCCCCTAAAAGTAAAATAATCCTCAAACACAGTACCACTATCCCTCTTGACTCTTCCTTTTAACCTTTTCTTACTAATGCTTTCCAAGCCAATGCTGTGCTGTCCTGCAGCAGTAATTCTCTCCTCTTTCCAACCGCTCATGCTGCCTTAGCCCACGTGCCTAGGATGAGACAAAACCTAGGGAAACATACTTTGCAAGTGTCTTCCTCCTTGCATGCTTTTGTTATCCCCAGTTATATCGCTAACAGAACATTTAATATCTCTGTCAGAGATGGTCAAAAGAGTTTAAAAAATCAGGTGGTGCTCCATAGTCTTGACCATTGGCCTCTTTCCCATCACTTCAGAAGATTCCTTTGTAGCGGATCCCAGTGAAGGCGTGAGGCTGTGAAGAGTAACGTGGAGATGCTGGTAGTCTCATTTCTGGACAGTGAAGTGATTGCATATTTTCTCTCTAACCAACTTCCTTTGAGTATGTAGAGGGCGTTTTTATTTCTGTTTACATCTGTACTGTTTGCTTTTCAGATTCTCTCTTAATCTTTGGTTTATCTCTTCTTACCTACCAAATTCTGTTATCGCTTCGTCTTGGTTGTTTTTGCATTGTTGTCGAAATGCAGATAAACTGCTATCCCTTGCAATTTAATACCACTTTCTGCTACTTCTGAGCTATGCACACTATCTAAATCTGAGAGGCTTAGCCTATCATCATGGATTCTTATTTCCTCAACTTTTCTTCCAGAAATTAATTAAATTATTTTTTTTTTCCCCTCACTGGAGCTTGGTGTCACAGCGCTAACCTTCTGGCAAGGTTTTCCTTTGTAAGGTTCTAACAATTAATTATGTTCTAGTCACTGTAGTCAGTGGTTTAACTGGATTATTTTCTTATGACTTGCGCCTGCAAACTCATACAAATCTGACAATCCTACTTTTACTGAAATACCAGTTTTATCCTATTTGCTGTGCTACTGAATGGGATGCTTAAAACTTTTTTTTCAAGTGCTAGGGCCTGATTTGAAATCTTGCATGTAAATACAACAGAGCTTTGTGAAATAGCTGGATTTATCAGGAGGTATTAGCATTCAAGATCAATCCTACAGTCCATCTTCTAGTTTGGTTTCTCTATGTGTTTTACCATTCTTGAACTCTGCTATCATTTCACCAAAAATAACTACGTAGTTTCTTTGAACTAGTTTGGTTTAACAGACAAACTAGTATTGTTTCTTGCAGGAAAGTTCATTCATCTAGCTGATGGAGGAGTGCACTGTGAAAAGGCAAAAAATACAAACTTGCAGAAAGAAGTTTGCTTGATTTTTCAAGTATCTTCATCAGAGATTGCCATCTGTCTCCAGCTGGCAGATAAGAATGACAGTGGGGATGGGAATGAATTCAGTATCTGTGCAGATGACTTCAAAGGCGTGATGAGAACGTTTTCTGCCACAATTCACAATCTCACTCTGTAAGATGGTCTGTTGCTGCTTCTCGTGTTCTGCACCATATGAGGGCACAGAGCGATGACTCAGCTTACCTCACTACTCCTTGCGATTTGTGATGAAGTTCAGTCAGCATAGCTTTGAAACAGTTTATTGAGCAACCATGCTACCTCTTTTTCTGTCCAAATAGGTACTCTCTAGGGCCAGATTTGAACAGTGAACCGGTTGAGTATGCTGTAGAGCAACTTGTTGAGGAGTAGGGATGAAAAACAGAGGTGGAGTCAAAAGGTTACACAGTGAGGTATAAGAAGGTAGAGAAAAACTGATGCTGACAAGTCTCACAGCGCTTGCGAAAGAAGGGAGGAAAGGGTGGATGCTTTAAGGCAGGCTATAAATATGCCTGAGGACCAGTTTGCAAAAGGCATAGAAGCAAATCCCCTGATGGCGAATTAGTAGGGCCAGGATATGATCGCCATACGAAAGAAGCGCTTGGAGGAGACAGTTTTTCCATTATGGTCCCTACTTTTGTCTTCACTGTGAAGGAACCTAGGGAGCGTCTCGCAGCACAGCTCTTCATTATGGAGGATCCATCAAAATCAAAGTGTTGGAAAGAAACACAACAAACTGAGAAAGTGAAAAATAACATTGCCAAACTGAGTGGCAGTGATAAAGTAGCAGATGGAATTCAGTGTAGATAAATGTAAAGTGACTTATGTTGGGAAAAATTTTCTAAGGTAAGATACCAGCTAGACATAATGGAGAAGCGCTGAGTCTGCCAAACAAAAATGCTCCCACAGAATGCCCATGCTTCCTTGCAATAAGAATACCAGGGAGCATAATGCAGAGGCATTGGATTTGGCCATATGCTGGTTTATTAGTCCAGCTCTACACTTGCTGTTTTCGGAACAAACTGCTTTCAAAATAGAGGTGCTCTGCTCTCTTTGCATTCCTTCACGAGAGAGAGAGAGAGCTCATGTAGTCTTATGGACATAAGCTAGCCTTGGGTGTTTTCTGGGGCCTGTCTTTGTGTCACGTTGTCCTCTAGACTCCTGAGTTCTCGGGGATACCCTACGTGGGCAGCTGGGCTCCCACCATCTTAGCTAGTGGAGGAGCAGCCAGGTTACCAAGCTGTTGTGCCATTTTAAGGTACTGTCTGTCACCTTGGTAATGAAGAGCTGACTGTACCTATCCATGTGACAGAAATAATATCATAGGCTTAAGTTACTCTTATAAGATAACCTTAAGTTATCTGAATAACACCACCTTTGTCACTTTTTATTATACGTTTCTAGCACCCAAGGAGCCTATTCATTCTTCTTAAAGACAGCATCCTCTGACAATACGCCTGGACAACACTCTCAGTCACGTGGTTTAGTTTTAGGTAGTCTGCGAGGAGCAGATGATCCTTATGGGTCCCTTCCAACTTGAGATATTATATGATTCTATGACCTCTATACAGCTTTCATAGTAAGTTTAAAACATTTTTAAACAGATTTTAGTCCACACCAAAGACAATTTGGTTCCTGTCTTCCTGTATCTCCAAATGTAAGCACGCAAATGAATAATTAGAAACCAAATCCAGTGGTTACTGGCTTACTGTCAGTCTGTCTTGTTGGTACTGGTTACAATTCATAACCCTTCAGGGCTGTTGTGTTGTGGTGGGTTTTTTTAATTAACAGTCCTCTAGCTCTTAAAAAATTATTTTGATTTTTTTGAAGAACCAATACAAAGTCAGTGAAAATTAATTAGGTCTCTTAATTCTCACTGTGTACCTCTCGATTAAACTGTTAGACTGCATCCTTTTGATCTAACCTTACGCAGGTGACGAGCTGCATGCAATAGAAAAGTGCAGCAGGCACAAAACTATGCCCAAAAGAATCAGAGCTAGGGCCGATGGATCTCCTCAGAGAGCTGACTAAGAAACTTGGCCTTCACTGAAATGCAGTAGATGATGCATGCAGAATTTAGTGTGATGGCTTTTTACAATGCTTTGTTTGAGCTATCCGTTCATTTGGCGATTATTTTTCTCCTGCACCACAGTATTTCTAGGGCCTACTGTGTTTCATATGACGGACTGTAATGAAGTTGCCTTGTAGATGGAATCAGGCAGATATTTCAGGAATTTAGTACTGGTTATTAGTAGCAATCATCTGGAAGTGTCCAAAACAAACACAAACAGCAATCAATCAATGGCTGTGACATATCAGTGAGTGTAAGCAGAGGAGGGAGAAGCACTGGGAAGAGTTCAGAGTCTGTGTGTATGAAACCAGACAGACTACAAAGGGAGAGGATCGCTTAAAGAACATAAAAAATAAAATGTACTTCCTATTGTTAAAATTATGTTGATATTTTATATTATGAAACTTATTTCAATGATATATGGCCGTGCTCTAAACATCTAGGATAAAAGCTTGGGACTGAATTTTTGTGTGAACAATTGGAACAAAATCTATGTGCTTATCTTGTAATGATTTTATATAAACAAATGTGGACAATGCGTAAAAACAAATTTTGTGTTTTGCTCATAATATACATTATTTGCTGTTTCAAGGTAAAAACTGCCAAGGTATTTGACAAGCTTTAAATACATATTAAAAAGATGGTTTAAGTTTAAAAGTTACTTGGAATAGGACAAGCTGCATACTTTGTCCAATGCTCAGTTTATGCTATTTATTCCCAGATAAGGCATTAGGACCCAACAGGTATCCCCTTATGTGTTTGCTTTATTGTCGGACACTCAAAAAGGGATGAAAGGAAACTGATGAAGAAATAGTGAATGGCTGTTTGCCTGCAAACACCTCGATGGGTTGAAAACAAGGGAAGAAGTCTAAGACCTTCCACTGCTTTCACCCTGAAACTATTTAGAGGTATGGAGGAGAAAAATAGGAAAGGAGCCTATGAAAAATAGTGCTGATTCCTGAGGAGGGGAATAACTGGATTAAATGGGAACAGGTGACTGGTAGAGGGTGCTTAGTTTATGGTAAAACCATCCCCTTGGATTAGAGAGAACCGAGAGTAGGTGGGAACTAAATGGCTGGGTAGAGACATTCCTACTGCGTGAAGATTAGATTATCGGTGAAAAAAAGATCCAGTGGTCAGGAAAAGATTAATGGGGTCTTTGAAACCATTAGGGATGTGTGCTTCTGAGGAGCTCGGGATAAGGCGGTGCGAGGAAAGGGGGAGCGGGAGGTGAGTAAAAGAGGAGGAGGGAGAGCACGGATGCTGGCGTTGCGGAGAGAGGAATTGTGGACAGTAGAGGAGTCGATAGAGGATACAACTGCAGAGCAATTAGCTCAGGAAGAAGAGACCAGTGCCTAGGTCTGAAGGGGGAGTGAAACAGGAGAGAGAAGCAGCAAATGAGTAGAAAATGCAAGAAGCAAGCAGAAGGATGGGGAGGTGGTGTAAGGGGGCAGAAAGAGGCAGCAGGTACCAGAAGGACTGAATGAGAAGTGCTGGGAACTGACTGTCCAAGGAAGGTCTTGGTGGTCTGGGTGGCACACAGGAGTGACTGGGAAGACTGACAGCTGAGGAGAAGACGGAGGAGAGCCTGTTCTCTCCAGCAGCTGTGGCATGTTGGTAAGCTTGTAGTGACTTGTCAGTAAAATATGAAGGGAGTTCTTGCACTCAGTGTCTGCATGTAGCAACTCTGAGTGCCGCTCCCCACCGGCGAAATTCAGAGTGCTCAAGGTCCCAGGGGAAGTGGCTCCTGGGGTCTTTTGGTTATTGTGGCTACCACCAGGGATAACAGGGAACGTAATTAGACCTCAAAGCCCTCTCTTGCACAGAAAATAATTATATATGGTGGCTTGGAAATAGGGGCAGAACCCTATCCATGCAGAGCAGAGCATAAAAGGTTGAGGAGGCTGGAGAAGGATGCGAGTGCCCATGGTGTGATGCACATGCTTGCAAGGCAATGAACAGGGAGGAGAGAGTGAAGGGGGCAGAGGGATAACTACGGGGACCTTGGAGTGAACAGACTGCTCTGGTCACAAAGCGAAGCAACACACATCACGATCGTATTGAAAGGGGGTTGAGCAAGAAGGAGTTAACCAGCGTTTTGGCATTTCAGCCAAGTGCAGTGCTGCGATGTGCTGCTGGCTTGACAGCTTTTGATAGGGCGGATTATTTTTTTGCTGTTCCTCTCTCTCGGCTGTAGCAGAGCCGTCCAGTGGTGCTCGGTGAGGGTCTACTCCTAGTCTGCAAGTCTCTCGACGCAGCACGGGAGCGCTCGCTGCGCAGCGGGCCCCAGCCTGCGCTGGCCCAGGGACCCGTTCCCCCAGAGCCACCGGCCGGCCCTCCCCGGGCTGCAGTTTCTGCCTCCCGACGGGATGGACTGCAGCTCGGCAGCCAGGCCAAGAGCTCTCGCTGCCATCCCCGGGGTCTTAAATCGTGAGCTCCTTTCGGTAGAGAGAGACCCGAAACCGCTCCTGCCCGCGTTCGGGCTGGCTCGGCGCATCCCTTGTGTCCGATTCATTGGAGGTTGCTGGTCTCTGCCGCGCTTCGCCTGTCCTGCTGGGACGGGCTGGGCTCGGAGCAGAGGCAGAATTTCCTCTGGTCGCTGTCCTTTGAGCCATTCCTACGTACAGCTGGAGGGGGGCGGAAAGCTGCGGAAACCGGGCGGCCCCCCCGGGCCACCCCCGGCCGCTCTGGGAGCGGCGGCAGCCGGCCCGGCCGAGCGGCCCCGGGGGACCGAAGCCGCCTGGTGCCACCTCCCGGCCCGGGGCTCCTCCGCCGGCTGCGCTCGGCGGCTGTCCTGGGCTCCAGGCCGACACCGGGCGAGGAACACGGGCGCTCGGTCCCGCAGGGGCATTAGACGCACTCGCCTCCCCCCCCAGCCCTTATAACTTCGGAGTTGCTCCTTTTTTTTATGCGGGGGACTAAGGAAGGATAAGGAAAGCTCGCTTGTTCTCCTAGAGCACTGGCATTCTATACAGGAGGAGCTCAGGAGGAGTTACTGGGCAATTTACTTCACGCAGCACCGATAGCCCTGAACTAAGCGGGAGGGAAGAACTGAGTGAGATTCGCTGCTTTTCATACAGCTAGAACTAGAGGGGTGAGCTGGCAACAGCTGGGGAATCATCCCCCTGGTATCAGCAGTTGATGTAAATGCGGATTTTTAAACTCACTTTTTCATTAAATCTTCTTTCTGGGCAGCGACTAGACTACGTCGCTAGATGTGTATTTTGTGTAAATGTTGTGTAAATGTGTATTTTGTGCCAGCTGATGTAATGAAGCCATGCTCCTTTCTTTGGAAGACTTGGGGTGCAGGTCCGGGTAACCCCTCAGAGAGCAGCAGCTTTATTTTAGTTAGCTGTAACGTAGCAACTCCCTCAGATCAGGCCTGTCGTTTTTTGAGGTAGGGACATATCGTTAAAACAGGGGCACATAACTTAGACACAAATGAGGGCAACAGGGCTATTTTCCGTTTTCTTTCAGGGGGAGATGAAGGGCACGGGGATGCGCAGCAGGCAGAGGGGACGCACAGGACAGCGGGATGTGCAGCAGCTTCTCCCTGCACTGGTTTGCTGGAGAGGAGTTCAGCCCAGTGAGTCTCTGCTCAAAGGACTCTGTAGTAGAACAGGTGGAGCACAGAAAGACCGTACCAAGGAAATAAATAGGTTCTTCTCACACCCTCCCCCCCCCCCCCCAGTTGTTTGGTTTTTTTCTCCAGCAAATAAAACAAAGGGAAAAGACCACACTGGAAGATGAATTGTGCTGTCTTGGCTAACTACTTCTAAGCTTTAACAGGTTCCCAAAACAGACATGTAGAACCCAGGTAAGAAGGGTGAAATAATTAAGAGTTGGAATGTGGGGCTTTTGTCTCTGCTGTAATTATCTGTGGGCCAGATCAGAAACGTTAGACATCCAACAGGTGATGATGTTTTTAGAGGAAAAGCGAACAGTTCCTCCTTTCTCTAAAGGCTACATACTTTTCCTATCTAATCAGTAATACAAAATGGGGAGGTGCTGACACAAGCAAGAATAGCCGATGACTTCATCAGTGTGGCAGCAGCTCTCCCTTTAAAGTGTGAGCAATTCGTTGTGGGTTTGGGAGGTTTTGTTTTCTTTTTTTTTTTAAAGTCTGTCTTCTATGCAGGAACCTGCAGTCACCTTTAGGACTGTTCTAGTCTTACTTCAAATCTCTGCTGAGACAGAGCACAAGACTACTTGCTGTTCCTCTCTAACAAACCCTAACTGCTGCTCTTGCAATCAAAACAAATGTAAAGCAACTAACTCTAGTCACCAGCATTTTTTACCCTTGTTATTAGTGGATTTGACCTAAGAACTCGAGGAAGCTGCATCACCATAGCTAAGTGTTAACATTGTGTACGTAACCATGAACTGCGAGAACTTCTTCTGAAAAACTTCAGCAAATACTTTCTTCTGTCCCCCAACAGACGGAGTGGCTATTCCTGCATGGGGAAAAAGACCTGTAGTTTCACAGAGGTGCCCAGCAGAGCTGCAACAAAACTATTCTAAGATTTGAAGCAGGTGGGAAAGCAACACTGTACAATTGCTTCTCCACCTTCTAAAAATAGGCTCCACAAAAAACTCTGTCATGTTTGTATGGCTGTGGAGTTTTTATTTTTTAAACCATACGTTACGTAGTGAGCTCGTGTTGTGTTTTGCTGTGGCAGTCCTTCAGATTGTAGCTGGAAATTAAATTTTATCTATAAAACGTATTAACCTCTCAGTTACACAAAGCGTCAAAAATTGTCTACTGCCCACACTGCATCACGTCAAGCTAGAGAAGCTGAAGCTACCACTAAAAGAGGAAGAGTGACTTTCAGCGTCACGAAGAACGTGGCTGCCCACACCTTCCATCCTGGACAGGCTCGAGGCCACCGCTGCCACCCTCGCCCCGGGAGCTCCCGGGACCCGCGGCTGCCCCGCATTGCAGCGTGGCAGACTTGGCCACCTCCGTTGATGCTTCTGCCGCAAGACCACAAGGAACACGACAGAAACAAAAGGGGGGGTGCGCCTTTCCGGAGGAGCTGGTGTGCTACACAGGTGGGTAAGACCTCAAGAGGCCCATAAAGGAACTGTGAAGTGCCAGCCGTGGAGAGTCAAGCCACTTCCAGGATCACCCAGATGAAGTTCGAGTCAGTGTAACGATTCTTTTCATAATCGCTTCATTTAAAAACAAATTAATACCTCCTCTGAGCAGTATTACAAGCCAGCAGCAAGGCATAATTCACAGTGTTGGTAGCTTTGGACAATTTTTTCTCCCTGAACAGGAGTTCGGACGTGATGGGGCCCTGAACTCTGACTTCGGAACAGTTTTGTTCTGGTGTGTCCCCTGCCTTTCTCCACGTGAACTGTTCATTTTCTGACATGGTGTTGCCTCTCCACATCCGGCATCGCGGCATACTTCCTCCTCGCCACCTGCTTTTCTTTGTGTAGATTTCCTGCCTACCGACATGCGGATGTTTTTGGCGTTATGTGGTGCCCTCGCTCTTGGCTATAAACCTCATGGTTAAGTCAGCTGGCAGGGGCGGGAGCCATCTCGTATAGAGCTCATTTCTGTATGATAAAGGTGAAGGAAATGATTAAAATTTCTCCCTTGACGCACATCTCCTAAAGCAGGTATCTTCAGCTACCCAAAAGCATGCTTTTTTTCTCTCCTATAAGATGATGCGTAAATAGTTCCTCTAAAAAAGAAACGAGGACATTCCTTCTATGACAACACATTTGCTCTTAAAAGACCACCAAATGGACAGTGGCCAGGAATACTGAACAGGTAGATTAACACCCATTGGTTTAATGTTCATCTGAGCACAAACCAAAGTTTAGTATGGAAGGTATTTCTGAAGGAGGGTATACCGAGAGTCACGTTTTGTACTTGGCGCTGAGCAAACAAATGCACCAACCTATGCAATATGAATTATAACTGCTCTTTTTGGAATCTGGCAAGGAAATAGCAGAAGTCTGAAAGCGGTATGCGGTAGGAACTAGGGAGGTCCAAAGGGAATTGTTTACAATGAGGGAGACAAGGTGGGCAAAAAATGAAGTTCCAGCTCCCGCGTCTTTTCTTCTAGGTAACTGCTACCGTTTGGAGCCACTAAGGTGAGGCAGTCCTCGCGCAGCCGCGCTGCCTCCACCCTCCCTGCCCTCTGCTGCTCCGGCTGCTTCCCCAGCTGCGGTCGCTCCTCCTGCCCGGGTTACGGCTTCCTTCACGGCCGGGGCTGGGCATGCCCTTCGCCTCTTAACTCGCCAGCACCAGCTACGTCCATGCCTCCATGTGTATTTGATGTTAATTCCGGGACATAGAGATCCCTTTCCGCACGGTGACAAGTCCCCTGAAAATCTAAGCTGCTGTTCTGAATTACCATTTAAGCCATTAGTCGCTTAAGGAAGCTTGCCAGAGTCAGCAGCCAGCAATAACACATTTCTTGTATGCAAACTGTCTCCTAAATAATAAAAGTGTCTCCTCCACTGCCCATTTTCTCTCTGTGGTAGAGCTGGATTTTCTGGGGATGCGTTTGATCTGCAATACGATCAGTACAATAAGACGGTGACACAAGTTTAGCAATTGCTTTGTGAGACTCGGCTAACATCATGTAAAAAATGGTTCTCAGATTCTGCACACAGACAGGTTTATGTAAAATGTATAAACATTTGTCCAAGTTGTTACAGATTGCATAAATATGGCATTTTTACTGTTGCATTTACAGATGTGCATGTACAATGATGTGCAAATAATCACAATTTGATTACAATCTTTTAAAGGTACTTGAACCTTGCATCCAAGTAACGCCATGAATGAAAAATGCCCACCAAAGAATTTAAATAGCAAACTTATAACATGGTTTAAATTCATAACAAATTTCAACGTCTTCTCAGTAAAACTTTCACACATTTAAAATAGTTTGTATTCATTTTATTTGTATATGTCAAAATACAATTTTTTTTTTCCAAAATAGTGGGTTTTGCAACTAGTTTCATGCAGATACAAGGTCTGCTCAGTACTACCAATAAAATCAATATAGCACAGTAGCCATTCATTTTTTAGATATAAAGAATAAATAACCTAAATATAAAACACTAAAATATTAGAAACACGTATTTATTCATTCACAGGCACCCAAACTTTACCAAATATAATCCAGAATATGCCTAACTGTCTTGTAACAGAACTCAATGCGTTGCAGCCATTCAATTCTGTATTTTATGTTAGCGTAAGACAATGGAAGTCCCTATGGTTCAGACCTACCTCTCATACAGATCAATTACAATAAGATATCTCATACTATCCGTGTACCTTTAAAATCAAGAATCCTGAGCGTGGTAGTAAGAGCATAACCTTACATCTTCAAAAAACCAATCAACAGAGAGAGGACATCACGTCTTCCTTACCAAAACATACCCCACCCCCGTAAAACTAACCCCCACCCCCCAAGTAGGCAGTAGAACACAATGACCTTTTTAAATGAAGGGGTACAAATTCACATTTAATATAGTATACAATATATCAATAATACAATAGCTACTACAAGCTTTACAATGTACAATTTGTTTTAATGGCTGATCCGTTCAGTGGTTTTAGGCAATAAACTATGTGCCAGTAGGATGTTGTATTTTGAATGGTTTAGTGAAAATATAAAAGCTGTTTCTAACAAAAGCGATCTTCACTTAAGTACTTTTTTTTGTTTTTAAAGGCCACTGAAATGTATAAAATGGTCTGACATGATGGTGTTATCAAATTGGATGCCTTCTCACATGGCAACAACAGTGCATATAAACATTAATGTGAGTGTAATGGGTTATGTTTTTCAAATGATTTAGTACATTACTTTGGCTAGCACAACAGTTTTGGACAGCACTCAGATAAATACAGGTATGTGAAATGTAGTGAAGCAGTTATATTTATGCAACTTTTTATTATGGTGAACACTATCAAATGAAAAAAAAATGGGAGGAAAAGATAATAAAGTATTTTATATAGTTTAGACCTTTTGTAAAGATAGGGCTCCATACAATGTACAATGTCTAAATTCTTTATACCATAAAAATTAATGAACTTTGTTAAACACACTATTCTGGAGTAGCCTAATTTGCATTAACAGACATTTGCAATAGGGAAATATATTCAAGCATGCCACGTGGTGGTCTGAAAAATCAAACCAGTACACATTTATATATACAGCATCACTCAGTACCTGCTCAAATGAATGTGACGATTACAGGATCTAACATCTTTCACTACAAACTTCTTTTTTTTTTTTTTTAAAGTGACCAATAAAGGCAGAAAACAGGACTCTTAAAATATTTCTAGTTTCAACTGACTTTTAAAGCATTTTGTATAGGAAATAAATGCATATTGCACAAACAGTGAAAGCAAATGTTCCACCAAACATCTCTGTTCCAGGTGGTTGGACAATACAACTCTAGGTAGCTACACAAATATGTAATTTAAAAGGGTGTGTGGTCTCTGCAAATGGTAAAGCTGTGAAAACACTGTACAAGAAAATCTGGTACATGAATAATTAGAAGGGAAAAAAAAATTCCAAACTTAAGATTTAAAGAAAAACTGAGTATAGAAAAAACTGGGAATTGTGGCACAACAAAAACATCATTGAGTAACTGTCTTCTGTGAGAGCTGAAAGCTTTTGTTGATGTAAAAGTGTTTATGTACAACTAAGGCTTACTGGTTAAATATCTGAGGCGTATCTGGCCTTGAACACTTTCCTTATTATGCTGTAGCTGTAAACAAGATTTCTCAGTCATTTTATCTTCTCAGCAGCTGCATTTTAACAGAAACAATGATCTTGATACAAAAAAACACACAGGTAAGAGGGCGTTTGGCAGGATATCTGAAAATGACAGTCTCCAAGGGATCTTCCCACACTTCCAGTGACTGCCATACTATGGTCCACTGGAGTTACTAGTGATGTGCAATACCGTTATTTGCTGCTGTAGTAAACCCTTTATTTGGAAAGTTTGCTTATAACTCTGATCAAGGCCCCATTTTCATCTTTTAGCCTCTGGTTGTCTGCCTTCAGGTCTGGTAGCATCTGTGAAAAATGAAACATGATGGTTATTTGCTATTACACCCAAAGTAAAAGCAGCAAGACTAAACAAGCACTGGGGAGAAAAATCTTTATTCAGCTTAAGCACCTTGGCAGTTCTCCCCCTTCATATCAGCAGTTCAGAAAAATCTCACCTTTTAGCACGATACAGTTAAGAGTTATAGATTAGGAGTTTTCACTTGCTTGGACTGGACGCACTAAAACTCAGTGGTGCAGATGACAAGCCTCTAACACAAGCATTTATAGTAGCGTGAGGAAAGTAATTAGATGCTTCAAATTTCAGTGCAAAACAAAAAAATGTTAATTACCAACAATTTAAAGAGGCTTGTCCATACTGCACTTGCACACTTTCAGAAAAACATGCTGTGGCTAAGCATATCTACCACTGTGCTCTTGGATGATTTCAATCTGATCAGATACAGTGTGATTCAGCTCGTTAGCTCATAGCATTAATCTTCCAACCACTTCCAAACTCGTGTTGAAGCACACATCCTATAATTTGAGATCATATCCCTGAATAGCAGAGTTCACACAAGATCAGATCATCGAAAGTGATCACTGAAACACCAGGCTGCATACTCAGGCACACAAGTTAGGAGCTGGCAAGTTAAGGTTGCCACAGGAGACGGGTGACACGCAAGCACAAAAGCTGGAAGGCAGAAGCCAAGTGAGGTGAGAGTTGGACAGGATCAGACAGGAAGGGAGGACAAGTCAGTGCACAGAGGTTCCAACTGGGAGAATTTAACCTGTCAGAGAAACCAGAAGTAATCTCGGCAGTTCTCCGTATCCACGTTCACACACTGATAGCAAACCACCTATAATACTCATGGCTAAATTACGTGTATGGTTTCCAGCAGCAGGTTTACACAGGAGGTAACAGCCTATTCCTGCACAGCGGTTATTCAGTAACCTCCAGTGCAAGTGCATGCAAGAGGTCTAAGTCCAGCTAGCGACCTATGTAACAACTGCTACACAATTTTTCATGATGAAATTTCCTTGCCGCTAGTTCTGTTTTCATTTTATTCAAGCAAAATCACACTTTCAACCCGATTATATTCCGAACATTATTAGGGAACAGAAAGAACTGAAAAGTTTAAAAATGCAGGGTTAATTAACTGTGCATTACACCAGAGGCTTCATTTACACATCTCCTCTGAAGGACTCCTGTCCACACTCAGTTCACCAAACAGCAGACACTCTCACAGAGTGAAACACGATGGTGCACTGAGGATGACTGAGGTTATAGGATCTCTAGTTCATTTACCTGCAAATACCAAAGCATGTGAAAGGAAGACGCCAGGAGATCATAAGAGGAAAAAAGGTGATCTCTACAATTAGAGTAAGTAAAAATCATTCTGCTAACCTGGATTCCAGCTCTGCTCCATGGTGGAGCTTAGGGCAAGCCACCTAAACTGAGCTCTTCACAGAGTCAGAGGGAAGCTTCCATTATAGTCAAGTGAGAGCTGTGCTCTGAACAAAAAGTGCTGTAAAATGCTGATTACTTTCAAAAACCGTGTCGAGATGTTTGAAATGGGGCAACACAAGTAATCATTTGGCAATTTTCAAGTATTATCTGGATTAAGTTTTCTAGGCTGTAAAAAAACCTGCTGTTGTCTGAGACAGACGTGCTACGGGTCATATCCAGATAACAGGCACGTGTACCGTGCATTTGTGTATGCACCTGTAATACTAGGATAAACCTGGGGTTGTTCTATGACATGTATCTGCAAACAATGAAACAGCCATTTGTTCAGGCAAAGCAACTAAAACCTTTCCTTCCTCCTTTTCATTCGGTTACAGACTTCATACCAAAGATCCTGGGTGAAACCACAACAGCCGTCATCTAGCTGTGCAAGGAAGCAAGGGAGTCTGGGTTTGTTCTGTTAAATGGGTATCTCGACAAGTGTTGTCACGTATGCTACCCAATGAAACCTCAAAGTGACTCCAGGAATGTCACAGTCCTCTTTCAACTTACTGACTAGGGAGATGGAGCCCATCACGCTTAATTACATACAGGCAGACCCACAGAGTGGTGCATTTTCTGGTGAACTGTTTTAACAAAAAAGCTGCTGTTCAAATTTAGAGCTTTAACATAATCATTACCATTATATGTCTGCAAATCTTTGTAGATAGATTTTAATCCTGATTAAACTAATAAGTAGAATAGGTATTAAGGAAATATTTTCTCTTTTATTGTGAGTCTGCTAAAGAATAGGGGAAGACTGGTGGGAGACAAAAGCAGTTATGAGTAATAGGAGATTGATCAGGAAGGATAAGCTCAAGTAACCTAAAATACTTGTGCTTCTCATCTATACTAATCCCCACATACTTTAAACCTAGCCAAAGACATTTATACAATTTTCTCGGAGCAGTGCATTCCTATGGTACTCAAACTTCTCATGAGGTGACACCACACACCTTCAATGTGCAGAGGCAGGGAAAAAACGCTTTGCAGTAAATTCAGTAAAATTACAGTTACATACTGTACTTAAAACTTTGAATTCCAACTTGCTTCTCACTAAAATAGCAAAGTATCTTCCTGTGATGAGATTCCTGAGTAAGATTACAAATGCACTATTTTGCCTATCTGTATTATATGACTAGCTAGTAACTTTGCAGTGCTGTCATTGAGCAAATAATTATTCAGTAATCACCTGAGATATGTGGAGCCAACTCAGATTTGTACAGGAATAATAATGTCTGTGTTTGCTGGAGGATTTAGCAGTTTTTAGATATGAAACAGCTTTGTAAATTAAGATTACAAAAAGCTCATGAACAGTTAAGGTACCTGTTCAGATTAATCAGGCTATGGTTAAGCTACCATCACAATGTCAAGCCTCCCTGCTGTGTTTTTATTGCTTTTATTTTGCTAGCCAGGCTCCTCAAGCTCTACAATGATCTGCCATTGAAAACTCCCCCTACAAAAAGGAATACTGAATAGTTTTCTGTGGGTTAACACCCTGAACTGGCTTACCATGGTTAAAGGAATGCCAGTGCTAGCAAAAAAAGATGGTATGGATGTGTGGCTGTGGATGGCAGTCATTAGATTAGCTCAGCTGCATTGAAAAACCACATTGCTAGCTGAAGCTGATGTGAAACGGGCTGCCCTAAAGGGACAGCTCTCCCTCCTCACGCAGCAGTACGCTCCTGCTGCTGTCTGCGTGTTAGTTTAGTGATTCAACAACGCTGGGGTGAGATGGATCAAGTAATATAACGAATAAAGGGATTTGTTTTCAGCCAGGTCAGTGAGCTGACTTGACTCGCTCAGCAAGGGTTAAGACAGGGGAACATTGAGGAATGCAGGGCCTGGACCAGGAACAACCTCTCTACCCATATCCTGTTGTTAGGCCAGCTCCAGGAAGACACGAAGCCAAAGGATAAACCTTCCTCTTTATTTCATGCCTCTTAGTGGGGAAAACCTGAGATTGGACTCTGAGCAGAATGAAAAAATGTACGCTCATTGCCTTGCTTCTAAAGTGGGAAGGGGAGTAGGCGAGGGAAAGCAGTTTAGCAAGAGTCACTGTGCAGAAGGAATTTTTTTTTTTTTTTCAACCTACACATCTTAAAAGCTCACTGAAACCTCCATCCTATGCAGTTGTTATGTAAGAGGAAGAAAGGCATATAGATGTGGTGTGGAATGAAACCACATTTTGTTCCTCATAGAAGTTTTGAACCTTCAGTGGGTTTCTGAAACAGCCCTGCAATAACACCAAGGACAACAAACTGGCATTTTTTTTCCAAGATGAAACTCAAAACAGCTCATACCTTTAACAGAAAGGGACTGAACCAGATGACCGAGTAAGTATGACCCAATCTGACACACCAGGCAGGTTTTTTTGTGTCTGTGTTTGCACAGCCCATGCACTATAGGATTCTGGTCCACGACTGGAATGCCTGAATATGTAGCAATATAAATCAATAACCGTAACTTAGTGCTAAAACTGGGTGTTTTAAGCTGTGTAGATAAAAATAAGGGTTGGCCAGAACCACACGGGAAGTTAATATGTGAAAATACTAATCGACTTGAAATTCCAACAGATTTCTGAAAGAAAAGACTTTGGTCCCCTCTAAACACTAAAACACACAACTGTCAGAAATAAAGTTGCTAATGCAACTGTTCAGGAATGCACAGTACTGAAATCAGTTCTCAAACATTCTTTAGTTGAGACTAGATTCATATCAATTCTATGCACTTCAATTATACTGCCGTAAGAAAGCTCAATTCCTAATTTCAATTTGTTAGAAAACTGGAGGCAAATCTATTTGAGCATTTACTCAAACATCAAAACAAGGGAGTGACTCCAGTGTATCCTAATGCGAACTCAAATCCTTTCAATTGTTGCCCAGGTTTTAACATGTCAAAGGTCTCCTGGATCATTGCCAATTTATCTTCAAGTAAGCAAGGACAAACTTCAGTGCTAGTAAGGACAATACCATACCATACCGACACATCTGTGACACCTCTGGTTGGTAGACCGGACACCATGCTTTAGCCACACTTCCATAACCGAGCAGCGGTAAGTCAGTTTCTGACACACAAGTGTTAATAGTAAAATTCTACCCAAGCACAAACTGAACATCAACACCTGCCTGGCTACACAAAGGAGAAGGAAGAAATTACAAGTCCACAGAGCGCAGTTGCCTACAGGACCCTGACAGCTTGGCAACCACTCGGGTCAAGGCCCTATTCTCAGTCACCAGTCGCTCATTTATGTGTCTCAAAGATTGAATCTGCTTTATTTGTTGCAGGTTCTGCAGGAATCAAAGAAATAGGAGTGAAAATGAGAAAAAAACCCACATGTATATTATGTTGATAAGAACTAGAGATGAGCAAAATTGAAAGAAAACTTAGAAGAGACAGTTCTGTTTAAAGTAGATAAGTCGCTGTGAAAGGAAAGTATCAAAGAGTGGCACATTCTTGAAAAGCAATCTAAGAACCAGCAGTGATTAGTCACAGCTTTCCAAAACAGTTCAGGATACATTAACAATGAGAGCTATTCCTGGAATTCTTTACTTAACATCCTAATTGCACAAACTAAATCTCCTATTCAAAAGTCTGTAAATAGTGACACATTTAACATATACTTTTACACGGCAGTGTAACAAATGATAGCAAGATTATTTAATCGTTCATTTAAAACCTTCACATACGGCTTATTGAAAGTAAGCTTTTGAAAAAAGGCATTATATTTGCATTCTCTGTTTTTCTTGGAAGCCCAACCTTCCCTGACAGGAATTTACAGGTTGATGATAGAAGCTCACATCCTGTCTTCCACTCTTAGACAGAATTATTTTCCTATACCATAGTTTGCTTTCTACATATTTCACTTCTAAAGACCCCTCAAGGAACCACAGACATTGTGTCCTCCCTTACAGCAAACTATCTTGGTCTGAATCCAAGGGAGCTGGCGGCATCGTGGTTGCCTTCTGCCTACATCTGCCTGTCAGCTTCAATTATTTCAACAAAACTTCGTGCATGTATTTTAATGGAAAGTATTTGGAAGTTAATGCCATTTCCAAGCACCAGAGGGAGCTCAAAAATGAGCTTGAAAGGAAAATTTTTATTAACCAATGACAAATATCAAATGTCAAAACAGTGGTACTTCTTTAAAATTTTGGAGTGCAACAATGTTTTCTATTTTATCATGTTCCACTAGTTTTCTAGTCATACTTTAACTCTATCAGTTTGGTTTGCCCTGTCCAATATTACATCCAAGGACATCATAGAAAACAAACTTGCCAAATTCCTCACCCTTCTTATTAATTCTATCAGTTTGGTTCACCCTGTCCAGTATTATATCCAAGGACATAGTACAAAACAAACCTGCCAAATTCCTCACCCTTCTTAATCATATCAGAGAACGTAACATTGATAAACCAGGAAATGAGAAAAGTCATACCATGACTGGCTAAAAAAAAAAGCCAGAAATGTACTAAAAAAGTATTTTTCTTCTGGGATTCAGTTTATACATAGTTGAAAAAAAATGGAAATCTGCGCATGTGGTAAATGTTACTTATTTGTCAACGTCTGAAATCTATCTACTGCTTTTTGTTAACTAAAACCTGATTATTATTCACTCTATAAAAATGAAAGTTTTTCTTTCAATATTGGTAACATGCTGTCTAATACATAATTTAGAGAGCATGAGGTAACAGCTGAAGCAACATTTAATGGTTAAATACCTATGGAATTATATGCTACCATTATTTTTAAGTTAATAAAACATAGGGTATCGCATCAAAATCATAGATTGTGATTCCATCTTGATTAGATCAAGATATGTTTCGCTCCAACCATCTCTGATGTTTCTTGTTAGCCAGCATGTTACAGAAGCCTAAGTCTCAGCACCTTTTTAGAAGTCGTACATGTATGACTGCTTATGCCGCTGTAACAGCTTCACTACAAGCTCTATGACATGAGTGATTTTGAAATGCAGCTGTAACTTAGTTATTTTCTAATGAAATTACAGAGACAAGTAATACTGCGAGACTACATGTTGCACTGACATAGTCATACACTTTGTTATTAATAGTTTAACGTGTAATAGTTTACTTACTTTCAGTTCCTCTTCCATTTCAGATATCCTTCTTTCTAGAGCTCTTCTTTCCTAAATCAAAAGATGTGTGTTAACATTGAACAATACCATTTTTAAAAAATTACTGCTTGTAAATACTGTGGTAACAGTGAAATACTTCAAGTTTCAAAGATCATACAACCAAAAGCATAGTGTGGATAGGAAACTTGTGATGGCAGTGATATATAGAAATTTTGTCACCCCTTCCTTCACACAAATTTAGACAGGCTGTTAAGTACCATTTGTTTGGATCTATTTTTCATGAGCTAGGCTTCTGTAATAGCTTAATATACAAGAAATGCAGAAAATGATCAGAAACAAACAAGAGTATTAAAAGAAACAAGCACAAAAGCATAAGCTTTCATAGACAAGCAAACGTAGCTGAAACATCTGTCTCAGCTCAGTGGGATCTGTCCACACTATAAACTGCAACGTAGTGTAGATACACCCAAATTTACATTAAAGGACTTCAGCTGAGTACCAAAGAAATCTAGCTACGTAAGACCACCTGCTTCTTGAGTAAATGTTTCCTGAATATTTTCTGCGTTTCTAGTATAGTTTTATTTTCCTTTTTTCCTTTTTACCTGAGAAGCAGGAGAAATTATCCTTTGGAGAGAACTTCAGGTTGTTTTGATTACACTGATGACAGTACCCAAGCTAGCTTATTGAAAGTTAGCTGAGGGTTTTCTATACTATGCTGCAGTCTGCAGTGCAGACACTCTACCATATTTCTACATGACGTTCTTTCGTTTAAACCTAATTTTCAACACATCTGACATATGAATAGCTAATGCAATAGACTTCAGGGGTTTATAGCTTGATTGCTTGCTCTCCTGTGTCAGACAATGCAGTGTGCCTCATTTAAAAGCAGCTGCGGTTATCAGTACTCTACATTCAGATTCTTCCAAAGTGTGAAAGGCAAAAGCAAGAGATTATTGCGAAGTGGACATATGCATCTGCATACAACGGTGTTACGCAAACAGCAAGCAGCATTGACTGAGGTGTGTAAAACTTTGGTTAGATCATACCGCCCAGTAGATACTGACTCTTGCCGGTCACCTTTCAGATATAAATCATTTGAATTTAGTTTAATCATAGTGCAGTTATACCCCAACATTTTCCCATTTTAGCAAACAACTTTAAAGGTTTATCAAAGTAATAGATTACTGCAGTTGTTAGTACTTAATGTACTTAACTCCTTCGAGTTAAGACCTTTCCCATAATGATACTGACTGATAGTAATGGGCATAGTAAGTACCAGCAAGTTAACTGCAGTAAGCAAGTGACTAACAAAAAACCCACACCGTCTTACATCACTTAGAATTGTATCAGTTACCTACTAGCTTTGAAGAATAACATATATTACCAGTGTTCTTATATTAAGCAGTATTTGACAATTCCTGCAATTACCAAGGGATGAATGATCAAATAGATCTCAAAATTTCAGATGGTTAGAATTTGTTAGTCCTCTTGATGCATTTGCTTAACTAGCATGTTGAGTTTGTCTAAGAACAACTATTAGCAATAAAAGCCAATTAAATAAAATCTGTATTTCATTAACTTTGTATACTTCACATTATATAAAAGAAACATTTAAATAGACTGGCCTAGATACAAGATTTTTTTTAAAACTTATTGTTTTGATTAGATGAAGCTATGCTTCTCTTTTTCCTGAACTGCTTACTCTTTTAGGAAGTGGCTTGAGGAATGCCAACAAAATAACACATTGCAGTTTCACTGGGAAGATTTGCCAGTATTATTTGATTAGTCCCTGGACTCAAAGAAAGGGTTTGAAATTTATGCAGTCTAAAATTTTATGATACACTTCAACAACTCTATAAGGTACGCCAAGGAACTTTTGTAACCCTCAAAATGAAAAAAATACATGCTAGTCTCTCAGCTTATAAAATACAATAGCTCATTTGTATTTATCAAAGCAACTAGGAACCACAGGCTTGGTGCAGTGAGATTGAGGTATGGGGGTATACATAGGTGAAAAATTGAACCCAGAGTTATAAAATTATTAAGAAGTAAAACCAGATGTATATACCTACATATATTTGTATATTCAGTAATAGCAAAAACCATAACTCTCCACAACCCAAATTCCCAGCTCATGAATTCTAAATTTGGGGGAAACTGGTTAAAGGTACCTACAATTCTGAATTCTAATCCAGACTGAAACCTGGCAGTTTGAGTTTTATTATCACATCATATGAAATCCTGCAAAGGACTTTTAGCATACTTTTCAGAGTGACAGGTCATTAATGAAACCCTTATTTTTCCCTATTTATTGTGAGGGCCTTGCATCTGTGATCCAATCTTCCCCCCCATCTCCATGGAAATAGCCCCTTTCTGGTAAACAGTTGTCAAATGAACAATATCGACAATCACCAAATCACATCATGGAAACCCACTTCTGAAGGCTGAGTTAAAAAAAAATTCGAAGCCAGTATTTTCTAAATTTGATTACTGTGCAATTCTAGGTTTAATAAATGTTCCCATCTTTTTTACTGAAAAGATATGTTTCAGCTTGAAAATGTCATAGTTCAAAGATGCCTTCACGTTTTCTCTGCCAGCCTTTTATTTCTTCCAATTTATTCTCACCACTTTACTTTTTCCCTCCCCTTTTCTCTGTGTAATTTATATAGACATCTTCAGGTTTGTATTTTGTTTTAGTGAAGTCATATACTTGGAAAAGTATACTTAGAAAAGCTCTACAATTTGTTTCTACGTTTTACATTTATGTTGTTACATTACACACTAAAAAGATGTCTTTAAAATTATTCTTAAATTCTGAATTCAGTAAGCTTATTTCTAGAGACCAGTTATTGATGACTAGCAGCTGAGAGACTGCTTCAGTCACTTTCAAAGCAAAAGTAACTCCAGATTTTAACAAGGGAAATACAATCACAAAGAAATTCCTGTTTTAAATTCTTGTCTGAGAAGAAGTTTAAAATTATAAAATACAAGGAACATCTCCTAAATCTTATGTAAATCATGTTTCAGCCATACAGCATCATCACTAACTTTATTTTTTTACCTGCTAGCTTTAATACCAATACATTTAGGAAGAGTAACATTTCTGAAAGACATTTTGCTGTTGGACTAAATGTCTTTACAAAAAAAAGGTGCAAGAATTTCTAATATAGCCAATTGTTTTAATGCAATGGCCTATTTGGGGAAAACGCAAAGCAGCAATTTAAAGCTGAAATAATGTTTAGCTATGCAGTACTGAACGCTCTGCAGTATGGAACCTATATAGTAATGGACGCAGCTAAATCTATGAAATAATTAAATGTCCACTTGTGTGGCCATGACAGCAAGCATGAAACCAATTAAAGCTGCTGATGAAACTTTTTTACTGATGAAATCACTGTCTACAGCAGGATGCCAAAAAATCAAGGAGAAATAGGTGCTAACAGGCTGCTGCAATTATCTGGAGAGATTATTAAGATAAAGATAATGGAACTTCAGGAAGTGCCTGAGAGTATTTCTACACCTCCATGTGCCCTATAAAATCTACCAAGTGTTTGTTTATACACCAGACAGGTTTGTAGAACTAAAAGTTGTGTTCTAAACCTCAAATACTGGAAAGTAAACATAGAAGGCTAGTGAATGTGAAGTTTACCAGAGACAAATAAATGTATAACTTATTACTGTCAAAGTCCATTTAGTTTTCTTCCCATTTAAGTGTCTAATGTGTCACTCCAGGATCAGGGGAGGAGAAAGGAACATGTGGCCAGGGTCATGCAGGAAGCCAGGACCACAACAAAACCGACGTAGTTTGCTTTACATTGCTGTGGAACTAAACTTTTCTAGGGATGGATTTTAAACTAGCATGAAACTACAGCCTAGAATTATCATGTGTCCAACTTCTGAAATAATTCCTGTAGTCCATCTCACATATGGATTTATTATATGACTCCTTTCCCATTCAATTTAGGGTTGTCTCTGACCCTGATGCCTCTCTTCCCACACTGCTTATTCATTCTTCCTCCCGCCTCAGTATCATATTCCCTCTGGAAAAAGTTACAGTACAGGGAAAGAGACAGATTATGATTAATTTTATATCATTGGCAGGTTTAAGGTCTCACGTCTGTGAGGTAGAAACAGCTACTTCATTACCAACAATAACTGGTAAAACAACGCACATGCCTCTGGAAAGCTCTGAGGAAATTAAAGTCTCTGAATCTTGGAAATGCATTAGAAGATGAGGCACTCTGAATCTGCTTAACCCTCTGGAGTGCCAACATTGTTTTGGATACGATGGATCAAGCAGCAGATCTCTGGAGGGCAGTGGGGTTTAGAACCTGGTTATCACAAACTAACAGGCAACCTGAAGGCAATTCTTAAGAGTAATTCCATCTCACAGCATCTCACATTCATTGCCACTTTGAAACCTAAAACCCCCAAATCTTCTAAAAAATGCAAGTTATAAGAAAGGCTTCTGTTCCCACTAAAATATATCCAGGATAGGGGTTGCAAAACAAACTAAAACAAAGCCTGAATTGGAGTACTTAAGAGATCTTTGGCAGAAACTCACCCTTTTCTCCATTTCCAAGAGTGATCTGTCAGCAAATCTTTCTTGTCTCTGTAACACAAAATTAATAAAGACATTGATACTTGTTCTTAAACAACATAAAACTGAGGAAAAACAATTCGATTGGACATTTTAGTATTCTGTCCGAAGTATGTCTTCAAAAGCATTTTAAAGTGTGTTCAGGGAAGTAACACTGAAATAAAGAACGAAGAAGAATGAACTGGATTTATCACGCACTTCCTCTGTGACCATCCCTAAGTAATTTGATCACTACATAGCTTTTGGCAAATAGGAGTAATATAGTATTTCTACCTAAAAGCATTACAAAACAAACATCTTTTTAATGTACATCACTAATGCTTACAGGGTACACATGGAAGACACAAGTACAGGTAAACTGTGGCAAATACGATCCGAGAATAGAAAACTCTTTCTACAGCAATTTATGACTAATTTAACTTTTGTGTACATATTTGGCATTACTGTATGCAGCACTGTTATCTGACAGCAGTTATCTGTAACTGGAATGCACTATTTGCTCTTCAGTTCTAAGATAAAGCTATCTAACCAGCCAGGAAGAACTGGCAGGTTATGCCAATCTGCCAGCAGGTTTATGAATTAATCAATCAATCCCGACCGACAGTTTGAATATAAACTTAACAGTGCAGAAAGCGTTTATCTCTACCCTGCAAAGAAGTTCTAGATACATGCTGGCAAGAACCACTACTACTTAAATAGGCAGGAGGCAGTCTCACACATTTTGTTCACAGCTGTAGACCAGAATCCTGCGCTGTTTTCTCTTTAGAAACAGAGAGGTACTCTTCTTCACTTCCATCTTTTGATAAGAAACAAAGCCGATGCCTAGTAAAGAGCAGCCCATAGCCTGGGGTGCTTCTAGTTTGTCAGCTAAGTACATGCTTTTTTGTTTTATACAAACCTGAGTGGTCTTCTCCAACTGTAGCTTAAGATCTGTAAGTTCCATGTTGGTATCATGTAACTGTGCTTTCAGTTTTTCATTTTCAGCTAGAATCTGTTCATAAAGCTAAGAGAAAATATTCATTTAAAAAACAGTGAGTAATAATTCAGTGAGATTAGCTGAAAAATTCAAAAACCATGATTAAGCTGCATGTAAAATGAACAAATACCCATTGATAGTCTAAGAAGTAAAAATCAGTCATAGATTTTAAAGGTGTTTAGAATTAGCAAGCACTTTAAAGAACTGTTACCAAGTATTCCTAGAAACAAGCAACTTTGCATAGGGAGCACATAACTTACCTTACACATATTAAAAAAAATACTTGCCACATTTTTGCTTCAGACTTCACAGATTAGACACCACAGTAAACTTTCTGACACACTCCTCTATTTTAAAGCAAGATCTAAACAATTTACAGTATATGTATGTGAGCTAGCAAACACATAAAATAAAAGGCTTCACATATGTATAAAGCAGTTTCAATGATACAATCAACCAAAAAAATAGCATGATAGTATTTGTCATAAAAAATGGATCTTGGCTCCTCTGAATTTCTTCCTTGCCTCAAAGAGAAAAGTGCAAAAGCCAGAAGCTGTTTTGTAATGTGCATTTTCCCCCACTGTAGTGGTTGCTCTGCTCCTCCATTCAGCTGAGTTGCTTTAAACTGCATTTGTTATGCAATGTGAGATTATTTCCAGACAATTTATGAATAACAGTAATAAAATTCTATTTTTGCACCAAAATTACTGAATCAGATACCTTCTTAAAATCAGTGCTATCTTCTTTTTCTAGTCTACTGCAGTATGGTTTCCGATCTTCAAGGTAACTCTGTGACCCCGATCGCCCCTGCGCTGAATCATAACGATCACCTGAAGACATGCTGAGGGATCCCGTATCATATCTGTAAAAGAAAAGTTCTTATTTTTCTTCGCCTTTGTGTTCAAAGTGAGACCATTCACTGTATCAGACGTTGTGAGTTTGCCATTACCGGGCTGAAAAGAACCAAATGCAATCATGTATTTTAGTTAAGCCACTGTCTTCTAATTTGATGCAAATTTAATTTTTACATTCCCTCAGTACTTGAAAATTCTGTGTGAAAATGTTTTTAAATTGCTCAGTCTGCCAAGTAAGTGCCTGCCTTGTGTGCGCAGGAATCTTTTAAATTAAATTAAAATATTTAATTCAAGCAAATATTTACATGTCTTAAAGGACTTTATGTTAGCTTAGATACTTTAATTCTTTATTTATAAAAAAGACCTATTTTTAAAAAATGTATTACTTTAGTTGAAGGGTTTTAAAAAAGTAATCTCTAAAATATCAGTCTAGATGAATTCTCCAAGTTTTATTATAGAAAACAAGGAGATTTCAAAACTATTTGTTGTGAATTCTAGTATTTCAACAGAAGTAGTTTATGAAACAAATCTTCAGCAAAGTCTTTATCCTATTAATCACTAAATTACAGTATTAATAAAGTTTAGAATAATTTCACTGTTCACTCTTCACTGATCGTGTGCCGTAGTAGTTCTATTTAACAGATCTTCAGCACAGACGGGACATAATAAAATCCAATAATTAATTCTAAAGGTCTAAAAACAAATGAAATTTTTAAAAAATTATTGATATTTCTGAATTTCCTTTTTAACAAATCTTAAGGAAATCTGATTTTCAGAGGCTCTAGTACTTTTCTTGAGATTCCTTAGAAAATTTTCAGTAGAGTATTCTAAAAGAGGAACAACAAGAACCTCTTGTCTTTTTGTAAAAGCTGACTTCATACTGAAAAATTTGTAGGGAATGGTACTGTATCCACTGTGTTCTACAAAATGCCCAGCCTGCCTTCAGTGCACTACAAATAGAGAGTCCAATATATTCCCCAGAATGGAGTATCCCACCCACATGTGGAAAAAAACATTCAGTACTGTAGCTTTACAATCGTATTTCATACAAATGTTAAATATGATTAATGCCTTTTAAAGCTCAACCCAGCTGACTGCTGGGGTTAAGCTGAATTTTTACATAAAGAACTTAAAATGAGAATATGTGAACAAAAAGTGTAACGATTTTAAATTAATTTGTTTAAATTGCACATACCTTGAAAGGCTATCACTCTGAGGTGGGAAGGGGTAAAAAGAGAGAAAAAGAATAGATCAAGTCAATAATTTAATTAAGTAAAATATATAACAATCTGTGAATAAGTACAGCTAAACAGTTAGTTATGTTAAATGCACATGTTATCCAACAGCATGTATTATCTGAACATTGTCAAGCTTCAATTCTGTTATGTCTGGAACTGAAAAGAAATATGTGCTAGAATGTACTTGCCAAAATATGATTTACAAGGACATTAACATTACACTCTAAGTCTGGACTGTCCTAAACATTGGAGTCATTTCAGCAGTCAGTGCATTCTGCAATTTGCCTGCCTGTTATCAAAGGCATCAGAACTGTGTTCCCTCAATTCTCTATTCCTTCTTCTTCTTCTTCTTCTCTAACATTAGCAATGTTTTGAAAGGTCAACATAATAATGACTTCAGCTCAAGATAATAATATAAACTAAGCCACAAGATCATAATTTCAACATAGCTCGATGGGAAACAAGCTACTATACCAACAACATAAGGAAGTACTTATTAGACTTAATTTAAATGACATAATTTCATTTTTTATATTACTTTCATTCATTCATTAATTCCACGTGAATCCACAGGCACAAAGTTCACTCACTTTACTTGAGAAGCGAAATTTAATTAGAAGTGATGACTTAAGAGTGAGGGAGTGCCCTCTAAGCATTACATCAGTCATACAAACCTTTTTCCCCTCCGGGCGGTCAATACAGATTCATCATTTATTCCAATTATAATAACAATCTTGAGCAAAGAAATTTCAGTCAGGAAACTCTACTGATGCATCACCACCTGGACATCCTCCAACGTTATTCACCTAGCAGTAGCTGAAGCCTTCCCCATAGGTGGGTTTTTTAGGGGGTGGTGTGGTTTGGTTTCCTTTTTTAGAAGGAAACTGTATTTTTTCAACATGCATAGAGGAAGAGAGCCACATTCTCCACAATACACTCAGTTTCCCCTTTGACGCCTTGAAGAGCATTTATTATGCATAGGATATCAAAAGTACGTGTTGTAGCCTAACCACTCCTACTAAAACATTGTTATTTTCTGTCAAGAGCATGAATAACGCTAAGAACTTAAGAGATTTTGTAGAAAATGTCACAGTTAGGTGGCACACACCTATACATGGATAGTTTTTAAGCTACTGGCCACAAGAAGATTAACTTCCACCTAAGTATTAGTCTTATCTTGCATTATCGTATACTTAAGTAAGATCAGTGTGAGATTACAGAATTCCACCATGTAATCAACAACCTACGAAAATCCCTTTTCCACTGCTTCCTTCTCACCTCAACAAAACAGAGGAAGTTTTGTCCATAAAGACTTTAGGTTTTCTCTTTTTATCTTGAAGGAATGCCGTATACAGAAAAATGCTAAGCTGGTCCTTTAACCTTTACCTACAATCTAGGACAGCCACCACAAGGAAGTAAACCATTCCTACGTTATTTCTTAACAAATACGCTTTCTAAAGGCTGTTTTTCTTTGCTTCTAGTGGACTCCCCATGGTGCCGTGGGAATGTGAAAACCTTCCAGATCTCCATTCCCCTGCTGCACTACAGCTTCCCGAGCGGAAAGGCAGGTTATTAAGTCACACACAGACCATCTTAGAAACAAAATTTTCCAGCTACACAGGGGTACAACAAATGAACTGGTGAGGTAAGAGAGCACTAATTACTAGAGGCAGGAAAGCACAGGCGCAGCCCATTCCCGTTCTCCTGGCTGAGGCTGGGAACCCGAGAAGCCGGACAAGGACGCCGTGATCTCCAGAGAAGTGCACACCAGCGGTTTCCGTCCCCCGAGAGCCGCGAAGCCCTGCTCTTGCTGCTCGAGCACCGTCCAGCCTCCACACCTCACTACAGGAGCAGCGCATTTCTCAAGCACATGCCTCTTCTTGCTCCTCTCGCTTTTCACAAAACACGTTTGGGTTTGGGGTTTTTTTTTAGCACAGCCTTAGCTGTTTTCTTTCTTTATTTTCCCCCTCAATTTCTATCAGTTCAGCTCAGTCACAGTTTTTGACATTTGACTGTGAAAAGGTGTAAGTCTACAAACTTTGCATAACGCTTGAGAAGAAATGATGCCAACCCAGATATCCCCGTGCATCCAAATCACTCCAGATGGATGTTCTTCGTTCAGTCGCAGAACTGAGCAGCCACAGTTACACTGGCAGCACACAAGCAGTAACGAAAAATTAAAACATACGTATCCTCATCTACACAACCTGAAATAATACTTACTTCTAAGCCTATGCCACCAGTCTCTACACACCACAAGGGTGCCCCTAAAAGAAACTGTATTTGAAAATGTACACTAAGCTCCTAGAGAGGCACATCACATTTTGGTGAGGTTGGGATAGTTACTGGTAATGGAAATAAAATATCAAAGTCAGGTGGAATTTTCTGTACTGTTACAAATGAGTGTTTCTGTAAAACTGCCACAGCAGTGAAACTGAGAAACAAAATTTGAGTACAGCATTTAATCAACACTATTAATGCCAGTTTCTCATGTTTACTCCCACAGAATCAGAAGACCTAATGACATTTATTATCCTAATATTGCTAGTTTTCACCTTTCACAAGTCGCATATCTGATATCTGGCTAAAATAAAATTTCAGCCCATTTAATTATTCATCTGAAATGAATAAGAACATATTTTTTCTGGGTCCTCAAATATGTCAGGCTAGAAATTATTTTGTCTAAGGTCCTTTGATTTTCTTTGTAGCATGCATCCATGTGCAAGGCTTGTTCTTGACCTCCTCTCTCTAGTTCAAATTCTTGAGTTACCACCAAAGCCTTTGGAAGGTTATAGTTATCATCTTCTACCTCTCGCTTGTAGTTTCATCAAGCAAAAAAACCAGCAGCAGCACCACATAAGGGAGTAACAGAGAATTTCAGTATTTCCAAAGTTTCTGTCTTCTGAATAGCAGTACATCAAATAAACAGCAGAATTGAAAAAGCATAACTATTTTCTGAATGTCTTTCATTGCAATTCTAAGTTTATTCATCTCTTTCCTTTTCTCTTCCTAGAACTGAAAAGGATTTATGAGCAAATAATGATGAATTTCTACAATAAAGCATGCAAGATTTGTGTCAAAGTGAAAGTAGATTTGGCAAAAAGGGAAGTGCAACTTCTTTAGGTATTTAAAAAATAAAAATAACACTGTTAATGATACAGTGGGAGGAAAGGAAACAGGGCTATGCATTTATGTTAACGTAACGCAGAAATAAAAAATACAGCAAAACAAAATGGCACGGAGTTAATCTCTTTAGTAAAGTATTTAAAGAATATGTAATGGAAGCTTTTACAAAAAGGAGAGAAACATCACTTGAGTTTCATTCCTCAGTAATGAACCTGTTTCTGTAGTGTGTTACTCCAGGGTTTAGGTCAAAATAAATACATTCTGCTATACCATTTTATAGTACAGCTTAAGTTACTACTTCCCTTTTAACCCCTCTTCATCCCATTGCCACACACCATTCAGTTTATAAGGATTTTTCCACCAAATCAAGCCTATTATACTGTTTTCCACTGACTTTTTAACAAGACTAATAATACTGAATTAGGATGCTCAGAAATCCATTTTCTTCAGTGGAGAAATGAGGCACATTGTGCTCTTCAACTTTCTATGCTTCCTTATATTAACTTCTCATATTATTTGTTAATTACATTATTGACAGCACTGGGTTTAATTTTAAAATGTTCTAATTAGTGTGCATAAGTCACTGGGCATCACTTATCTGAAAATAACAGAGCAGATGGAACAAAGATTTTTGCAATGTAGAAACTGAAAGCTCCCTCCAGGAATTTGCTGCAACATGTCCCTGACCTATGTGTCAGAAATTTCACTTACATTTTCTGGATGCTAATTCTACATAATCAGAATGGAAGAGAAAAACATCAGTTTTAGCCATTGTTAATATGTTAAAAATTGTTATTAAAGCCTGCAAAGGAAATGGCACTGAACCATGGCCACAAATTATGAATCAGAAAGCATTTGTAAGAACTCTACCATATACACTCTTTTAACTGAATCCAACTGCAACAGAAATTTTATGATCAAAATGTATCTGTGAGAAAGTTAATAAGCCAATTATCTTTTTTAAATTACCTGAGTTTCTTTCTTATTTGTTCCTTCTTCTGAATCGGACTGGTGTTCCTGTTCATTTTCATCACTCTGGTGAAAGAGGTGGGAGAGGAAAAATAATTAAAATATTGAAAGCTTACTGAGATTTTAAGGCATTCTAGATTTTTTAATATGAAAGCTAAGAGCAGTAGAATTATACCTAACTAAATTGTATAGAGAATATATAGGATATATGATGAAAATTCTCAAACAAGTACATGTTTTCAGTACCAGAGGGAGAGGAAACAGAACTTTGCATTTGGCACATGAAAATCTTGCTTTTACAAAATTACATATTGATCCCATGACAAAGAAAAGGGAAAGGGAATCAGCTGAAACATCAACTATAACCCTTCTAATCTGACAGCAGTTCTTTCAGTTGTAAGTACATGGCTACTTGTAATGTGCCAGATAATGAGTCTCATTCTTATAGCTTTGGTATGCATGCAATAGAAAAGAATTGTTCAATTAGTATTTTTTTCCTTAGATTATGATTAATTCCTATTAAGTTATGCTTATTACAGTATTCTAGAATTCTTTTTAGCATTATCAACATAACTTAGACTTCATTTTGATTTTGCTCCTGAAAGCTTCAAAACAGAGAATACGTAACTTGAACAAGCATCAGTTTTTCCAGAACAGTTAGTTATATATTGTATTACTCTAAACTATTCTCTATTTTAAGAATACACTATACACATCCCATACTGCTACATGCTAAGGCTATAAATCAGCAGTAGCAGTCGTTCACTTACATCTTGAGTCCAAAAAGAAACTCCTGTAGATCGTCGTTTTTCTCTCGGTCGCCGCCTTTCCCTTATAGACTTAGGCTGTGACTTATCTTCTTCCTTTTCTTCCTCTTTTTTGCCCCCTTCTGTTAATAACAACTTGCTTATTCATTTAAGTATGACACAATCTAATTTTCTGAAAATTTTCTGAAATAATTGTCAGTCTTTAAAATGCTTACAATTACTTTTTTTACCTGAAATAAATTCACTAAAGAGCTTCTTGCCACATACAGGGTTTGCTGCAATATACATTCCTCAGAATATAGTTCTAAAATACTGTAAATATTGTTCCAATTCTTGAACAGCAACTGCAAAATACTAATTCCATCTCAGCCACCTAAACAAAACGTTACAATGTAACAGTAGTACACTACAAATTGGACTTAAAATTCAATTTTCAAACCTGTCACATAATAATTCAAACATCTCTGTCAGTAGAGGTATAAAAGTACAAAATAAGAGAAGATAATTCTTCATCAAACAAGGTTTTTTTGCTTACATCAAGAATTTGACATTAAAAAAACCAAAACCTTTATAAGTCTCTTAAGTCCTCCTTAGAGTCCCCCTTTTCATCACAGTCCTCTCCATTTTTGCTCTAAGGAAGAATAAAGTGGAATCTCCTAGATTAGATTAATACTGTATTATGGACTTCCTTTTTCTTTAAAAGAAATGCAGTTGCAGTTCAAAACCAACATAATACCTCAGGACTGTGTTTGTTCCCCTATGTGTTTACAAGTAATCTGTACCAAAAAAAAAACAAAACAAAAAACTTGCCCAAACCAAAGTTATTTACCTATTATCATGCAGTCTATTCAGTATGAAGTTCTTTTATTAAAGAATGAAACCACAGTTTTGAGCTCAGATACAAGCATCACTAATAACTTTACCGTCACTAGTCTTCAGAGGTAAATAAACATTTTAGTGTGAAGCAAGAACTAAACAGAAAAGAACAAAATACAAATATTCTTGGTGAACATACACCTTTCCTAATTAAATAATTATGATTTTACCTCTGGGCTTTCAGATGGTAATGTATTTTTCCTCCTAAAGTCATAATTTGAAAAAAAACCTGCATGCATTACTAAAGAATCTTAATCTAAGTTTCAGTTCATGTTAGGACAGAGGGAAAAAAATGAGAAAGCATATCCCTGAAGCTTAGCCCCAATAACTTTCTCAGAAAATACCAATCTAGGGAATATGGCAATACTGCTACATAGTTCATGAAGGTTTGATCAATGGATCATTTAATCTGATCCTCCGTATAACAAAATTATCAATTTCAATCAGTAATTCTATTCAAGTTACTGATCAGTAACTTGAATTAAAGTATTTCTCCCAAGTCAACTGTGGCATGCCTCCGACAGAGAACAGGAGATCAAACGGTATGTCAACAGTCTCCTCCTTTGACAGGCTACTAATCAGGCACAACATCTCTGAGAATTATAGCAGGTAATTCACAGTTGAAATGAGGGCAAAAACTCTGTGACATCAGAGAAAAGCTTTTTTCTGACCTCTGAATCACGCACCTGATCCTCAGCTTAAGATTACATAAACGAGTTAAGTATCTAGAAGTACGGTTCCATTCAATGTTCTGAACTACCACTGGAAATATCCCCTCCCCTTTGTTTTCAGCTGCTCATGAAACCCTGAGAGGTCCTTAAAGCACTAAAGCATCCTTCCAGTCCTTCAGGGTGGAAGGACTGAAACAAAACCCCACTAATTTAGCAATTATTTCATCAAGTAAAATTCCTCCTCAATACCTGCAGTATTTTATTATAGTTGCTGTCTTAAAGGAGAAATGAAAGCATTATGTGGATACTGATGGCAGCATATTTGACGCTTCTATGACCCACCGATGGAAAACACAGATTCACATGCTAAACGGCTGCAAAACACCAAGTACAGAAAACCTTTTTTCCTCTCTATATGCAAGTCTTGGAATATCTTACAGAAGATGGGAGTAAGATACGTCCCCAGTGGTCTTATGTATCGCACCCCATTTTGAACTACCTTTAGAAACATAAGCTGCCCTTTGTCAACTAAAACAAACAAACAAACAAACAAAACTCCTTCACAAACAGTACTCCTACCTCTCTCACTTTCCTTTGTTCCACTCCGAGAATAGGCAGAAGTTATACCTATAAGGCTGTTTGGTCTGTTTAGTTGACTTGAAGTTGAAAGAGAGCTAGTAGAGGTGGAGAGTGAAGAGGTGGACGATGAAGAAGTTGAAGTTGAAGTTGGTCTATAGCGATGATACGGCTATTCAGCAGAAAAATGTCAAAATTAATTTACCAAGATTAAACAAATATAAACCACAGGATATTAAAACATTAAAATATATAAATAATTCTTAGAGTAGTACCAAAATTAAAATAATATAGTTGGAGTTAAGATTCGTATAATTTATCTACCTAAAGAGACCCATCATGAAAATACCTCTTCAACAGTTCGGGAATATCTTTGTCTATAATCATCATCTTTAGTTTCAGATTCTTTCTTTTCTTCTTGCTTTTCTTTGTCTTGCTTTTCTTTCTCTTCTTTTTCTTTTTCTTCATTTTCCTGTTCTCTGGTTCGCGTGGGACGACTTCTTCCTATAGTTTTTTCAGCTTCTTGAAGATCTGTCAGCGTTACACCCTGTGAAAACAGCAGCCAGAAAACAACGTTTCATATATCACTCATATTAATGTAGATGATCATATTATGTAAATACATATTTTAAAGACAAAATTCAGCTTAAGAAAACTAATTCTATCTATTAAGAAATAAATTTTACCTAGATATTCTACCTATAAGCTTTTCTCTCGAATCTTGGAACCAAACATCCCTCTCTGATTAGTGGCAAGTGTTTGCTGTAACGTGATCTACCACAGATTCTCCAGCAACACAATTTTTAGTTGAACTAGTATATACAGATCATGTAGAAAATCATATAGAAACCATTTAAGAACCCACTAGATCTTTCCAATATCATCGTAGGCATACTTAATATTTTTGAAGGAACCCTAAAAATACAATACTTATCAAATTTTCAGAAATGTTGATACTTTACAAATTCACTCACTGCAACTGGATTTTCAGGTCAACAACACATAAAAAATGGCATTGACAGCACCGGAGAAAGTTGCAACTCATTTCTTATTTCCTTGGTATTCTGACACCAAAAACTAGTTTTGAAATAAGCTCAGAAAGCAAACAATTTTTTGAAGACAGCTTTTCTCTACTGCACTTTTCAGCTGATGTATCTTACTGAGATAATGCTCAAAACATTTTGTAACCAATTCTTCAAAGCCAACTTTGCAGCTTATCAGTTATTTAATTGCTTTTGTGTTAATGTTTTAATACAGTAATTCCTGGTAGCTTCTTCACTGTAAAGATTCAACAACAATTGGTCTGTAGTTTGACCATCTCTCAGGGCTCTGAATCAGTATCAAGAGGTAAAAAAGAACTCCAGTAAGATAAAGTTGTATCAAGCAGTGTGGATCTCTCAATAGGAAAGGTAACCAGAAATATTTGAGGGGTTTAAAACTGCAAAGATTTGAAAGTAACATCAGTAAACAATGTAGATATAGACTTGGCCTTATTTCTTTGTGCTGTTTTATCAAGGAACTATTTGCTGATTTTTCTCAGTTTGTCAGCAGACACGGGAAGAGAGGGGTAGATGCACTCCAGAGGATAGTGGTTGGAAATTGCTCCACTGCCCAAAGAGCGTTCAAGTACCATTTAGAGATAATCTATTTTGGTACTGTCACATCCTTCCCTAGGTTAGGACTGCACTGGTTGCAATTCAGTATGAGGTAGTTCTGACAGAAATTGGGAAGAACCACCAAATATATCGGTATGCAAACTAAGAGAGAGAAATGCTGAAAGGAGACATGCAGTTAGATTCTAGATTATTAGCAAGTAACAAAAAACTCTTCCTTAGTACTCTTCCGTGCCCACAGAAACTAGGTTGCATGTATTTTTTTCCATGCCATGGATCTTATTAGCTAAATGTTGGTCAGCTCAATCACATTATCTTCAATAGTCCATGCACAGAAAAAGACATAGAAATGGAAGTGAATATAGTACGCTATGCTTATTTCTCAAGTATTAAGTCTTCAGCCAGAAGCGTATAGCTGTTAGTTCTTGAAGAATTCAAAGTCTTAGATTTAAACATCTACATAACATCAGATACAATTACTTGAGTAAGCCATTTTACCATAATGCAATCAAAAATTTCCTTTCAGTGGATGAGTCTGTGCTTTCAAAATTGTATTAAGTCACTCTTCAGCGATTAGAAAAAGCAACTTTCAGTACACAATGAAGGGTCCTAAAGCTTTCAGGGAAGAAAGGGGAAAAAAAAAGAAGCTTTATTTCATCAGGTACAAGTTGTTTTATACCAGGAAGACCCATCAGTTTATTTGGAGCTTTACTGGGAAATTAAAACTTCACTGTACTCAGAGAGCTACATGGGTATGTTTCCATAAATGTAGAAGTTTTAATAAAACTATACCTGCGTAGATCTTCTAGACTGTCTTGCTTGCCTGGATCTAGCTTTTCTTTGGGACTCTGACTCTTCATCCCGTACTGGAGTGAGGTATGATCTAAAGAGTTAATTACAAACAAAATTGGCAAACGATAATTTTTGTACAAATATATTAAATGGCCAGAAAAAAAAAATCCCACAACACAGTACGACTGAAAACCAAAGCAGTTAGAAGAAAATCTTTAACTGTATAAGACTGATTACATTGTAGACATTTCATCCGTATCATAATGATCTGTTCATCGAGAGAGTGGCTTTAGAACTCAATTAAAATACACAGTGTTTTCCTATTTAATTTAGATTTCTTTTTACCATTTTCTCTAAATATAAATTAAGCTTTTTTTGGTATTTCACTAGTCTATAACATAGGGGTAGAAGACCTCAGAGATTCAGCCAGTTACACATTTATACATAAAATTTGTGTGTGTGTGTGTATCAACTTTTAACATAACTTGTAGGCTTTTAGAAAAAAACTAAATGTACTGCTAATGCAGAAAAGCTGATTATACCATCTATTGTACCAGAGATTAAAAATCCATGGGGAGGTGGTTACCGTATTTTCACATGAATCATCCATGCTTTGAGTAATCCAACTACTTTGAAAAAACTGTACTTAAAAATAAATCCTTATGAAACCCACAAAAATCCTGTAGAATAATCAGGTAATTGAAATCAAAGCCAAAAGGCTACTAGAGTAGACATACGAGGTCTGAACTCTTTAAAGAAATTCTCCAATCCAGGTAACTGGGGTAAAAAAAACAAAAAAAAAAGAGATACTTATACATACATAAATGTATATATTTTGTAAGAATGCAACATGTATATATATGTACATATGTAAAACCATCATTAAAGAACTTAAAAGTTTGGAATGTATTTATTTTTTATTACAGAATATTCTGAGAATGCCGTTATAATTTAACATTTTAAAAAAACCCTTAGATTAGCTAAAAATGAGAAAATTTTGAAAAAGCAAAATCAGAAGGTTGCGAAAAGGTTGCTTAAAACACAAAACCTCTCTGAGCTTCTTTATATCCTAAAATTAGCTACATTAAAAACAGTAGAGTCAGATTCTGTAATATTTTCTGATTGTCTATGTTTTTAAATGTCATTAGTTAAGAATAACTGGCTAATGATTCAATAATTGGCTAGTGGTTATGTTTTAAAAGCCATCACCTATTAACGCTTAAATCATTTACCTATGGAAAGAGCAGTTCTTTGGTCACCTGATTATATATTTGTTAGCCTTAGCACATACCAAAAACAGTTCTAAAACAACTCTAAGTTTTAAAAATAAACTTCATTTACACAGACTTATGGATTACTGTCCATGTTCTACCTCTATTAAACGAATTACTCCCAAGCAGGAAAATATTTATAATTAGCTGCTATACTTGCAAATGTAGAAACATCTCCTATCTTACGACGCATCTTAAAAATCTCCCACTATATTAATTTGATTTCCCTATCCTGTTCTCTTGCAAACAGCATTTTTGACAGACTTTCCATTTTCCCAGAAGCCTAGGCACTATCTTTATTAGGAAATGGGTGCCTGTTAGCTGTTTTAGCTAACATGACCTGAAATATTACCTACCTAGGAGGTACTGATTGCAGAGCAGGTGTAATCTTTAGGGCTTGAAAATTGCTACAAATTAGTCGATATAACTTGCTCTTTAGTAACTGGTGTACATACACCTACCCTCCAATAAATCTGAAATACTTTAAGTCTCACTGAGGGAAAATGAAAACTCTCAACTTGCCAGGCACACACTACAGCTACTGTCAGAGTAGAAAGTGCCCTTCCCTAGCATCCCCTGTGCATGCCACACAGGTTACCTATGCAGTATTATTCATGATACAAAGATTTAAAGTTTGTCATTCTCCTCCCTGTTTCTCTAAACCAATCCTAAACATTAGATAAAGAATATAGCTTCTTCAGCTATTCCAAAAGGATGCACCATTACATGCTTCATTACTAAAAGTAGCTTAGAATGTCTTTACTTTTCAAATATTCTTTGAAATACTATTTCAAACATACTTTCTAAATACACACTTTCAGTCCATAAATATGTATTAACCAACTTCATTTCTTAAGAAAATATTTAGCATATATTTCACATACAGACAAGTTTTTCATGTGCATATAAACATACATAGATACACGCACATATATATATATGTATCTGTATATATACAGATAGATATGCATGTGCAGATACTGAAAGCACTACCTTCTCACATGCACGCAGTAATTATTCCAGTTTTGCCGATTTCTAAGATTTAATGGATATTTTAATATGCCATCAAGAATGCATCTGCAACAGTATATTATACAATCGGCCCAGGGACAGACAAAAACAAGGAATTTCAGGCCAACTGCAGGTATCTAAAACGTATGTAGTATATGCGCATTAGTATACACACACTAGTGAGAGCAAACAAGACGGCAAAAGCCTTAATTCTAAATTTCCTTGCTTTTCTAGCTCATATGAGACTGAAATAGCATTTGCATTTAAAAATTGGAACTACTTTTGAAAAAGAGATGAATTTTGTAGGTTTTGCTTTTGATTTGTCAGGTTCAGTCAAATTTCGCTACAGAAAATGCAGGTTCCGACTACGGTTGTTACTGAAATGGATTGTAAGCACGTGTGGGCATCTCCTGAATCATGGTGGGGAATTAAAAAAATAATCCCCGTTTCACAGAATTTCTTTCATCTCAGTTTTGTGTATGAAAGGAAGACTATGGAAAACACACTATCTTAAATAGGCTTAAAGCTATGAGGAATCTCTAAATGTTGTTGCTGCCTTAAGTGAATCAAAAGAATGCAGGTTTCTTCTGTAAGAATGAACAGCTTCATTATCTCCGTGAACATACAGGGATACACACATCTGGCACTGATACAGGAGATGCAGTTTCAAAACTACTGCAGGAACAACACAGAAATCTGAACTTGCATTTCAGCGGAAGTGTTAAAGGGTAAACATTTATAAATATCCAGAAGAAGAACAACCCAGGGAAAGCTAACAGGTATTAACCACCTTGTGAAATCTTATTTTTGCTTCCATAAATAGCAGGTAACAACTCTTTACGGAAACATAAATATGCATGAATCTTAATTCACCCTCCACATAACTGTAACAGAAAAAACACCATATTCTTAAAATAAGATTTACATCAGCTTCTTAGTCATTCTTCATATTGAATAGCTCTTAAACCATTGCATTTACAACTGTATATTCTGTTTCAAGTAGAAGAGACCCTAAGTGATGCAATGAACTAAACAGAATGTGTTGGGTTCAATACTCTTTCCTCAGTAGTGCCAGGCACACAAAATGACCAGAAAAATGCACGTAGTAACTTATCAACATACTGCCAGTGGCACAGTAGCTCAATCAGCAGCAATGTACTGGTAGTAAGTAATTAATTATTGATTTTCTTATTTTTAATTCAGTGTTTTTACATAGTTCCATTATGGGTATTTTAAAGAGGACTCATTTAACCTATTAACAGAAATACAAATATGAAAATATCACATACCAAATGAGAACCCAAGGCCAGTTAAAAATACACAATATCAAGGTTTAAATTTCATGAATGGTCTCTACCATTCTTGAATGGTACTAAGCTCTCAGATAAACTGAGGCACATTGCTAGTTGTTTCAACACACAGCAAGCAAACAACACTGCTTTACATACTGTACTATCCAAATTTGTGGTAACCAACACATTCCTTTAAATAAGAAAAAAATATAACTTTTGTATAAGAGCAACATTACTCTTAGGACCTTTACACACCTCCGTCTCTCCCTGACCTCTGATGTTGAGGACACAGTGCCAGAAGTAGCTGTAGTCATGGCTGTGGTAGTGGCTGTAGCATTTACAACTGATGGTGCAACAGGAACGGTCACTGCTGTAGGAACATTGTCCTTTTCTTTCTCAGTACTATCCTCAGCCCACAAACGATTTGAGGTACTACAGCATAACAAGCAGCAACACAAAAAAAAAGAGAAAAGGAAACAGCTAAACAATGAAAGCACTTTACTAAACAACTAGTAACATGTAAATTGAGGGATGGATTTTTTTTAAAAGCAAACTGAGAAATGTCTCTACTATGAAAGCTCAACTTGAGCTATTAAATTGAATAAATTAAGAATTGAGCAGTTCACAATAATCGAATTTTTATTCTTCACACCCTTCTAACATTGGATTCATTCTTTTATACCAACACGGCTGTCACTTTACAGTGGAAAGCCGTTCACAATTTTCAAGCCAAATTGTATAAAATCAAAACAAATTTAACAGGAAAGTGAAAAAATCCAGAGCCCCAGGATCTACTAAACAAGAACGCATGCACATACATAAGCACACAGTAGACCTGACAAAAAGAAAAAAAGAAATGTGCTGGTGCCATTACCTGCTTTGTACACCTGCTGAAGTAGAACCCGTTGTACTCTTTGTAGTAGTGTTTGCGCTGGCAGGCAGTGTTTTCTGAAGACCAGCAGAAGAGGTAACTGTTGATGCAGTACTTGGAACATTAGAACTAATCAAATCATCTTGTCTTCTACCAAAGGAGCCACTGAAGGAGAGACATGTGCAATGGATGCATTTGTATTACTTATCTTTGCTCATTAAAATAACACAAAGCTGTGAATGATCCATTAAATTCCCGCCCATGTATTCTGTGTCTCAGTTGAGCCTCAGAAAATTCTGGGGCAAAAGAAGCATTTTCTTCGCTATTTCCTTGACTAGGACTTCTAATTTATTACTTCAGAGGGCAGCAGAAGTGTCCCTTAGTCCTGACCATTTCTCCACAAGAAAAGGAGATAAAAGAATGAAATCTCACTGGTTTATGTATGACTGTCTTGATCGCATCTACTGAAGTATTCATACAGGGCCCCCAAAGTCCCATTTTTAAACTGCTGTTTCACCCACACTGAATACCTCATAAAATGCAGAATTTTACTCCACAGCTTGTCAGAAAAGAAAATGTCATCAATATCACTCCTCTTACAATTTTCAACCAATTAAATGTACTGCTTTTTAAAAAAAAAAACCTTTAATCATTCCCAGAAAGATTAACCTCCCACTCAGGCTTTTCCCTTGCTGTTCAAGTTGTAAAGAAGATCCAGTGGTTTCCACATTTTTATCCATTGGTTCTGGCTGAATAAATTTGGCATTACCAAGTCAGGATGTTTGCCCATGACTAAACCTCAGAATCCAGAGTTAGGACAGACAGAGCATCCTATTACTAACTGCAAAAGATTTAAGGAAATATGCTGCTTTGTCATTCTCCAATTGATCATTTTTTTCTATTACTATCAATTCTATAATGACAAAGAAAAAATAACTGTACAAGAATGACTAAGGAAATACACCATTAAAGCACCACATGCAATTTAAAAGTGATTAATACATTTTCTTTGAAGACTGGAGTGTAAATAGTGATAAAAGCTAATATGCAAAGATTATTCTAACATATCAACTGCTGATATTTTTCCATCCAGAACAGGAAATCTGTGCAACATCTTTCCTAAACCTAAAGTTAGGAAAATTGAGTTTTCTTTTTAAGGAAGGAGGTTAACAAAGATGTAAGATGTATTATGCTGTATGAAACAGCCTGACTACATGCCACTGACAACATCAAGGTCAAGACTACAAAACAGGTTAAGTACCCATCACCATGTATATCAGCAGCACATATCAATACGCAGCTTAGCTACCCAAATCTTTTATTTTGATCTATTCATTTTAGATATTTGTTGCTCCACTGATTCCAGTGAAGAACTTTACTCAAATAACTACATTGAAACTACACAATGGAGTAAAGTAGATCATGTATATATTTGCAGGATATCATTCCGAGAAAATCCTGCAAGATAGTAACCATGCACACCTGAAAATTATTTTCACATTAATCATCATTTACTCTGCATTCAAGTTAGTTTTACATATGCATTCTATGATGCTGATACTCAGTGTAGGTATGGCCATAATCTACCATTACGGAGAGCAGCTCAAGGCCTCTGATATTGTCATGCAAACCCCAAAATTCAACAGAGACAATATTTTTCCCCTTTTCTTTTCAGATACCAAGCAGAATTATTTCTATTCCAACACTTAAAATAGTTATCTTTGGCTACTGAACTAATCCGTAAAGAGTCAAATGAACCTCAAACTGAAATAAACAACAGAAGAAAGAAAGCACATAATTTTAATTATATAGCAGCTGCTGCAACACTCCAAGGTAGTAAAAATGGAGTAGCTTTAAAATCAGCACGAGCATTGCATCAGCATAAGTACATACTTTGCAATTATTATGAACATTTCAGTGTGTCACCATTCAACTGTCCTTACAAAGTGATTCAGTACTTAATTTGTTTCTTTTAATTTGTAAGCTTATTTTGATTAAAAAAAGATAAGAGAAAATCCCACACCTTCTTTGATAGCTTGTGTTTAATGATGTAGGACCTTCATTCAAACTGTTTTTCTTGACATCCTCCTCCCATTTTCTCCTGGTGTAGGAACTGCCACCACGTATTGAGCTAGCAGACAAGTCCCTGTAAAAAAGATTTTAGTTTAGTTTAACTTGTATTAAAGGTTGTTCTTGATGTAAGCTGAAAAGCAGTTTCAAATTAAAGATTAAAACCCTGGATAACACACTTAAAATAAACATAACTGCACAGAACAGGAATAAAATGACCCTTACAGACAATCATTTTCAATGATTAGCTAAATACTGGAAAAATACTACATTTATACTAACACTGTTAGAAATATAATAGAAAAGTAGCATCAAAAGAAAACTGCTAAAGAGGTTTTAATCAACATGAAATCAATCATCAGCTTTTATCTGTGACCACTGCTGGCTTTGTTTTTCTCAAAAAAGGAACAAGAGTTTTTTCCTATTTGCTCCTGAGATTATCCAGTGCAATAAAGGGAAAACTACTCGGGTTTTTGAGAAATTGATTTAATGTGATTTTTCATTCTTGGATGTTATAAGAAGAATTTCAAAAGCTGACTAGCCTTTAGAACTCATGATACTGTAGACTAGTATAAACGGGCCTGCAGTAGCCATTCCTGAGTGGCCTGCCACATATCACTAGCTGACATTACTTTAGTCATAAGGAATTTCCAGCCTGTTGTTGCAGTTTATAGCAGCAAGAAATAACCTTGCAAAAATCTACTTAGAAAAACTACCCTGACAACTGATACCAAGATGCAAAAACCTAAATTTCTAATAAAAATGTCAGCTCAAGATTTGAAGTAAAGTTCAGATAGAAAGAAGAAAAAAAAAGTCTTTCACAAAAGTATATATAAAAGGCAACCAGGTGTGCGAGGGAAAATAAAACAAAATTTTGTAAAGGTACATTTTATGTTCAGATACCTTTGGCCTTCAGAATGTACCTCTTTTTGCAAAAAAAATTACGCTAGCACTTCTGTGGTGAGAAACAACTTTAGAAAATTATCAAATACTGGCCAATGCAGTGTTATTTCTTACCACCATAGAGAAACACAAATTCTGAGATACCATCTACCACAGAAAGGTCCCAATGCATGACAAATTTTTCATAATTACTGAAGGTTTCACATTGCCAAGACACTACAGACTTCAGCACTTTTGTTGTAGCATTGGCTACTCGACTGAGGCTGGATGTCTGAGATTTGTTACATCTAAAAGCCCAGCGGGGATTCATCTTGAAGTCTTTTCCATTACTCACAGTAGGATGTTAGCTGGATTACACTACATCATCGAGAAGCTAGACAAGCAGGTGTTCAGAAAGGCAACAAGAATGCAGCATTAAGCTAAGCAACAAGCACAAAGATCTGGGACAAAGGCAGAAGTCTTAATTTATTACGGTACCTGTAGGACAGATGGTTAAATTCTACATGTAAAGAAGGTCAGACTAAATGTCAAAAATCTCTTATGGCTTTCAGTAAGCTGGGTTGTCTGCCACATCATACACTAGGCAAAGTACTGGTGCCTAAATAGGCTGGCCTAAAAGCAGTCTTCATCTTTGGTACACCAAGGAATACAGAAAGTTCTCAGCTTAGTTGTTTGGTCAGCACTGGGACTAGCAAGACTGATGACCCCAGCTCACCCAATGCATATGAGGAAAAATATTCCCCACTTTGGGAACTGTGTCTGTGAATAAGCTGTGATGGTTAAGCCTGGCATGTCAAGGACACAAATAAACCTTAACACTGAAGCAAAATTTAATCCCTTTGTTATAAGCAATAACAGTCTCTAAGAAATAAAATTGCAATGAAATATTTATCCCAATCTTGACGTACCATCTAGTTAAGACACTTTTGGAGAACAAGAGTTTTTGAGAAGATCTCAAGTGATTAAAAATTGAAATAATAATAATCTCTCTTATAAACAAATCAAAACTGACAAACTCAGCTTCACACAATATAGCACTCCAGGAAAAGATAAGCACAAACAGAAACTCCAAGCTGCCCTGTTACAGAAATACAGATTAAAAAAATCTGGCCAAGTAACATGAGAAATGCTAACAAACTAAGCTGAACTTTAAGGGAGCACAAGAGCTGGAATATTCCTGTTTTGAAACAGAATTTGTCACCCAGAGATTAAACTTAGGCAACAGTATTCTGCAAGCATAAGAAAAGTCAGTATTTATCTTGTGTTTGCACTGAAATGAACCATTCTCAAGAGTAGCGACAAAGCAGCTCCTCTTCAGACATAAGGAGATTTATCAGTCTTACAGGCAATGATTATAACAGCACATTTTGAGCAATGAGAGGAGTTTCAGTTCAGCTCATCCAACATTCAGCTATCTAGATACGATCCAACAAAACCAAAACATTAGGCAGACTTCTAAGTTTTGTACTATGCATTCTATATTAACTCAAGAAAATGTCTGAGTAGAACCTCAATAAATGAGAGAAGTGAAAAATGGGAACGTTCTGACAACGTAAATATGCCACGAAAGTACCCCTATGCTAACAGGTAACAAGCCTATGCACCTAAACTTTTTGTTTCTTTTATACTGAAAGCTACAGAAGAAATATCAGCAAAGGAAGTAAAAATCTCCAAAAAGAAGATGAAAGGTCAACACGTAAACAAGAAAAATAGAAGAACTGCTTTTGTAACTTAACTATGATTTTTGTAAATCATTGCTGTTGCATGATATGGTTTTAAGCAAAGGCAGTAGAGAAACACAGCATTTTATTATTATCAAAAGTAATAATGGAGCCCAGTAGAAGCACTCCGTGGCTCAAGACAAAGCAGTAAAATGCTTTTAGCACCCTTCAGTAGATTAAAGTTTACAACTTCGTATTTTGGATTTTATTTATTTTCTCCCCCAAGAATACAACACTTATTGCCCAGTTCTGCTCTTGTCACATAATAATTTGGATTTTAAAAAGGGTCATCATAATTTACAAGATCAAAACCTTCAGGAATTGGATTACCCTACAGATTAGCATAATCTATAGAGCTATAAATTAGCATTGTCTTAAAATCTCTAAGTTTGTCAGCCACTCTAAAATCAAGTAATTTTATATTTAACAGAAATTATAACTTCAGAGTCACCTGTTTTCTTTTTCGTCAATGTCAGAGGTACTGGCCAGTCGTCTTGGTATTGTAGGTGCAACATATGCAAGTCGGGTTCCTTTTCCATCTTTCTCCTGAAAGACATGTATTTTTTTATTACGTGTAACTATTATTGATTTTACTGCTATTGGCTGGAAAATCATCATTATGACAACTTCAGCTGTATTTGTTGTAAGTCAATTGTACTAAAGAGTTTTAAACTTTAGTTAAATATCACAAGGACTACAATAGGAAAAGGAAACTGTTTATGTTTTCATTCTAGTGATGCAAATGACTTGATTTCTCTTTTTTCTGCTTTGCTGCAGTACAATTCCAACACTGATTACTAAAAGCAACTCTTTTAGTATTTTTAGATAGTATAGTATAGTATTATTCTTAAGCCTGAAAACATTTAAATATTTGTATTTGAAACAGAACCACAAGTTCTATGCTGCTCAGTTACCTGTTCCAAATTAGTCCTTCATTTGGTTCAGTGTATTCATGTTTAATTACAGAACTAAATTTTTGTAAATAAAAAGTGACTATGGAATACAAAGAGATACTCCTTTTTTACAAGATTCTTTGAACATCACTCTCCAAGTGATGCCGAAATGATCAAACCTCTGATCTCCCTTAACTGTAAAAACTACTACTAGCTTTGCAAGTCCCCAAAAGGGAAAAGCCCGAGACCTATGCACCAGGTCACCAGACAATGAAGGTGCATACTACACTTTTAAAGAGACTACACAGAAGCTGCATAATTTAACTTCTCGGAATTTTGGTAAAGAAGAGATGTGTAGTACAGTCTTACTTCTACAATACATCATAAACATCTCTATAAGTAAGGTAAATCAGTTCCTCAAAATGTTGTTTCACACTGAAAACGATTACCTTTTCTTTGTTGTCCAATGAAGAGGAAAGTCTAGGACTTGAAGCAGAACGCATAACACCTGCAGAGTCTTTTTCTTTCTGAGCTTCTTTGGAAGCAGTAATCTCTGCAAGCGCACCGTAACTACCAGTTTTTCTAAGACCTAACCTCCACGAAGCAGGAGATTCATCTTTCCTCTCTTCCTCTTTGGGAGAAACCTTGGTTGTAGATGTCGGAAACTATAAAACACATGTAAATGAATTTACTTTATTAATTTACATTACTTGTGGTAATCCACGCTCCTTGCAGAGATTTAAGAACACAACTGGTTTTAATAATCATAGAAGCGTTGAATTCGTAGGGGAGTTGTGGTGAGAGACAGCCTACACACTCTTCTCTTAAATTAGTTAATGAGATAAGAAATGTAAGACTGGTCAAGGTATACTACTCCTCTAAAAGTTAGCTTAGAAAAACCCACACTTTGTAATACACACTGTGATCATGAGATGCAAACTTAGAAACATGCAAATCCAGTATCAACGTTTTGATTAAATATGTTATTTTGCAACCTGTACACAAACCTGTGCACACCAGAACCTCACCATAGATTTTTCACCCTTATTGGGCACAAGAACAATGCCAGTTTTGCGCAAGCCCTGCCTCCATGATGCAGGATCTACTGACTCCACGACAGGCATGATAGGAGGAATGAAATCATACTAAAGCCAATTAAGACAAGACAAAGATGAAGATTGAAAGAATGGAAAATAGAAACAAAAGGTTGTTTTAAAACCACATAGTTTGTTCCTACGTTTATGTTATGTAGCTCTTCATTACAGCACAAAATACCAAAAAGCAGTAAGAGACTTATAACCTTAGTAACAGATTCTTATTAAACACAGCACAGCATGTTTAGCTAATTCAGAGACAGAATTACAGTTTGCATAGAAGAGGACAGCAAAGTCTGCTGACCTAACAAGGTCCATGGCCTAAATCCTCATATGGTTGAGAATACTGGAAGATTCACCTTAACATACCTCTTATTTCATTCATATCCCTTAATCACATCCCATGCTAGCGTAGCTATCAAACCCATACCTTCACTCCCAAACTCGCCCTACTTCAGTGCCCTCAGAGAGAAAGCAGCATTACTGAATGACATATACACTGAAGAAAACCCAAATTCAAGCGTAGTACACTGCATCTGCACCAATTGTGAGCAACATATAGTTTGGCCATCTCTGGTGTAAAAGCAGAAGAGCAGCTGCAGTAGCACAAATAGTGCAAACCTGAAAAGGTAGGTGCAAGAGTAGGTGCAAGATCACACATAAAGTGCAGTTTTACCTTCATTAGTAAAAACAGTTTAAAGCCTTTTTGTTCATTGATATGAGCTGCAACTGCTTCTCTAGATCACACATATGTGCTATGTTACAAGACGATCAGTCTTGATATAAATGTGCCTTTATTTTGTAGCTACAGAAGGCCCTGAATTTTTCACATATAGTATTAGTTACTTTTAACCTCCACCTTTTACCTTTAAGACCCAAAGATAAGCCATTAATTACTGCATAATAAAATTAGAACAAACTAAATGCCAGTGTATTAATGATTTATAAAAGGTTATCATTCAGCTTAAAATCTTATTTCTTCTTCTTATAAAAAAGCTTTTTCCTTCCATACATCGTCATTTCATCACATACCAAAAAATTATGTCTATTTGTTCATTCAACTCTGGAATATCAAGCCACACCCCAGCTAGCAACGATTTGGTAACGTCCTATTGCTGAAGGTCAAATAGCTTAGAAGGCTTTTGCACAATACGAAATAAATTGATGGGAAGAGACAAGCTAGGAAACTTTTGACTTCAAGATGAAGTTCAGACAATCACAAGAAAACTTAAGTGTTTGAAGTGTTAGATACCTTAGAACCTCCAGCGTGCAAAGGTAATTAAGTGTAGTAAAAAAACTTTGGTGGAGAGCACATCAGTTAATCATATCGTATCATAACGAGTAATCAACTGTCACAAATACTTGTATTATTGAAGTGATTTCAAAAAATAAACTATATAAAGTAGGCCTATTTCCTTGCAGTAAAATTCACACTATATATTTGAATTCATTCCAGTTAGGCACAGTTAGTAAACCAGCAATTACTTGCAGTGTCTTCCCTCCCTCATGCATTTGCTGTGGTTTGTGTGGAAAACTTGTGGCTCTTGAGTTCTGCACAGCTCCTGAGCAGTGCAAATGCAGTTCCCATGACAGAGAACCGTAATTCCTTATTGAGCCAGCAGGAACTGTTTAGATTAAGGTCACAAAATCACCCTGGAATCTAGCTGTCTGCCCAGCCACAAAGCTCAGCGAGGGGAAACAGTAGTCATTCCTGCTGGTAAGCCGTGCCCATAATTCACCTTTTGGTCTCATGGTTTTTTGAGATAAATCTCGTGGACGTCAGTCACAATGATTTTTGTAAAGCAGCACTTGGGATCAGGGAGGTTGTACAGTATCCTGTACTCCTGTTGTACAGTATCACATAATATGATGCCGTTGGGCAATATATTCCCTGCATCTGCCACATTAAAGTATACTTTGTATGATGAATCGACATTAGGTTCTATTGTGAATATGAAACTGTAACTCCAATAAGCTGCTGGGAACTAAATACAATACATACTATTGACCCAGCAGTATGTCTTCTCTCTCTACTGTGGCTTCAATATATCATGGCTACCATTTCTCCTGAACACACTTTTCAGAAGCATCAGTAGATGGTAATGCTTTGATTGTGATTTGTATAGAAGAGTTGTAATGCTTGACAAATGAAGCCTTTCTGGCTTACTATCCAGTTTGCTTTGATATTCTAAAAGTTTCACTTGTATACCACCTTCTGACTATGCAGTATCTACTGTAATTTTTTTCCCCAGGCATAGATATCTTCCCTTTGACAAGCAAAACTAAATTAATTCCAATTAACTTTTCACATCAAGCTGTAAAAAGTTTCTTGCATGCAATATGGCTTTGCTAGGTGTGTTTTTGAGTGGTGCATTGAATAAGTCATGTGTCCCAACTCTCTAGCTCTTCCATGAGGTCCTAACCATACTGAAATGAGGGTTGAGATCTACAGCACTTTCTACTTGTTATTTCAGGTACCATTTTCAACTTCTGCACCTAAGCACTAGCTGAACGCTTCTGAAGACTCCTGAAAGTACCTTAGTCACACCTGCCTCCCTTGCCTTAAGTGCATCACAAATATAGGCACAGAGAAACACTAGAACTGTAGTTTCTAAAAATTTTGGAGCAGTCTGGCATAGAAAAGACTTTCAAAAGATGAAGTTTGGCTTCAGAAAAACAAGAACTCCATTCACTGTGCAACAGATTTTTGCTTTTTTAATAGGATCTTATGTTCAGCTCTTTTGTAGTTCTGCATTTTAAATCACTTGTTTAGAATCAAAACCATTCAAAACTTAAAAAAATTGAACACAGTTTCTGTAGAAAAACACAAAATATTCTAGGAATCTGTGCATATTTTCATCAATCCACTGGATAACTCAATCCACTTCTTATACAAGAATCAAAAAAAGTATGCTTACACAGAAGATTAGAAATCTAAAATCACAAGAAAGGTATTTTATTTTACCTTCTTAACAGGTGATGTAGGTGCCCCTTGGCCACCAGCTACTGAAGGCGCTGTCACAGCTACTGATGCTGATTGTGTACTTGTGGTATTTGCATTATTAGTTACAGCTGCCAAGGTTTTAGTTTTATCTGCAAAATATTTACAAGATTTTAATTTTCATTTTTCATTCACAATTTCTTCACTTCTACAACACAGAGTTGAATTTTTTTTGAAGAAATTTGACAGTTAACTTTCTGAACAGCATTTTATTATTTATTCCTCAGTGTTTTCCCCCTCCCTCCCAACCTGTATCTTAGTTAGGTCCACCTTTTTTCCATAATGGTCATGCATGTAACTTTTTTTTCTGTTATTTAGCAAGTGTTAAACACTCAGAGACGCAGAGACAGAACCACAGAATCATTCAGGTTGAAAGTGACCTCAGGAGGTCACCTAATTCAACCTCCTGCTCAAAGAGCATCAATATTGCTTACAGACAAGGTTGCCTGGGGCTTTGATGAGTCAGCTCTTGAAAACCTCTGGAGACAGAGATTCCACAGCCTTCCCAGACAGCCTATATTTTAGTAGATGGCTAATGACCACAAAAATCTAACAGCAGGAGGTATGTTGGCATCTAATAGTCAATCTGAACTACAGAAGATGCTAATTCAAAGTAAAACGTTTATTCTTGGATAACTGTGTATGTTAGGTGCAAAGAAATAATTAAGTGCACAGAGAACCCAGGCAGGGATCCTGGCCACTAGAATGAGCTGAGGCAGGGACTTGCCTTCCAGAGCTCTGACTTTCCGTTTGCTTCATTCCTTCTCTGTCCCTCATTTTTCCTACCCAAATTTCACTGTCTACCTACTCTACCCACCTCTGCTTTGTCCTCCCTGCCCACATTTCTTCCTCTGTCCTTTGTCTGTGTACCTTAATCCCTCTTACACAAACATAAAGAAAATGTCATGGTTGTGATACAACAACTGTTGTCACTGCACTTGGTTGAGCTTCATAATCTTACACGTCACTTCTGTTTCACTTATTCAAATTGCACATTCTTTGAAGTGGGATGCTACATCCTATCTGTGTAGTATGGAGCAACATGGGGCTCAATCCCCGTTGGTTTTGGCCCTACTATAAACACACCTTTATGTCTACACTACCCATACGGCATAGGAGCAGTTAATTTAGAAAGTATGCAATGTTTTCATACAGTGTTCTCTCATCCAACATTCAAATTCCACAAAGTACCAATCCACAATTGGAAATTGTGTAATTAATGGTATTGCAGTTACACACTTGTTTTAGTTATGGACCTAGATGAACAGATGTTTTGAATAATTACTTATGCAGTAATCAAATACAAATATAAAAAAGTCAGCTTACATGACTAACTGTGCACTTAATGGAAAGCTCTTTTTAAACACAAGTGAAAATAAATCATGGTAAACTTCTAGGTCATGGTGATAAAAAGTTCGATAAGGCAATGAGGACTGAAAGTACGATTTGAGATGATGCACAGGCAGATCTGCTGGAAATTTGCACATGAGTAATACAGCTTTAATATATACAGAAAAAGTTATCAGGAGTGAAAACATGGAAGGAGAAAAATGAATTTTTCACAACTGTATTCTGAAATTATTTCAAGGACAGCGAGAACATACTTGTATGCACAATTGAGCTAATATTGACTAACTTTCAAAAACCATCAAACTACCTCAAACAAAGTAAGTTAAAAAACCTAAACTGCTGAAAAATTTCTTTTTCAGCTTGTTTCCCTGTCCTTTAGGAGATGCTAGCTTCATATTTGTATTTCCCTTCTTGGTCTTACAGACAGAAATGTATTTATTTTTAAACTGTATTCTCATACAATCAATGAAACAGGATGTAAGTTTTAGGAAAACATTTCAAATATCCCAATAGATTAGAAATCACAGTTTCCAGTACTTCAGAATATTGAACACTATTGAAGTATTTTACAACCAGAATGCTGCTTATAATCTTAAGAATTTTCACTAGAAAACTACCTTAAGCTGAATAATGGGAAAAAGGGAAAGTACAAGCTTGGAATTTAGAGATGCAGCTCTACAGGGAAAAGCTTAAAGTCTAGCTTGCCAAATAAAGTATGATAAAGACTTGTTGATATTAAAAAACCCAAAGTTTACATAAATTAATTCTTGTGTCACAGTCAAATTTTCCTGGCACAAACTATCTACTGGTAACGAAGAGAACACAGTTACCAGAGTTATAAAGTTCAGGAGACATTACAGTTGGCTCAGTGACTGAGAAATTACTACATGTTACATATTACAAGTGGTTTGAGTTTATCAAAGTTCAGTCTCTGTACATAAGGGATGCAAGTATACTAAGGTGAAAGACTAATTACAAAGTTTGACAGACGGCTTTTCCAGCTTAACACTGAAATGCTGGTTTATTTCAAAATAAGAAAATTAGTAAACCATAGTAGACAGTTTGGTTTCGCAACTTATTTTTATTTCTGCCTATGTTAAATATTTATGATATATCGGTTAGCTCTAAAATCCCTTCTCAGTCTTACCTTTTCAGGTGAAGAAATCAGAAAGAATGTTTTAAAATGAGAACTGACAGCTCACTAAAAAGGGTTACTTATTTTAAAAACTGTAAGTATAAAATATTAACAAGATATTTCTAATGACATCTGTGTCTATGTATTGTATTGCTGCACTGTAATTCTAAAATTCTTTATTTGGATTGAACATACATACATCTTTAAACACTGATTGTCTGACATTTTCTGATTTGAAAGAAGAAGATGCTATGCTGTTCTTACATCACTACTTGCTTTAAGACTCTGATAACTGTTCAAGAAAAAAAAAAATTCCACTGAAGAGAGAAGTATGGAGTAACATGATTCTCTGCATAGAATTCCAAACTTTTCAAAGAACATTCCTTTTGAAATGAAGTTGTATATGAATTAACTGTTAACATTAAAATAGCACCTTTAAAAGTTTATTTCAGTACACACTGAAAACATATGCTCCGTTACTTTATGACTACCTGAGCCAAGATTGCCTGATTAATTGGCAATTACTTCAGGATGGCAAGAACAAATGAGTATGTTTGCACTTCTGCTATTCCAATCTCTCTACCAGTTCTACATACAAACACTGCTATGAAGCCTTCATTTCTGATCTGATCTTCTAACTTCTTCAATGTTTTCTGACACGCTACTTAAGGCTTATATTATTCCAACTAATGAATTAAAAGTATCAATTGTTTAGTAGCCAATCAAATAAGTAATTTAATAGCTTTAACCTAAATAGCACCAGTAATGACATCTGTTTGATATCTCTTGTTATGACTTGACTTCAGACATATATAAACTTGCTTTAAAATGATTGGAAGCTTAGTGAAATGCAGAAGAATAAGTGCAACTTAAGATACTTAACTCTGTATCATGTGACATTTAGTAAGTAAATTTATAAAGCAAAAACTTAAAGACAGACAATACTCCAAATAACGCACCTGTCTCTGCTTCAGATTCTGAGTCGTCATCCTCTTCCTCTTCACTAGAACAACTGGATTCATCCTTCTTTCCCTCTTCTTCCTCATCTACTTTTTCTTGCTCCAGAGACTCTATACTAGATGCATTCTTTTCTTGCTCCATAATCAATGTCTCCTTGCTAAGTTTGAAAAGAAAAATACTTACTAAGTCCAGAAAAATTTACTAAAGCCTATCAAGTAGGACTTTATGACAGCTTGTAAAGTTATCTTTTTTATTAAGAGCTTATCATTTTTCCTAGTTTACTTACTTTTTGAATGTTTTCTGTGTCTGATTATTATCCATGTTGGCTGTGGATTCAATCAGGGGAGATTTCTTTTCCCGTTTTTCACTATGAAGCTTCAAAACATATAGAATGATACAGTTAAATTGATAGAATGGTATCAGTGTGATAAAATTATAAATGGAGGGAAATCTTCACTAACTGCTACAAACACTAGAATATGTATAAGCTTTCAAAGTGTTAAAGTTCAAAATTCTAAAATCTCAGAAACTGTTATTCCAAGTAAGTTGCTCATTGTTGATGCTTCAGATCATAAAATGCCAACTGGACAAGGCGAGTAGAAGAGCACCTTCTTTCTTCCAAGGCTTTTTGGTCACCATAATTGACCAAGTAAGGGCATAAAAGATCTTTTGAGATGACTGTGGCATTACCTGAATTGAAGCTCCAAATCAAACCTTTGTTTTTAATCTATATGCTGCTCTGATCTGTATACCATAATCATTTGTACAATAAAGTATAACATATATCTATATCTATATATCTCTTTATATGCAAAAGGCCTACCAGATTCTGCTTCTTTTGTAATTCTTCTAAATATCCTAGAATATCTTCATCTGCCACATCAAACGCTGTCTGCCCCTGCAGAAGGGGAAGAAGTAGAACACCGTAATTGTAGAGCAGAATTTAAATATAATGGATTACGATGCCTTGTCATATGATGATACAGGTAAGGAGCACATTCAGAGAGAGAAATTAGAAAGTATAAGCCAAGCTCTATTACAAACTGTTAGTCTGTCAGTAGCTGAAAAGAATTTTGCAATATTACTTCTTTCAGGTAATTGAAACAGAAACATCTATACCTGATAAGTAAACACATTTTTTAAGAGACAAAAACATGACTTCAATAAAATTTTGCTGTCCTTTGAAGGAAAAAACCACTATCAAGGAAAAGCAGATTGAAAGAATATGATTTTCACAATATTAGTTCCAAACAACTATTCCAATGGCAGTTGTATGGATGGATCCTGAGCAGTTCAGTATCCTGTCCATCTTAGACTACCATAAGCTTGATTTTTTAAAGTTTAAATTATTTAAGCAAGCTATACTAAATTTAAGTAGTCATGCTTTCACATTTTTATAGTAAAACTGTAATTACATTTTACATTTCATTTTAGAAAAGATCTGCTACAACTATTTGTTTGTATCCCCCCTTAGTGTATGATTTCCATGGGACATGTACAGATCATCATGTGATTCGTTATCACAGAGTAATGCTGTCAGCTGGAATTTCTTCAGCTTGCCACATCTTATATCTACATAGTCGCTGCAATTCTCGACTAGACCAGATGCCCACAGGACGTGAGATTCTATCTTTAAGGCCTGAATTGATGAAGATTTTGAAAATTCCCTTTCTTCATCTCTACTTGAAGACGGGAAGGGCTGAAGCTCACACAGTTTCACAAAGAAAGCCTAACTTACTTTGATACTGCAATACAACGTTTTGTATTTGGAAGTTTGCATTCAAATACAAGAAGGCTGGAATCTAGGCAAAGTCCTAGATCCACTGGTATAAATGCAGCTGCATCAACGCACTGGGCGGACATACTGAAATGTTGGGAGGATCATGACAAGATCAGTCATGTAAGTACTTCTGTACAATAACGAGCAATAAAGACAGAGCTGTCATTTAAAAGTGGTCACAGCAGCTTATAATGATAATTAAAGACAAATCATATTTGTATCTGCTTATTTCAGTTTCTCAAAATGTTAACTAAGGCAAACATATTCCTAATTACACTGTGAAGGCTATCTTAACTGGTTAGAAATGATGGACCTTCAAATCACTAATTTTCACATCTGTAAAACTTCTGACCGTACAGCAGAAGCACGTGCACCTTTCAACAAGCATTACCCAAACAGCTTGAGGTCCTCTGACATTTGAACTATTCCATTTAGTATTACACAGCACTAACCTGGAAACTAAACAAAAAAATTATCTCAAGTTGGTATTTGCATTATGACTACAGTTTTTAATCTGGCTTTCTATTTTTAGGTAGCTATTAAGTGGGTTTATTTCCAAAAAATATGAGTTAGACCTACCTTGACCACAAAAAATCACTTTGCAAAAAACTGTTATAGTTGGAAGGTTATATCCAAATCCAATCCATAAAAGTTAATACCTAAAGTCAAGTGCTTAAATAATAATGGCTGAGTTCTCTGAGAGACTAAGTACCTACAACTGAAACCAAATCCAGAGGAGTTTTCAATCTTCTTATCTCCAAAAGCAAAAACACTTACTAGCTTACTTAAGAACACAACAGGCAAAACTTTCCTAGCTTGCACAGACAAGCCCATCCACCAAATAAAACAGCTTGTGACTCCCTGTACCTCCTTTATTCTTATTCTTGCCCAAGATGAGTTGAACATACTTTCATGAGAGTGATCTCTGGAATACCACCCTCCATATTTTCACAACGCCAGTAAAAAGTCTAACAGACAACTTGATAAACTGGCTTCAATTAATTGCATCAGTTTTTGACTGCCTGATACAAAATGCAGTTATACAGCTGATACTTGGAAGTTCTCTAAGCATTATAGAGAAACAGTGTTGAAGCTATTTCAAATTTAATTCCAGATTTCATTGATTTTATTACAAGCCACCTCATTTTCTAAGGAAGAAAAAGTGAACAAAGACTAAAAATGTTAAGCAGCAGTAGTTTTGCCCTTATGTGGAGTATATACTTGCTAGTTTGTGATCCATATCTGCATATTGTCCTAATTTATTTTAAAAAGTTTATGAAAAAATTCAATGAAGAATCCATCTCAAAAGTTGGGCAGGTAATTTACATATATAGTATTGACAGAAATTGGAAGCAGATCAGAATCTATCTGTAAAACATACTGCAAAGAGAAGAAAGAGAGCTTCAGCACTTACACGGTTGAATGAAAAGTTTTGGATCCTTGTGATGCCTATGTGAATCATGAATGTATTTATAACTGTTGGGAGCAAGATCTTGCAAAGCCAGCAAGCTATGCAGGCCTCTGTGTCAAAATTGAGGAAATATAGCTTAGGAAGCATTCAAGTTATGTCTAGGGAGTCCAGAGATGCCTACAAGTTTCTTCCAGCACACCCAAACCAGCATATAGTGATAACTCTTTAGTATGCCAACACAAGCTGATTTTAAGAGTTAGAACACTACCCAAAGGCATAATCATTGTTTTCAGTGATCAAATGAAACCTGTATACAATCCGTCAAGTCACTAATTTTGTACCTCTGAAATGTCAATAAACTCATTCTATTTTGAATTTCTGTGTCAAAGATTATATGGATCATTTAATGTAGAACTAAGCACAAAGAGGGCCTAGAAATTAATTTAGACAATCAGAGTATTTAGTTTTGAACACAAACATGCTGTTTTGACAAAACATGCATTATATAAAGCTCCACGTACAGTAAACAGCAGTTTATCATCACTTTTCTTACCCTGGCTTCTAAAGTCACTTTAGAGACCAGAACTTTGTATCTTGACAAGGATTACATAAAAATCCTACCACTTTGTTGACAGCCTCCATATCACATAGGTTTTCCACTAAAATGCGACATGCTTCTTCTTTACCCCAGTGAGCAGCAGCATGAAGTGGTGTCCAGCCATCATAATCTTTAATATTTACATCGTAGCGAGCCTGTATTAAAAGCCTAAAGAAATTAAAAGAATTAGATCTTGACACTGCTGACAGGGATAAATAAATTGTCGTAAAATTATAAAATTACAATAATATCCTTCTTCTTTTTCATCATACGTATTTTAGTTGGGCTTTTGTCAATTGATTAATTTTATTTCCTCACAGAACATTTGCCTTTTCATTTTTCAGTAGGTATATATATTTTTAATGAAAATTCAAGAAAAATAGCCTTTTCCATTTTCTTCTTTATTCACTTCCTCTTCATTCAAAGTCCACTGTTTCTATACAGTTAGATATTTTTCTCTACATGTGAAGTAAGAGAAAAGCCCTTTCAAAGAAAGGAGAGCTGTAAAATGTCAAAAATTGTTACAGTGTTCTTATCTAGTAAATTATTAAGACCTCCTCCTATTCTAATATTACTTGCTTGAAACTTGCACCTCCTCCTGTCATTAACATTTGATGTTGTAACGATCTAGTGTTCACATGCTTCAACTGCTCTCTGAGCAGGTCCTAAAATAGAGAACCTGCTTTTCAGCCTCCATTCAACACTCAAATTCAGCATGGTTCTGATGTGAGTGTCAAAGTGACAACGGACACTTAACCTGACAAACAGTTTTGTGGAAAGGGCTATCAGCTCTCTGAAACACTGTCCATAATTATTAAAAATCACAGAACGGTGAAGTATTCTTCTCAAAAAATTCTCTCTGTTTCTCAAGATCCAATAAATGTATAGTAATATCCTCCAATGAGTCAACTTTCACACATGCTCAGCTTCAAAGTCTTGCAGTCTTGCATCCTACACAGAGCACACATTTTTGATAATTTGAAGCCATCATGAAAATTGCCTGCACATATATTTTTCCCCTCCTAGGAAAAGTACATGGACTGGACTACAGAAAAGACACCAACTGAGACAGCTCAAAAAGCCCCAGTTATAGATAAAACTCCTTTACAGACACATGCTATTCTAAAACAAAAATTATTCTTTTCCAGCAGAATAATTTCTCTTCATCATGTTGAAGCATCAGGGTTTTTTGAAGCAGAACTCCCATTCAGTACATTGTATGTAATGGTTATGTTTAGGAAAGCTCTGTCATTCAACTTCTCTGTTGAAAAAGCATTACAAGGCTCTGCAGACATTAAAGGTAGCAATACTTACACAGTCGGGGTATGTGCTCGTTTTCATTCATGTTACAATATGTAAGTGTTCCTCGAACTGCTAAAGCAGTCAAATACATTTACAATCACAGTAAAGCAATGTATTATTAAGAATGCTTTACTTCAATAAAAGCAGAGCTTTGGTTAAAAACAAATTAAACCTCTGTTACGGTAAATACTTGTACTGTATTAATGAAAAGCTACCTGTGAATTAGCGGCAACCAAAAGCGTGAAGCTTTCCAGGAAAGATTTCAAGAGTCATGATTTTCAACAACAGTATCAAAAATGCAAAATTAAATTCTCTGTTCTTTAGGTCTAAAAACCTTTAGTCTGGATTACTAGACTCTGGATTACTAGAAGCATAAAGCTCTGCTTTATGTATGCAAATAAATATGGTGTCTTGAAAATATGCATCAACCAGAATGCTAACTGGCATTATAAAAAAGTATTAAGCTTGTTTACACAGTTGGCTTCAGAAACAAGGCAAGTTTTTTGTCAACTTTCTTCTTTAAATAAGTATTTACTTACTGTACACTGTGTTCATATTTTGAATGACTTCACGTAGAAAGCTAACAGCATCATGATTTATGAGTGTTTGAAAATATAAAATCAAGCTTTGAGGAAAAGATAGTTCCAAAGATTGTCATTTCCCAAGATACAAGCCCTAAAAGTCAGAAGTGTCCAATCCTATCAATTCCAAGCAGCATTACATCAACAAGACAATCAAATATGAAAAACATCCATTTAAACCACACTTACTTTAAGACTTCTGTATAGCCCTTAGCAGCAGCTACATGAAGTGCTGTACCACCAGATTTTGCATGCCTGACATCATTGATATGGCCACTGTTGAGCCACTGTCTTGCATCTCTTAGCATTATTCGTTCTTCTTCTTTTCGAGCTGCCTCTATATCAACCCCTAATTCAGACAGGGAGAGAGGATACAAAATATTTTAGTTCAAATACTTCAATTATGTAACAACTATGTATATTATGTATATCATGTTTATGTGATACAATAAAATAATAGCTAAACAATATGAATAATGTTCACAGTTAGATATAAATATCTTTTTGAAGATGAATACCAAGAGGTTATGGAAACATCCATTATTCCATGACACTTTGCATCCACAATGCATTTTTTTCCCAAAAGAGGGGGGGGGGGGGGGGGGGGCTACTAAAACTGGCTCTTCAATTTTAAGAATGACTACCAATACAGTAATAATCACTGAAGTGACCTGTTAAAAAAAGAGAAAAATTATATTTTAACCTTCTCAGCACCAAAATACAAGTCTTGTTTGATATATCTGTAGAAAGTAAAAAACAGCTACAATTTTTTTACAAGGAGATATCTATGGGAAGAGGAACAGCCTAGCTTCTCAACATTGATGATAAGAAAGATGGAGCTATATTTTTTTATACTTTCTAAAGAATTTCTGGTTTGTCTTCTATCACTGTGAAACACAAAGCTTATACTCAAATAGCCAAGCCTTTCGAAATCTCCCTTCATATCTCAGGAAAAAAAAAACAAACACAAAAACATGGAAAACTTTTTATAGTACATCTCACACAAAATTATCATACACTGATGAAAGGGGAGGAACACAATATAACATTTACAAGTATACACATCAAGTTAAAGAGACCGAAAAAAACCCAGACCCTGAATGGACAAAGCAAAGCATGTATCTGCAAGCATTTTTTAATTAGTACCACATGGAGTGATCTAAAGAACATAGCAGGAAAGGGGTCTTGAAGAGAACTATGCATAAGCATTGCTCTACCTATGCTGACCTAACAGTGACAACTTTGTGAGGAAAAGAGACTTGGGAATTGTACTCATGAAGAGCACAAATTGTATCTGGGTTGACCCCTAAGAGAAAATCAGTGGGCCAACCTTCAGCAAAATTATTTTATGTATATGATTTGTCTAGTCTTAGACACTGGTACGTAGAGACTTGGGAAATACATACTGTTCTTCTGCCTTCTGAATTTTTAATTTCTCATGGAGCAAAGCATTAACTCGGGACATAATAAAACCAAGTGAAATCTAGAAACAGGTACTGATTTACTAGATAAAACCACAAACCTCAACAGCCTTATAGCCTATAAAACAGAAGTTAAGATGATTTTTAAAACACTTGAGATAGGTGCTCCTTGACTCGTACCTAATTCTGCCTTCTTTCAGTACGTCCTGCTGAAGCTTCATCTGTCCCCAAACCGTTTTTCTCCAGCAACCTTGCTTCTATCACTTAACTCTCCTAACTGTCCAACTAATCAAAGCACAACAATATAAAGCAGACCGCAAACAAGACTATGAAAAGCTAGGACATCTCTTTTCAAAACTACTCTACATAATTAATTAATTTTAATTAATTTTCAAAGTCTTTATAATGAACAGCAATTTGAGGCTCTAATGTCTTCAAAGAAACTGTGAGCTATTAATCCTTTACAGGGTGAATGAATTCCCAGAATATGGAAACCAAATGAAATACAACTTGACTGTTGCCCATTTAGACACGCAGCAGAAACTGAGCTAAGGGATGAAGTGGCCTTCATTAAAGAAATTATTAACATCATGAAATGAAAAGACATAGATAACATAGAGATGATCATACGTAGTGCAATGCATCATTCTACTGTGTAAAATGTGATAAAACAGATTATAATAAATTCATCAAGCTCTTATCAAACCATTGGCAACCAGAAAGCCAGAGCAACAAACTGGCAAACTGAAAGCAATTTTACTGGCACTGCTGAAATACCCTTAAGGCAGTGGAGAGCAGACTGATATATCTATTACGTTACGTATGAATTAGTATTTCACAGATGCTGCAATTCCCCAATTATAGAGCAAGAAAACCCTTGAAAATGACAAGCCCAAATCAAAATTTCCTGAAATGCAGAAAGAAGGAATGTAATTACTACATGCTTTTGGAAACATAACATGCCATTTGTTTGGTTTGCGGTAGCATATGACAGTGCTACAACAGAGGTCACTTCTTTGTTATTATTCTTCCATCAATTCACACCATAACGGATATTCCCTGTCTACAAATATAGCAGGTTATACATTAACTGTTCTAAGCAGTTGACCTAACTCCTAGACTCATCCACTTAATTGATTAAAACAATCATTTTGGTGTTGGCAATTTAATAGAAATTAATAGAATTACATTTAATAAGAAACTGATGAAAACCCATAATCTGGAGGCTAAGTCTGCAAGATCAGGAAGATACAAAAGATTGTTGAAGGAAAGGAAGCAGAGGAAAAAGCTAAAATGTGCTTGTTTGAAAGAAACTGTCGTAAAAATTAAACACATGGAAACCTCTAAAACTGTCTTGCTCAAGACAACCCAAGACTAAATAAATCTGAACAGAGATTAAATTTTACATATCTAATAATCTTTATAACTCTGACAGATATGAAGAATGAAAACCAGGAACTCTGAATCAATAATGTATTGATAATCACCTATTCCCATTCCTCCAGAAGGCTCCTACATACTGATGTGTGAACTACCGCAAACTGTAACTTCCTCAGGCCTTTGCATCTGCTTGCCTTCCAGAACAACACAGCAGTGCAGATCAGCAGATCCTGGGAAAATAATTCTCTAGAGTACAGTCATTTACATGTCAGTGTTGTCTGCAAAACACTACTATGCAAATAAATAGTTTACATGTCATCTGTTAGTCACATTTATGTCGATCCTCTTCTTGCATGCCCAAGGTCTAACTGTGAATCCTTATCAGCATGAGTAACCTTCTCCACCTGAAGAATCCGATGTAAATTCCTATCAGTGTAAAACTGTTCATATGTGTGGCTGGTTGTTTTGAGGCACTTTTGTATAAAGGAAGAATAGAGAAAAAGTTCCTTCCAAACCCTGACCTTGAACTTCTAACGGTTAATGTTTAAGCATACTTGCCAGGTATGCCTAAAGGCCTAGAGAATTATGATAGAATAGCAATGCTTTTGCAGAAAAAGTAACTAATACTGAATATAGACTTCTGAGTATCACAAACGATTGCATTTCTGAAGCCCAAACAAGGTATAATGGCTGCAGAGGACTAACGGCTGCATCAGTACATTATTTTACAAGACAGTAAATTTCTGATCATACTGCAACAGAAGAAAGTACAAGAATCTTGCCAATCTAAACAAAACACCCCCCATTAACAACTGGCACAAAAACGGGAATTACACTTTGTGTCATAGAAAAAAAGCTGCTCTCTGAGGTAAGCTGAATACAATTCCCATTATTAACTACAGAAAGCGGAATGCAAACAGCCTTTATTATACCTTGTACGGACCTTTCTCCTTGCTTTTGTTTTCCAGACTCTATTAAAGCATCGGGGAAGAAGAAAAGGCTCGTCATGCGTTTCACAGACTTTCCTCATACGGCCCATAGATGGCAATGCGCTGCCTCCCAGCTCAGCTTCAGCCCCAGTGTTCATTCCCTCACACCACCGGGACACTTACCCTCTCTGGCAGTCCAACAGCTTCCTAAATCATTAACAATTTATTGCTAAATGCTGTCATTTTTTCTGATCAACAAGCGTTCTTCAACAGTTCCAAACAGGTCTGAAAACAGGGTGTCGTTCAGTGAGCATTTAATGAAATTCAGCATAAATTTAAATGCTGAATCTTGTTTCAGGACTCCTCAGCCATATAAAGGCATGTTTTATAGATACTGCATGGAAGATCAACCCACTTTTTACTTCATGTAGTGAATGTTTATATACAAATGTAATAGTTCGCATTTTATCCACATAAACAAAGCTGAGTTAAGCAATACATCTGAGAGTCTCATTACGTTTACCTATAATTAAGAATGAGGAACATTTGCTTCTCCTTGGAAAAGAAGAAGTGATCTCTCTGGTAGTTACTCAATAGCTACCACACTGTATCATTAACTCCTGATTCACCTCACGTCACCTCTCCCCACTAACTCACCTCCTGAGAATGTTTCCTATAATTCAAAATAACTGCTTAAGCAGTTAAAAATAATTTTAAGAGGACATCTGATGATAAACAGCTAAAAAAATCGCTTCAAACCATTACACTTAACCACTTAACCCTACTCGAGACCTGAAAAGAGGCAACATTTAAAACTGGCCAGGGCTAGCTGGGACTAAAGCCACATCTCTCTCAAGTCCACTAGTTTTCACCAGTGCAAATGAAAACTTTACACTACTGGCAAAACACAACTTCCACGACTATGGTATGTTGAAACACTGCAGAGTGGAAACACAAGGGATCATACCAAGAAACTGTAAATAATATTTTTCACGAAGATAAAGAATTACGTGGATTGCAGTGGCACCGATATATACATGGGATTGGCCCATAAGGAGAAACAACAGAACAGGTCCTAGTAGAAGTTTTTTTGTATAACACATAAAATAGTTAAAAACACATGGCATGCAAAAAGAATAGCTGTTCAGCACTATTTTGGAATAATTTCCATAAAACACCTAGTTTTGCTATTTGTGAAGTGTTCGTAACTGCGTCAAAAAATCTTTATACCTTACCTGAGTGCGTATGTAATTTATCTTCTCACAAAGAGAGATATAAATATATAGTTATAAAATTGAACTAGGTTTTAAGCTTAAAAAATGATTAAGTCAATAATTCCCCTTTGACGATTAGGGTAGAAAAATGCTTTCCTTACTATCAGAGTGCTATGGCTTCGCCTACAGGACAGCTAGTCCATTCGTTCAGAATTACTGCATAGTCCATTAGATCAACAGGGTCCCACTGTGCTCAGCAGAACACTGGTGGACTTGTCTGGGGATCTGTGGCCCACACAAGAGGACACATGAAAAGATGCCTGAACCAAGGGTCACAATTTAGAAGTGTCGCATATGGAGATCAGAATAACTGACAAAGATAGACATCGGATAATAATACTATACAAGCTCTCTTCTTTCATGTGCAACGCTCCTTATGACAGAACTTGTAAATCAAGAAGATTAATTTGGATCACCGACCATCTCCTCTCCAATTTAGCACTGGAGTCTGAATGCTAAAATAGGATGAGCCAACACTGCAAATCCTTCTTTCTATTAAGCCTGTAATGTCACATAGAGCTGAATTTTGTTGTATTCTGCAATTTATTTCTGTGAATTTAGTGTCTCCAGAGGCTCCCATTTTTTGTCCTATAGTTAGACATGTCCTTAAAATATAATTTGATACCTGTAAAAACTGGGCATAATTACAAACAAACTGATGATCTGTAGAAGGCTGAGTGGTTGCACAAGTGGAAGGCTCTGTCTGAACTTCTACAAAGACTGAAGGTCTGCAAAAGCAGCAAAAAGGGTAAACTAATATGGTGATTCTCCTCAGATTTCTAACAGAAACAAACATCAAATGTCATCACTTAAACATATCTGAAATCACAATGAACCTCATTGATCCTTCCAGGCAATCTTTTGCCACCAAACGACTCTGGCTGCTGCTGTCAGTATGTAGGAAGTCATACTCACAGCCTTAACTGAGCAACACAAAAATGAAACTTTAATGAAGGCAGGAATAAATACACATGGAAAGGCTGCAAGGCAAGAATGTTACAGAAAACGTCTACTCCATTTTCACACTGCATGTTTTACCTACACAGAGGTAAGATTGTTTGGCACCCAGGTTTGTTTATTTTCTAAATAGTCTGATCTTCCACTACCAGTAACACTGAGACAAGGCTGATCATTCCACAGACCCCACAGTTAACTCGCATTATCAAAACTGCGGCACTACTTTATTTTATATGAGGAGCAATGCTAAAGCTGGAGGGATAATTGCATTTGGCCACATGTATAATCAAAGATGAAACTGTCACAATGCATCAGTGTTAATTCCACATTAAGATAAACAATTAAGTTCCTATTTTAGAGCTATTAACTTCTCTAGCCACAACATACACAGAATTAGGCACTTTCCAAGTTATCACGATGACTAAATAATTATTCTGTATATAATATTAACTTTATATGCAAGTTAAGGATGCCATCAAAAGCACATGATTAAAACCTTATTCCTGAGACAACTGCCTCGTGATCTAATAAGACATACACTACAAGTTCACATCCAGATTCATACCCTTTCTATTCCATTCTCATCCACAATCATTAAATATTTCCTATGATTTCATCCCTGCAGGTAAAAGCACCTTCAGACACAAATTCAGAAGGAGGGTTGATGCATGCTTGCTTCCCTGCTTCTGTGAAACTGAAACTCCTAAGTGGTCTAACAGTAAAACAAGCTAGGTAGAATAAATATATATAAATGCATTCATATATATATATGTGTGTGTGTGTAAACTTACATATAAATATATATAAAATAAAATAATATATATAGGCTATATATATAACCATAGGCTTTAGTGTCCTGTTAAGACCAGGAAGGCAGGAATGCTGTCAGGGATGTTCACAGTGTGGTCACTCTTCAGGACAGCATCCAGTTCCTGTTCTCCACAGAGGGAGGTCAAACCACTCTGAAGCACAGCCCTAGCAAGTTGTTTCTCATCTGACATGGTGCCTCATTCCACCAATATATTTTTCAAATAATCTGAGAAGACCAATCTTCTGAAAATCCTTTAGCTAGTCAGCAAGCCAACTGACATAAAAATGTAAGAGGAATGCTTGGAAAATAGGTTTTCCATAGCAAGTGAAACTTAGTATTTTAAAACAACCTGAATTATCCCTTTAGAAGCTAACAGCTACAGTGTGGGAACATCTACATTCTTCTCAGACTTACAAAGACAGTACCATAGACAGTTTATTGTAAGCTTTAAATATGAAATATGTAAACCACACTGAAATTTTCAGTGAATTGTGGCATTTAGTTTAGGTTGCCAATGCTAATTTTACAATTGGGCTGTTCCAAATAATTAAACCTGCAAAAGAATAAAAATCAGCATGTAATGTTGAATCTCTGCATTGTAAAAATGTACATAAAAACCCCATGTAACAAATAATTTTTTTAAAAAAGCAGTAACATATAAATAAGAGATTTTGGAAGAGTTCTTCTCTCAAATAATGACAGTTTTACAAAGAACTACTACAGGCAATTAGTATATCCCATCAGTAAAGTCAAACATTTCAAAAACAACCTTAAAGAATTTAGGCTGAGGCACATTCCAGAAACAACTCTCCAGCAAAGATTGACAGTACTGTTAGAAAAGAGAACAACAACTGTAATTTTTTCCAAACTAATTAAAATAGACAAATGGTAGTACAGACAAAAAAAAATATTCACAACTATCTAACCTGATGGTCTCTGTGTGTTAACTATAACAACTGTTAATCAAAATTCCGTTAACACTATCAAATAATTGAATCAAAGCCTTTGTCAAATCTACAGTCTACTTCTGTGTATCAGTAGGTATCTCTTACTTCCCTGCATATCATGTCATCCACTTTCTTTTTACAATTTGCTTTGGGCATTAAATGGGTTTAACCGTACAAATTACATCAGGGCAAAGCCTGAAGCAATTACTAGTTTACTGTTACTGAATGTCATCTTCCTTCAACATAGATAATGTAACTCAGACCATACCACCCTAGTTCCTGTACTGGGAGTTCTGGGATAGCAGTGCATTTCTATTGGACTCAAGGTGGTCAGTCAACAACAACTGAATATTCTTTCCTCTGTGGAATGGAAAACCCAGAAACTTTCAAAGACCTTTCACTGGAAAACCCACCTGAGGACCTGAACATAGAAAACAGCAGTGTAAGGAGGGGGAAAAATAAATCAATACACCTTTTCAAAGGCCATTTTCTCTTGCAAAGACACCCCCTGCCAGTACTAGCAATTTTCTAGGAGCAAGATGCATAAATTTAGGGTATACGTTCTTAAACGATACTGTCAAAACTTGATACCTACCCATCAACTATTACATGAATGCTCACCCATATTGTGCTCTCAGAAGAGTACACAAAACTGTGAGGAACTTAAAGGTTCGTAATAGGTTCTCAGGCCTAAAACAAGTGCAATCTAAGACTACTTCTCCCAAGGAGTATTTTCAGACATTTGGCATTGTAGAAGGGCATTCAAAAGGTCAGAACTAGACAAAAAGGGTGATTTACGGGATACAGTATATTTGCTTACTCTTGTTTTAGTTATTCTAGGCTTTCTTGTAGTCAACAAAAAGAAACAGTTACCTTAGGGCTGGATTCACCTCATCCTAAAACTGACATCTGAGTCACCCTAAAAGTGCCTATTTCATTCCTCTCTAAGGCAGGAATCTCTTTAGACATGGTCTAAAGCTGGGATATAGAAGTCTGTATCCCAGATGCACTGAACACCATCCATAGCATCTGAATACCACCTCAATTCTGTTGAGTTAAGCGAATGCAGGAATCCAACCCAACACCTGGGTGCACCTTCCGACCTCCTTCTTCACAAGAGGCTGGGCTGAGTAAAAACACCTAGAAGACAGCTTGAACACTGCACATTGTATTGACAATTCTCTTTAGAAAATAAATTGACTTTAAAATTCCTAATTTAGCATAAGTTTTCAAATATGTCTTTAGAGTCCAATAAACAACACCACTCTTCCATATTCAAAATTACCTTGTCTATTTACTTCATTCTGAAGCAGCTCTTCCATTGCCTCTTCTTCAGCAATATCTAATGGAGTGTCTCCTTCACTATTTACAGCTCCTACATGTGCTCCTTGACTAATTAAATACCTGCCAATAGAAAAACAAACTGTAAGCGACATAATAAAGCTGATGCAAAAAAAAAGCAGCCACTAGGATATCATATGCAATGGGTATATACATGCACACATACAATTAATAGAAACAACTGTATTACGTACGAGTAAAAAAACCTCATGACTGTTTACAATCCCTGAATACCTCTGTCTTTTCCACATAACACCCATTAATACAAATAGCCCTCTGTTTGCTCTTCAGTTTGCCACAAAGACTCCTGACATGTTTAAATACATCCTTGCAAGAACTGAAAGAAGAAAATGGTTATATGATGAACAAAAACAAGCACAAGGTGAACAGGGGTTAAACCACCCGATTGCCATGAGCCCCTCATATTAAGCCACTCTTCCTAGAACTTCCAAATTCAGTGGCACATTATGTTTCTGTACTTTGTCAGAATGATGACTCTTGCTCTCTGAGGCAGCTTCATAAAGTTAATAAAACCAGAATCACCTCTGCTCCTAAGTACGCATAAGGTCAGCTTTTGGTGGGGAAAGAGGCAAGGGGGAGAAAGGAAGCAGTACTGTATTCGAACCCCACTAAGAGTTTTCTTAAAGTACTACTGTCTCAGGAGTCAACAAACCAGACTCAGTGGAATTTGTTTCTGAATTTCCAATTAAGTCAAATGGATCAATTCCAATAATAAGTCACAAAAGGATAAGTTATTTCACTGTATTAAACCATAAGCTTATAAAGTTATTGAGAACCTACAGCTTAATACATAGTCTGTTTCTAAGTAGGCAATGAGCAATAATTAAAACATCAATACAGATCAGTCTTATGCCTTCTGATCATAACAGTTCCACTTCCCTAACAAATTCAACAGTTTGAGCCACGATAGGACTCAACACAAGCAAAAAATTGCAAACGTACCTCCTGCCTTGCAGAGCTTAATTTACACTTTCCATATATTTGCGAAAAAAAAAATAATCAGGAAATACTCAGACCTGAAGAACTAGTTATCCATTCGGTAACAGGCATATGACATCAAAAACTCTCTCAGCCTATTCTCACAGGGGAAGTGCTCCAGCCCTCTGAATCATCCATCTCTGTGGCCTTCGTTTGGACGCGCTTGAGCAGGTCCGTGTCTTTCCCGTGCTGAGGACCCCAGAGCTGGACGCAGTACTGCGGGGGGGTCTCACCAGAGCGGAGCAGAGGGACAGAATCCCCTCCCTTGACCTGCCGATGCAGCCCAGGATGCGATTGGCTTTCTGGGCTGCAAATGCACGCTGCTGGCTCATATTTAGTTTTTCACCCACTAATACCCCCAAGTCCTTCTCCTCAGGGCTGCTCTCAATCCACTCATCGCCCAGCCTGTGTTTGTGCTTGGGATCACCCTGACGCATGCGCAGGACCTTGCACTTGGGCATTAGAACTTCATGATGTTTGCACGGGCCCACCTCTCAAGCCTTTAGCATCAAGTACTCTCATACGTTTCTATATTTCAATGTATGATTTAAATAGCACTTGTTATTAAACCCCCGTAATTACATCAAGAAGAGGTAAGAACTGACAGATCACAAAATGGACATTAATTCCCAAAAGTGTAACCATATCTCCTGGGATATGCATCACCCGTTGCTACCACTAACTTTGATGCTGGTATGCGGTGCTGTTTTTATACTGTTCCTCTTAAGAGAGTGCTGCTGTGACTCTTATCTCTCTCCAGTTTAAAGATTTAACTTCTGCAGGAATGAAAAATTAATACAAAGTAACAACATTTCTCAACAATACCAGTTGTACTGTTTTAACAGCGACAAAGTCTTCCTTCCTTGTTACAGATCAGATAATTGCTATGCGGCGTGTCTGCTAAACAGGCAAAAACAGCAGTGGGGAAACTAACTTTCTTACAAAGTCAAAATGTTGATTCCAAACCAAAGTCAACCACTGACAAAAAAAAAAAAAAATTAAAATAAAAAAAATCCCAAGTCAACATTCATTTTCTTTCAACCTGTTTTTTCTAATATAGACATGAAAAAGTGATGCTTAAAAAACCTGAGTTTTACTTGTTTCCACGTAATACCTACAGGGAAAAATTAAGCTACTTTTATAAGGAAAATACATAACTCATTGAGGTGGTTGTATTTGGTCAACTGGTCAACAACTTATAGACATGATAAAAGAAGCAATGCATAAGAAAGTGTAAGGAATGGACAAAGGCTACAGTAGCATTTCAGAAAGTTATTATTTAGATATATCAACAAGTTCATGATCAAATGATCCTTTAAAGTAGACTCCAAAAATGAAGCTGCTTACAGACCAAAATCAGATCAGCAGAGCTGGGGGGATTAGTAGGGCTGGAGAAGTAGAGTTATCTGAGTTGCCCTTTGCACGTGCTTACAGGGCTTTGGTTTTCCTGGGGCAGCGAAGGAAGGATGGGTGAACCTGCCCTAAGTTCACAGGATTTAAAGGGATGGGAGAAACAGAAGAAAGATGAAAGGCAGCAGGCTCCTCGCCAGGGAAGTGAGAACAGTCCTTTCCCAACCTTCTTTCAGCCACTCTAACTAGGCCTCCCCTCTGCTACTCCCACCAAGAAATTCATATTGATCCCCTCAAGTAAATTAACAGTGAAAGAGCAACACCCAGTATAAACCAAATTACTCAGAATCCAACTATTTCAAAGACACGTTTTAAGCCCGCTAATGAAATCCATGTTTGTTCTGTTCTCCACATCATTCAGTAACAGATGACCATGTCCTGAAAAAGTTTATGCATTTGTTTATCTTCATTTACAGTAAAAATAGTTTCAGCAAAGCAATGACAGGGTTCAGAGGGTGCATGAAGTCACCCTGGTGCTTACAGGATCGTAGCTTTTATTAGGAAACCTAGCACTACCAAGGGAAAGGACAGCAATCATTTCAGATGTGTAGGTAACTTGACTCTGCATCACATACAGAAAGGGAACAGATTTGGTAAACAAGACCAAGAAAACGATGCTCTGAGTTTGTAAGGCATAGCTGAGCAGAAGCCAGGACCAGAATAACCCTAAAAATCAGAAGGTTTTGTTGTTTCTTTTAAAAATTACTTTCCAAACAAACTGTACTTCAACCTAAATGTTAATTAAAACTTACAGTATGACTTCAAATATGGGGTTATTTGACATTTCAGTTATTCTGGTACCATATACTAAAATCTTCACATGCAACAGCATATTATTATGTGTAGGTATGAATGTGTATTTTAAAAGTCATCCATGTTTTGAAAAAAAAAAAACCTGCAAATAATTGTTTGCATTTTACTTTATTAAGTAGGTGTTACCTTCATCTTGAAATTTCATCTTTCTAAAGCAAGTAAACATAATATAGCTTTCATTTCGTCAGCTGACATTTAACTGATACAGCTACACATGTGCAGTGAAAAAGAAATTGGAACTGTGTAATAAAAAGTCCAGAACCATGCCCTTTAATAACATGCCTTGAAAAAGGTGCTTTTTGCAAAGATGGATGTAGTGGAAAAGTAAAAACATATAGGACTCCCACCATCACCTACTTACAAAACCTTTTGGTATAGCACTTAAATTTGTGTCTTTTGTCATTCACTTGCTGCAACACAGCCATGTTCAACAGACAGCTACAGAAGAGTAATACAGAAAATCTGATGGTAATTTGTATAATATTCTGGTAGGTGCTAATTCAAAATGTAAATAAATGAGAAGGAAACAGTAGTTTGATCCATAACATGCTTATTTTTGGAGCTAAAACTTTCAAGTATTGATACTGAGCTAAAGGTACCTCTTTTAGACACTCTTGTGGTCTAAGTATAGAGAATTGCAAGTATCCCAGGAATACTAGGAAAGACAACAGCAGGAAAATAAAATAAAATCGTTCCTGATACTTTTGCCCTGATGTTTCCACGACAAGCATTATGCAGTCTGGGTAAGAACTGGAAGAACAAGTTTGCTTTGTGATACCACTGTTTTGTAAAGGCAAAAATACTTCTATTTGAAATTTGTCTTTTAGGAATCACTGCTGTAAGTTCCTCAATAGCTATTATAGACTGAAGTTAACAACCTTGAAAAAAACATGAAACATTTATTTTCTATAATTATTATGAAACCCAGATTCTTTCCCATCATTTTATGAAAAATACATTTCAATACCTTTCATAAAGAGTTGGAATCTCAGTATCTCTGCAACAATAAATAACAACCCTCTCAGATTACTGTACAAAGCCAAACAGTCCACATCAAAACCAAGCTCAGGATCTGGAAGTTAAAGATTTTAACTAGCAACTTGGCTTACACTCTGAATTAAAAAAACAAACCAACAAAAAACCCTTACAGCTAACTTTTTTTTTTTAAGTCTATTAACAAAATGCATGTAGAGACACAAAGTAAACGGAGAAGACGACACCTCTCTCTCAAGACAGTTATATACAAACTTGAGTCTTATTTTTTAATTTAGAACTTAAGAAACTGGAAGATGCTCGAACTTTGGCTTCACTAAACTTTGTCAGCTGCAGACAAGATCTGCTGCAGATAACATTTTAATATTATTTATCTCGGCAACAGAAAGAGGGGCATATGTTTACATTCGAACCTTGCCCCACTTCACAGTATCTGGAAACAATTTTGTGAAGTCATTAGGGATATAATTAACTTTAAGTACTCGTTGAACCTGAAGGTCACCAGAAGGGTGGCAAACACAAGGCAGGGCAGAGAAGTGGCCACTGAATTGGTTCGGTTCATTAAAATTGCTTACTGAGGTCACTGGAGACTCACTAGTGAAAACAAGAGGTCCCTTCAACTACTTAGAAGACTGGACGGCAGTCTCTAACTCCTAAAATGTGAGCAGAGGGACCCTCCTAAAAAATCTGTTACTGAATAGAGGTTCAACATACACATACATTTAAAATAAAAATGTTCAGCGTGGCCTTCCAGGGAAAACATGGCTTAATTGCTAGTGGGGGCACTAACCAACAGCACAACCCACCACCCAACAGCTGAAACTGGCAATTTCAGCTAAACCCAGCTGTTTTTTTCTAAATACAAAGATGGTGGCATTCAAATTAATTCCATGAGTGTCTTAAATGAATGATAATAAGGAGCCAAAGACAGAAAAAGTGTCACGGTGTTCAGGCAGCTGTGCAAGCCATCATTTGAGGAAACAAACAATGAAAAAAAAATCTGCCCCATAGTCCACGGGATGTAAAAACAAATTAAAAACTTACACATCTTTGGAATGTGTGTTTTAATTGCCTTCTTTCAAAATGCCTTTCAGAATTATTTCACTGATTTTTTAAAAATATAAAGTATCAATACACTTTTAAAAGTACATCTTTGTAAATCATTCAATTTACTAATAAAAAGACATCCATAATAAATCTGGCCAAACAATTAGACCTTCAAGAGACATTTAACAAATAAAAAATAGAAAATTTTAACATTGCTGTTTCCAATTTTTTTTTTTTAAGTTCAAGTACACTGAAACTGTAACACCTGATCCTTTTCAGACCTTCTATTGGCTTGAGTGTCTTGGAATATTTCTTTAAATATTTTCATAGAATCATAGAATGATAGAATGGTTTGGGTTGGAAGGGACCTTAGAGATCATCTAGTTCCCACCCCCTGCCATGGGCAGGGACACCTTCCACTAGACCAGGTTGCTGAAAGCCCCATCCAACCTGGCCTTGAACACTTCTCACCGCAGAAGAGTTTCACTTCAAATTTAAATTCTTAACAATGTTGTTATTAACCCAGAAGCAGAAATGCTACCTCAAGCTCCCTAGCCCTTCTCAAAAGTGGTTTTGGTTTGGGTCAGGGTTTGGGGTTTGGGGTTTTTTTTCCCCTTTAAATTTGCAGCAAAAATAACACTTAAAGGCCAGGCAAGCAGAGGTATACCTACCGGCATATACAACATATCAAGAGATAAAATTACAACTTCTTTGTGATTCTTGAATTTTTAAGGTGCACTTCTCAAAATAACATATTAAAGAAAGGCCTGGCCTTTTTCTTTTTCTTTTCTTAAAAAAATCTTAAGTAATACAAACTTGAAGCAAATACAATAGCATTAGAATAACATTGTGCTAAATTCTGTTGTGGTACATAGTACACATATGTCCTGTGTCAGTGGGCAAGTTTCAAGGAAATGTACAGTCGGTTGAATACGAGTGAACAGCCAGTACCCAAAATACTCAAATACTCTCTCATGCACCCTCACACTGTCACACTTGCTTTTAAACACATTATTCAAAACCCATATAAATGTAAGAATAAAAGCCACAATTTCACTGTTTTTGAAATATATATCGTAACCCTTGTAAGCATTTGGCGGAGATGCACAACGCGGCATCTCCTCGTCCTCTTTAGCAACAACCTACACATAATTTCCCTTGTCCTCCTTTCCCCACAGCTGAGATACCCCTGCAGTTGTCTTTTCTCCTGAATCTATGATTTACAGAAGAAAATGAAGGCTCCATGTTCAATACTGGAACCAAAACTGTACAAATTCAATTGGGCCAACAATACTTTCTCCTGCATGATTTTAAGACCGATGTAGAATAAATCAAACGACTTGAAAAACAATTAAGTCAAACTCATAGGGATGTCTTATTCAGGCACTCTGCAAAACACCATCCCACGCTGTCAGTTGCTGCTGTGCCTCAACCTTCTGCTTCTAAACTTTTAGAACTGAATAGAGACTGACACAAGAAGACAGGATTCTGTGTCGGCATTTAAATTAAAATCACATCATGATAAAACTCAGGCACATTTAAGGTTATGTTTCTTTGCAAATTCCAGAAGATTCTCACTCACATCTCTCTTGGAAAAAAAATGCTGCAGGACTTCTAAACAGGAATGCTCCCCCTATGAGCAGTATCATCAGCCAGCAGCTACACAAAACACCAAGTTAAATAAGGCCAATTAGGATTATTTGGCAAAACCAGATATTACTTCTCCTGAAATACGTGAGTGATGATTTTAAAACAGTTGATATCAACAAGACATCTGAGGTGAATTTATGATTTCCTCTTGCAGAACACAAAAGCTGAGAATTTCAGATAGCTAGACGTGTTTAAAAAAACCAAATCAACAATAAAAAAAAACCAGTTGAGAAACAAATGGCCAAATGATTTTAAGCAAATGAGAAGGGATGCTTCTTTTCAATTTTCACCACTCTAATCCAGATTTCAGCATATGTGTTTTTCTAAATTATGGACCAGTTTGAAAAGACTTTTTTATATCCTTCAATATGCAAGAGCTCCTCCAGACAGCAGCAAATCCAGCTTCTGATTCTTCCTTATGAAGCTGTTATGAAATGCATCTTGGACAGACACACACCCTTGCTTCAGAATTGTCAAATAGTCCCAAAGCTATCAAAGTAGTATGCCACAGAGATGAGAAAAAAAATTCTGCCTACGCAAACAGCACTTTCTATCAATTCTAAATACTGTACCTATATGAAAAACGTATTTATGTTTATGAAGCAAACACTCCACAATGTACACCACACCACTGAGCTCTGCACATAGCTGGCTGTCCCTAGCCTCCACTGCAACTTGCACACCCGAGGAAGCACAGTAACTAGAATCACATCTGTTTTCCTTCTAGGTATGCAGGAGCATAGAAGAAACAGTGTAGATAACAGTACCTGGTTAGTCTTAGTCCTCCTGTGTTCCAAGAAACCTCTGAAATAAGCCAGCAATAAGATCTAGAAATATGTGTACATAGGCAGCCACCTAAACATTAACAGTGCAAAGATGGAACAGGAATAATTCCTACTTGCAGCCTACGAAAAGCAACTAAGCCTTCATATTTTACTGTATCCATAAAGACATACAAGAGGTGGCAGAGCAATGTTTAGGTGAAAGTAAACAGTGACTGAGAAGAGGAAAGTAGGAAACATGAAGTAAGCTATATAGGGAAACATATGCTATAACCTATTTACAAAAAAGAAAAAAAAAAAGATCCGGAGCCTGGTAATGCCAGGATGGAATACAGGGCAAAAACTTCAGCAGGAAAGAAATAATGCGAAACAAAACATATTTTTAAAGTGTATATCAAATGTTAATTTCACTATGCACTTTGTGAACAAGTGTTTCTCTCCTTTACTTTGAAGTCTGCACCCCTTAGCACAAAAATGAAGGTTAAGTTTGAAAAATATCTCGTTGCAGCTGCAGAAGAGTACATACAGTAACTCCAGCTCACAACACTCTCTGTGCTCAGGATGCTTTCCTGCAGCAAGTCTCCAAGCACTTGTGGTGATTTACAGAAGTGGCATCAAGGTCAGCATTTGGGATTGAGTTGCACTGGTTGAAAAGAAGAGGTGACAACACCATGGAGGCAGAAAAGGAGGAAGAAGGAAAACCGTGCTGCTGCCTACCTTCCTCAGCTAATTCCTCACCAGCAAAAGGTGATCACACCACTAGCTCACTGTCCCTCCTGCCTTATGCCAAGAGTAGCATTGCTATATTTGGATATAGTAGCACCACAAATTCTGATTTTTAACTGCTGCTTTGTATTTCAGTGGTAGTCATGAGTGTGGACCTAATAATTAACAAGCATATTTTCCTCCAATAGCCACGTGTTAGTATTTATATCAGAAAAATTTAAACCGAGATCAATTCTTTTCTTGTGCTTAAACACATATTAGCACAGATATAATCACTACATCACAGAACTTATCTGGTTTGTAATTATATTATGCAATAACATAGTGACCAAATCTCTCTACAAAGCAACATTACTATCACAGTGCAGCTTTTAGTATCACCGGGTAGTACTGAACTTGGTCTGAGTTGCAATCTGCAATTCAGAGCAGTTGTTTACCTGTCCAGTCCACTTTGAACCTCCCTGAAAACACATTTCTTCCAAAAGAAACTCTATTTATTCAAATTTGATAAGCAGTATCTCATCTGTAATCAAGAGGTTTCAATTAATTCCTTTTTTACACTTTTTTCCTGCCATACCTACTGTGTATAAAAAACTCTACATTTTTATGTCTTAATATCTGAATTGTATCCCAATAACTCTCTCTCAATGCACAGCAGCCTTATGTCTCTAGAGATACCACACTAGATTTACACGGATTCCAGAAGAATTCAAGCAGCTTTTATCCTGCCTCAGTCAGGGATAAGACTAGAAAAATACACACAGATTAGGATCATTTGCACTGAAATGACGTATCCAACAAAAGACACAGCTGCAAGAAAGGGTAAGTAGGTCATAAGTTGCTTTAGTGTCATTAGAAAGTCTACTGTATGTGGCAGAATAGGGTCAAACTCCCAAAAGAGAAAAACGCTCAAGTAAAAGCTGGAAGAAAATAAAAACTGAGATGCACAGAAGTGCCAATCTACATCACACCCATGTTTTCTCCTAGAAAACAACACTCAAAACCAACTTTACTGTGAATTAAATATTGAGCATAGTGTTTATTCAGTTACCTGATATAAAAATAATTTAATGGCACTGACAATTCCACAGATTCTACAATCTAAGAAGAATCTATCGGCACCTCTCTCTAAAACAGCAATTTTGAATTAGTTGCTGAGGCCCCCACAAGTGACAGTGTGCCATACTTATCAAGCACTTGCTCAATTCAAAACCTGGTTGCTCATGTGTCTAGAGCTGCCCTCCCATGTTCCAGTCACCCCGAGAAAACAGGAGTCGATCGGTGGCAATGGGCAGTGACAAGCCATCATCCAGGGAGGACCTGATGCGTTACGTTTCTCAGGAGTCTACCCAAGCTCCCAGGCTTCCCTATGTATCACTCTCCCATATGTTCTTCTCTTCCATACGTATCACATTCAACTTCAGAATTCACAGGTAAGATATCTACCCTACATTGTTCTCAGGATACCAATAAAACCAATGCTCTGTGATAAACAAGTAAGATCTTTCCTATGCACATCACTTCTCAAAGCCGGATGGTTTTTTTAGACATGTGCTGCACTTTCAAATTCTTTTTTCAGCCAAAAATTAGAGTGCTCTGAGCTTTACACTGGGCATCAGTCCCTTGACTTTTCATTAGATGCAATGAACTGCTAAAATATATTAAAAGAAAAAAAGATACATTCCACTAAATCATATGTCCCTGAAGAAGCTATCTTTGAACTGAAAGGTCTAGTAGATTTACCTTTAGAACAACAGAAACCCAATATACTTACTAACAAATATTTAGGGTCACAAGTGGAGATGCACACAGTAATCCCATCTGAAGAAGGCAGCTATAGAACACTGTGCATCCCAGAGTGACCAGCTCTCCTAGACTGCCTCTGTTGAACAAACAGGTATCAAATCAGTTAGGTCCTATGATTTCCTCTAACCCATCAACCATATCTTACTGTGTATTTCTGCCAGCTGTTTTTTATCCAAACATCAAATCACAGCTACACAGCAGGAAAGATTAAACTCTACCACATAATCACATGATTTTAAAAAGGGAATTTCACCATCAACCTAAACAACTTAATTAGTGTTTCATTATTATTAGGACATACAGAATATGCAGCAAAAACATGTTGAAAACAGTCTACTGCCACAGTACATCTTTGTAAAAGAAAATGCCAGTTGATACTAGCTCACTGATCTTCTCCAAGTTTCTCCATTATTTTGTTTAATGGAATTTAGCTTTATCCTTGCAGATATCTAATACAGTTTGGAGGAGGAAGAACTTTTATGTTGCTGATAAAGAACGAGCATCACGCTTTGTTTAGGGGGGGAGAGACTACCATACTACCATATTTTCTCTCCCATTAACGTTTTTTCCCAATCTGTTCTTCCAGAAAGAAACAAGGCACCAAATAGAATTAACTGAAACAATCTCCCAAAGCCTGCAGTGACCTTTTCGCAGCTCTCAAAACAAACACTGCATCTTTACCAGTGTCAACTTGTAAGAAGTCAGTCATTCTTCTAGAAGAGCTGTTCTTCTTTGGCTGAGAATAAATCTCTTTCCCTGCTTTTATTTTGTCACATGGCTTGTTTTATAATATATCCTTCTGAAGTTCTCATTAAATGAGTGGGTTGTATCAAGTTTCATCTTTGGTGCTTCTTCTTTTTAATTCTACTCCTCCAGCTACCATTTCCTTGTGTCATATAAAGTAACATCTGGAATCCTGACAAAAATGTCCATTCACCTTGTAGCATCTCTATCAGACCAAACCCTGTATCAGTTTGCATAACCAGTCTCCATGTGGTTTACATCAGACCACCAACTTCACCTTGTCATTCACAAATCCAAACTTCTGATTATCCTCCAAAGATCCATTTCTGAATGTATCACTAATAACATCGCTTCATACTCAGTTAGTTAAAACCATAACTGGGAACAAAGCTAAAGGAGATGGGAGCCATCCCTGACATTTTTATCAGTCTGCTTTGCCTAAATAATATCTTGCTCTTCTAGGATTATAATGGGTTATGGCAAAAGAGTTTAGATTAAAAACACTCCAGCAAGTAACAGCTTTAGATGATCAAGTTATTAAAACTTAGAAAGAAATGGATTAGAAGCAACTGCTTTGAAACATATTTTGTGGCACCACCACCCTCGGATATCGTGGAAGAACATTCAACAGTACCAGCTAGTTGAGACTCATGAGGTAGGAGATGAAGGAGAGGACTCCACCTCAGCACAGGCAGCTCTCCACAGCCAGGCTTCTGATCAGAGGTACAAGCCCTGTCTCAAAAGCAGCACAGAATTTTTTTTTTATACCCGCGTATCTATGCCAACTGCTGCTGGCAAGCCAGACCAGCTCACTGATCCAAAAGCGAGCAAACCCTCCAAAGCCCCTGAAGGCTAGTCTTACACTAAGAGTTCCCACATTGTTGTGTGATCATTAGATAACGCAAGAGAGGGGGTAAGAGCCTGTGGAGGAGGGAAAACCAAGGAGAGAAGGGAATGACTGCCTATTTCTGCAGTAGTCTCAAGTTAGATCGCATTAAGCATATTGTGAAACGGCACTGAATCCCCTTTACTAGCTGCTGCCGGAGGAGCACTGGTCCTGTCCTTGTACCACGGGCAGGAATCACTACCACCCAGCACCCACAGCAGTCCCCGCAAGGCAATTAGAGCTGTAAGTAAACCACCGATCATGAAACATCTATGCGTTCAACTCCAGGTTTGCAGGACTGTCTCTCACTCCTCCATATACCAGACAATCATCACTCATTTAGTCTTAATGGACTGTTACTAAAATAGATCCTGGGACAATGGCTTGCTGAGGCTTCAGCAAACTAGTTTGGCTGGGTTCACTTTCAGGTGTCTGGAGTCTGGAAAAACAGACGGGCGTCAGCAGCAAGGCAGTGGTTACACACAAGCCTTTTAAAGTCTGCTTGAAGTATTAGGGGAAGGAGGGGATACAACATAGGAAACTTTGGGCAGGAAGGAAAGCGGGTGAGCTGGGTTTTAGAGCAGCAGAGTTGGTCAAGCTGCTATTCTCTTCCTAAACGAACTGAGTGAGGAGGCTCTGAAATTACAAAGTTACTCTCTAACTGTAATCATATGCTTCAGCCTTTAACACCTGTACAATAAAGGTGTATTTTGAAACTGTGTTAAGTCTTATGGTCTGTGTCTAAAACTACGTGTACCAAACATGCCTCCCAAACATAAAAGCAACCATGCTGAGTTAGACCAAACATCCATTTGACATCTAGCCTGTCTCCAAAAGTGAGCACATCTTCAAGGAGGGTAAAAATGGGGCAAATACATGCTACTTTTCCTGTAATAACTTTCCAGTCTCCAACTACTTTCATGGATTCCCTGAACCAGATCCCATTTGTATGTATGTATGCTGTGTTTGTATTTTTTTATGTATCCACCCTCAGTGGATTTCTCATCCTTTGAACCCATTAGAAATTTTAGTATCTACAGCAACATTTGGCAAACTGTTACTCAGATGTAGTACCCACTCCATGAAGGTATAAAAACCCCATTCTTCCCTCAGGAGACATCTCCCTCCCCCTCGGTTTTTTTTGCACAGAAGTGTAACTGCCACTGACTTCTAAGGTTTTTTTGAAAAACGCTTTTCTTACACTTGCTGGAAGATGCACCTTCATTCATTCTGGGGAAAATGAAAAAGCATTCGTATTTAAGTAGTAAACTATATTGTAGCCTCTAAATACTTGCAAACTAGCTTCAAAATACATGAACTACACACTCACAACTAGGCATGGTATAAAGCCCACAAGAAAATACATTTTTAACACATACTTTCATTCTTGAACAGAAAAGAAATTTCTACCATTTCAGATTTATTTTACATTAATCTGGTACAATACAAAGCAGAGAGAAATAAAAAAGTATGCATTTTTGAATTCTGTTTCTTAAATGCCACTTTGCACTATTTTTCTTCCTCTAATACATTTTTTGCATTCTAAAAATTTATTCCCTGATACTGAAATAATATACAAGCTTTTAAACTGTAGAAGAGATCAGATAAAAAAATTCATTATATACACCCAAATATTTTTAAAATAGTTATACAGAGGTAAATTTAAAGGGTCCTACCCATTAAATACCATCTTAAAGAATACACACACAATTTCTGTTGAAGTCCTCCTGCATTAAAGTTTGTTTCCACATAACTATAATTTTTCATATCATTTGATGCTGACTTTTTAATTCATACTAACACATTGGAGACTTTGTGTAAAGCTTTCTTTATATGAAAAAATTGGAGAAGAATAGAAAAAGAGAACGTGCTACACAAAATCCACCTGTTTGGGCAATTTTGAAGAATTTTAACTTAAAACATTCATATTACAATTATTTGTAAGCTAATTCACATGATCATAAACTAGATGAACACTAACTTAAGTAGGCAATTCTAAAATTAAAGTATTCAAAGAATTTCCAGTAAGCTGAAGCACTCCCAGCATTTACAGATCTCAGAAACAACAATGGAAACAAAAGGAGCAGTTGCTCTCCATGGCAGAGTTTTTGCTTTTACAGCACAACTCTCCATCTGCAACCAGCTGACACTTTATTTCACAGTGAACTGTCTTCTCTTGCTGTATTGCACCTGAAGTGGGCTTCTACAAGACTAACATTTCTTAAACTAGAAGATGCATTATTTAGAGGAGACGGGAAGCATATTCAAGAGAAGGCGGCTGTTCCAAAGGAGCAGAAAACTGAAATGGGATGGGAGATACTGCTGGGAGAAGATGCCATAGGACTGGTGAACACAGTGGAGGATGACGGGGACAGGGAATACACCCGCAGTGAGAAGCCCATTGGCCAGACAGCGCAGTTAGCAAGAGCAAAATAAAAACCCCAACGAGTGCGGGCCATGCCACAGATTCACTCGGCCCATTAGCAATTAGCACGGGACCGGCACCAAAACTCGGCTGAAGTGGTGGCTCCCTGAGATATCCAGAGTTTTTTCTGGAGAAGCTCCCTACCACCTACATATCCTGTTCTTCTCCCAGTTCTCCAGCACATGGGTGCACTCACTCAGGAACAGCTGAGTAGCAGCAGGTGCTGCTTAAGAAGAATGTGTACATTACAGAGCAAGAGAAAGAGAGAGAGAGAATCAGGTGTTCAGTGAAAGCACAGCAAAGATGGGAAGGTTCCTGCATGGATCAAACAGGCAGGCACCATTCTGTATTAACCCAGAGTGACTCCCAGTCATTCCTATTTACTGTACGTAATAGGAAATGGGTGTTAGTAGCAAATGGATGGAATACATAGAAAGAATAGCTGAACTGTGAGATTGTTTGTGTATGGATTCAAATATAAAAGCAGTCTGAACAGAAGCCTTTCTTACTCTATAACAAAGTACATTAACCACCCCAAATATAATCCTATGGAAGTCAAGTGAGCATCAGGAGAAGAAAAACTATGATAAAGATTGTACTATAGAGGTTTGTAATGATTAAACTATTTTTTTTTAATTTTGAAAGCAAAACCAAGGTTTCACATCCTATTAACAGATCTGTAAACTCCAACACACCCCATCTCAGTTATATTTCATAGACTTTAATCATAGTGATGAATCACGCAAGAGTTATCATGCAATGTTAACAGAACTTCTGCTTTCTTTCCCCCTCTTTTAAGCCTAGAAAGTGATGTACACACATACATGAAGAATGTTAAGGTTGAAAGGTGAACATAGTCAACACACAGAGGACATACTTAGTGCTAGAAAGTCCCTAAATTACATTATAAACATAGAAATGCATTTCCATCTCCTAGCTCTGTCGCTTTCTTAGACATCATTTTAGATTTTGAGACATGAAAACCTGAAATAATTAAAGTATGCTATCATGCCATGTTTTTCTTATGAATTGTAAAAATATAAGCATTGTAAACAAAATCAATATATTAACTAAATTTGCATATTTGGCAGATTTTACAGATTGTGCTATTTCAAGAGAAATAAATTCCAGCTATTTCCATCTGAAGGAAGCCCTAAGAAGACTTAAGATGGCAGCAGAGGAAGCAGAAACAGATTGCTGAGTCTCCAACTGGAGAAGCCCTACAAAGCTGTGCAACAGGCAGTTCCACAGGAGGAGGAGAAAGCAAAGCACAGGTCAGACTCTCCACAGCCCTTCATTAACAAAGTTAGAAAACACCAGAACCCATTGCCTGACTCTCTTCTCTCTTGCACCTTGCAAGAAAACAGGAAATGAACAGAAGATGTCATAGTCCATATCATATAGGACAGAAAGACGACAAGCTATTAGCTGTAATCTTTTCAGAACTATATCTGTAAGTTCCATAATTTACCCAAATTAAAAGCTTCCTTCCATGAAGCAGAAAATTTAGTGCTACAAATTAAACATATCGGATTCAGCCACAGACACACAGAAACACACATTCTCATGCTTCCCAAGAAAGATGCATCCTCACTAAAGCAGATGCTGGACCCAGAGCATACCACAGGCCAAATAAAAATCAAATTTCTAACCTCTGGTAAATTATTGTATCGTCCTTTCATCTTCCCCCAGTTTTGCTTCAGCTGCAAATTCTGCTGTCAGTTTTGTAAATTATTTGAAGCTGAGCTCCTGGAGAAGCAGTTTGAAGAAAATCTGAACTCTATGGGCCTCATCAGATATAAATATTGCTCCATTCAGGTCAGGTTACCCTTCTCAGCTGTATGTGGAAATTTGTTTCAACAGCTTATCTTCAAAACTCCTTGCACCTTAAAAACACTGCTCTTCCAACAGCTTAGATGTCCCACATCCAACAGGATTATACTCCAATAATCTTGTTTCTTTAAAGGATATCTATAGAAAATATGCAGACAGGTCCTGTCCCAGTCTGAGAGAATAAAAAACAGATGACAGTCTTCAGCAATATTATAGATTTCAGATACTCAAGTTAATAGTGAAAAACCGTCTTGTGGACAAGGGACATTGCTCTTTCTTCCCTGAACATCTGCCTACATTAGGCTGCAATGCCAAACCAAGAACATTTATCCAACTTTTTCCTATTGTGGGAAAAAGGCAGGTGTTTTACCTCCACTAAACTGAAGAAAGGCTTATATTATCTCAGCTTGTAGGGAAATTCTTGTCATAGTATAGCCAACAAGTAAACACTTCCAGCGTGCATGCAAGGGAGATTACAGCATCAAACATCTGCACAGTGTAGAAAGGCAGATTACAGAATTTAGTGGTCACACCGTGTCCCAGTTAGAAAAAGGATATACAAAGCACTTCACTCTATGAACACCAAAAAAAAAAATTTTTCCCAGTAAGGATGATATACAGGAGCCTCCAGAATTTTTCCTTTCCCTTAAGATTCAAACAATTAAACCTCTCAAACTCACAGAACAGAACATCAGTAAACAGTCCCCTAAACTTACAATTTCCATCTATCGCCACTGTAATTAGTACAGTAACCTAGTTACATGATAAGATGCTACTTCGTATTTTATCCAAGTCTTACACTGGATGAGACATCACACTGACTTTAGCAGAAGTAATGAAGTTTGTGTTTACCCAAAGGGTCTTTAGTCTACACTATTACCTTCTTTACTGCAAGAACAGCATGCTGAACAACATATGCCACACATTTTCTCAAATCAATCATTACTTCAGGTTACAACAGACAACCTCTGGAAAAATTTGATTTTAGCATATCTTCAGTGGCCCTCAACAGGCTTCAAGAATAACAACAAAACCACTCCTGGAATTTAGTACTGAGTAAGCTTTAACTCGTACCATAACAGGCATCTAACTTCAACTGTAAGATTTTGCTCCATAGCCAAAATAATTAGCAGAAGTCACCACTTTATACCACACCTGAAAAACAAGTTTCGAGACTGCAAATACAATTGCAAAATTAATCTCCTACACATAGACTCATCCCGGGATATTGTTTGAGACTACTAATAAAATGTAAATTTGAACTTTCTCCCTGTGCCTCCCCCCATAACAACCTTTCTATAGAAGAAAATAATTTTAAAAAATAATTTGACAGTCATGAACAATCTTAAATGTTTACATCTTACAGCTACCTAAGATACAATGTAAGAAAGCTAGAAAGAGAAAATGCAATGCACAGTCATGCAGACAGCACACTTCATAACCAACACACAATATAAAAGCATTCTCTCTCACTACACGTCCCAGAGGCAACTATAAAGACAATTTATGAACGCCATCTGCTTCTAGTGCCCCTCTAACAATGTATGAGCAAAATACATGTATTACAAAAATAGAGGAAAAAGTCTTACTCTGCTATATCAAGATATCCACAGGAAGCAGCTGCATGTAGAGGTATCCAGCCTTCATTATCTGGTTGATTAATATTTGCTCCATTTTCCACCAGAAATTTCACCATATCTACGTTATCATCTATACAAGCCTATAAAGAAAGAAACATTTAAGAAATAAGTTCATATGAAAGCTGTTCTACAATACCATGCATCTTTAAGCAACATCTTCAGGAAAAAAGGTAAGTATTTTCAGGTCTGATGAGGGAGTAGGGTTTATTTGTTGGGGTTTGACAGCAAGACAGGAAGAACTTGAGAGAAAAGCAGCAGGTGTTACAGATTTGTAAAAAAATCCTTAAAAAAATGAATTAAAGCAGAGCTTAACAAAACCAACAAATATGATTTCCTCAGATAGATTTGTTCCGGTTTTCTGAGAAGCCGTTTGCAATCCCCACTGCAACCTTGTTCTCCAGTACAAAGTGGTTCCCTCCATAAAGCCCCCAGGCCCTCGCTCCATCCCAGGCCCAGCTCAGTCACTTGAGTGGATATTACAATTGAATAAACAGCTACACCACGAAGTAGAATTGTTGTGACCAAGAGATGGGGAGCAGTTTGGAAAACAATACCGTAACATGGTTTTAATTATAATGCAGTTGAGACTAAGGAGTATGGAAGGGGATGCTACATTGCATTTCAACACCCTCCTGCTATTTTCTACTGCAGCGTATTCTATACCACCATACATCTTTTAACAGTCTATTAATCACTGCTGTTTATAAACTTACTTGAGTATCAGTTTGGGACATTGCAAAAATACCATTTGTGCACATCTCTTAATAACCAAGCAAACAGTGTTGCCCAGATGCAGAACTACTGCCGTTCTCCAGATCTCCATCTTGACTGGCTCCTATTTTGCCTTTCTTCTCTGGGTTTGAGTATTTTTCTCACAGGGTGCTCAGTGAGTTTTCTTGCCAACTTCCATACTGCTGCCCTTAAAAGGGCAGAGCAACAGAGAGAAAAGTCCCTCTGCATTTCAGGACAGCAAGGACTCAAAACAGCTAGACCCCACAAGACTGGTATTAATTTTTTAGCTTAATAAATCAACAATACTACATAACCAGAGGGCTGAAATGAGAACTTCTACTGCTGGGCTCCTAAATCCTTCTAGAGAATTATGCCTCTAATTAAATGCAATTAAGGTATAAATTTTACTTTTCAGAATGCTTCTACAGCAATAAAGACTGAAAATTATATACTGCTTTATTATGGCAAAAAACCCTCAGATTTCCTTATTTAAGCAATTGTGCCTTCCAAGATGAATCCCAAAGCTTTCCTCCATTAGTGCTGAGGCAACAGCTACACTGTGAGGGAGATATGTTGCTGCCCCATTTAACCAGCCAAACAAAAACAGCAACAAATTATCCCTCACAACAAATTATCCCAACAAACATCTCTTTGACCCCATTTGCTTTAGTTAGGTACAAACTTAAGGCTTTGTTCATCCATAAACGTGCAGCTAGACTGCAGTACACTGCTTGCATTATTTGTTTTTCAATTAAAAACAAAAACACATTCTTGATTGAAACATTCATAAACCTTCTTACATTTTCAGGTACTCTTGAAAACTGCCTTCCTAAAGGATTTTTTGAATTACCTTTTTAGTCATATCCATTCCTAAAATCAGCAATTCTTTTAATAAAATAATTTATGAACATACTCCAACAATAATGACTATGAATTACTCAAGCATATTGTCTTCAATTTCTTCCACTTGTCATCAGTGTACAATGCTTATATGCTAGTAATAAGCTCTGAAAGAAAAGAATCACCTCTCTTTGCAAGGCATTTTGTTACTTAAATGAAAAGGAACTAAATGCAAGACATCATAACTCAGTTCAGGAGGAAAACAAATTCAAGAAACACAGATGTTTACACTTAACAGAAACATTAATGTAGCCATATTTCACATATGCCATATATCCAGTTTTTCTGGATATCCAATTTGCCTGACCACTGATATCCTATGTATATCATAATATTCACCAGTTTATTATAAGGAAAATAAATTTGTATCAGAAAACTTTGGAATTGCCTAAGCATTTTTAAATAGAGATCTTTTAATATTACATTTCAATATGCTGCATACTCATATATCTTAAAATCCTCTAAAATTCATAATCTGTGAAAAAAGGGCACCTTAAAATTGATTAGCACTATTTAAAAAAAAAAAAAAAAAAAAAAAAAAGCCAGACCATCTGGTTGTGACACAACCCAACACCGAACAATCCTTGCCCATTTTTCAAGTATACATAAGAAAAACTGGCAAGACATGCTCATAAAAATACTGTTGCTAAGTGAATCAAAGGCTTACATATGCAGCACATTAAAAGACATATGACTAAGTGGCTAAAAATATTTGACCAAATTTGGGCAGTTTATTGTGCCATACATGGCAAGGATCAGGAGAGCTCAAATACACTTCTCATGTATTATCAGAGATGGCACATTCATGACAAGCCAAGATAAACAATCTGTGAGATTATATATATTAGGATGATAGAAGAGTAACTATTAAGATAATAAAAGAATTTACTTGCATATGCAAATGGGGGAGTACTGGCATTACTAGTGATCACATTTGTGAGGTTTAAATAATGTTCCTCATAACTGATTATACAATCTGAACAACTGTTCTAACAATTTTATTATGGAACAACAGGAGCCACAGAAGCTGAAGTTGATGAAATGCAAGACAGTTGTGTAATTTAAAAAATACGACTTTTGAGCTTCCTTCAACAAAGATTACTTGAAAACGAGCCTTGTACCTGAATTTTATAGAAAACCCACTGTGGCCTCCAAAAAGGTTATTACCTATCTTAAGGTGAAGAAAAGCAAATGCCATTGAGCCTATCACTGAAGAACACTTATATAATACATTCTATTTCTCCTTGTCCCCTTTTTCCCCTGAAGAGCACTGCAGGCAGGTGTTTGACCGACCCTATCCCACTCAGCACTTTCCATATGAAAGACACCTCTGACTATCAGCAGGTACATTAAGTCAGAAAGCAAAGAAACAAATGTTATAAAAGAAATTTTATCTCAATGTTTTTCCATTTCTACTCCGCTTGTCATTGCGCTATCTTTGTAGTCACTTCTAAAAGCAGTATTTATCAAGTGCCAAAAGTGCCTCTGTTGTTAAAGACTGACATCTCAACCCCAAAAGGAAAGCTTGTCAGAACAGCATGATAAACTTAAAGCAACAGCCTCCGAAAAGTCTGCCCTTCTAGACCTCAGCCTGAAAGTTACAACAAAGGAAAAAGCAACCTACGTGCAAGATGTAAATAACAAGAGTCCCACTGATGTTACAGTGACTCAAAAAGATAAATTCCCATGATGACTCCTGTCCCAGTCTCTGCACAGAGGACAGATAGCCACAGGCCTTCCTCTTCCATGTCTGCTACAATCCTTCCAGGATTAACGTCAGTTCTTGCTGTTCATCTCCCCATCCCCAGCCTCTCCCTTCATGGTCCTTGGTTCCCACCTAGAGCCTCAGTCACCACTTGGTGAAACAACAGGTCGTCCTAAAGCTCTTTCCGAGCGCTTGCTAATCACCGCATCTGTAAAGCACACGCACCAGCCAGCTCCTGGGGCAAGCAGAAGAGCATGGGAGCTCACGCTCAAGATTCCCTTCATCCTATGCACTGGTTCTGTCTCTCAAGCCCGTTCCCAGCCTCCACAAACTGGTAGAAAGGCAGCATTTCCCCATGAAGCACTCGCTACCCTGCCAAATTCGATGGAAGTTAGCCAACGGGCACCAAACAGAACAACAGCTGGACAGTGCAATCATATAAACCTCGTTTCCTTTGGGAACTAATTTGGAAACTAGGCTAATTAGTCATAAAGGCAGCAAAACAAAGCAAAGTTGATAATACAAAGTCTGGTTACTTTTTCTGATAAGAACAGAGATGAAATCTCAAAGGAAGTATATTAAGGGCCAGGAAAGAAAACCGCTTTCTATTTGTACAACAACCTGAAACCTGGACTGCAAAGACCAGCAAAGATCAACAGCGCCCGGCTCCCACACAGACCAGCCCTAGGTGGGGGCAACCTGTCCTGGAAACAACGTGCCTATGTTAAGTGAAACAACATTTTAAACTTCTCCCAGAAATGCCTTCTGATCACTCCGAAGGGGATAACCTGCTGAACATGCTAGATTTTAACTGTATTCACCATGACTTTGTATCCCAGTGCAAGTGGCATGTGACCTAGCTGGCTCTCCTTACTATCAGGTGTTAAGCACATAGGTGAAGGGTAGACCTAAGTTAGTAAGTAACCTTAAAAATAGATAGCTTTAAAAGAGATATCTAGAGCGCTGGGTCCCTCAGTGAGTAACCACCCAAAGAATTCAGCAGACAGTACTACTCCCCAAATGACAGGAAAAACAAGTCTGTATTTTTTCTTTTTTTTTTTAAATCAGAAATCTTGCAGGGAAAAAGGCAATCAATCAGAGTACTGTCCCACATACATGCAGCAAACCTATACAGTATGTACCTTACGTTGGACTACAATTTTTATCGTTTTTCATCAATTATGAGATCTAATGAGGTAATGCCATCTAAAGAGGTTTAGATGTTCCATTTTCTACCAGTATTTTCTAGAGAGAGATTAAAATCTACCTTTTACTGTTACCTGATCAGTGTCCTAATCTATTCCACAAATTAAGATATTTTGCCTCTAACAGCAGAAAATAAACCTTGTATATTTAAACTCTGTCATTACATTTCATTTTTCCTTATTTGCTCTTAGTACAGAAAGGAGCCAAAAATATGAACACAGAATAATACATTAGACTTAAAGGGATAAAACAAGCCAAACAACCATTTTCAATTCCTGTGGGAATGCTGGAAACAGGAGAAAGACCTCACACAGTGGCCTGGAGAATAGTTTATCCCTTCCTTTGATTTAGCTAGTGAACCACGTCCAGTGACTCCAATGGAACTAAGCAGGACATTAACATCTTTGTTAACGTACCCAAGAATCAAATTAAGTGAGGGCATCTACACCTAGCAGCAGAGCTGGTTAAAAGCGTCTCCTATTCTCTTCATCCTGGATTGCTTTTTCCGTCTGCAATCACATACCAAACACCCTTATAACTATGCTGACATACTTTGATGAACTGGATCTAAAGTGGATCAGGAAAGCAATTTGAATTTAAAATTAAATAAAATAATAAAAGGACAGCAATACATTATTATCTTTATCTGATTAAAGCAGAATTATTTGCTTTGATTATATTGAAATGTTTTTTATATTCCGAGAAGAAGCCTTGTTCTGAAATTCATCTTCATGTCCTAATTCCACTATCAGAGAAACAAAATTTTGTTTTACTGTGAAATTTCACCCGTTACAAACCTTGTGTTAAAGCTTCTGCTTTCAAACTGACACTTTTCAAAGAACACATTTCTAAATCTGCAACCAATTCTACCACTCTCACTTTTAAATTTACAACACATTTTAGCCTACTTTCTCATTTGTAGAGACTTCCTAAGGAAATCACATTACTCACTCTGTCTACCTGGCTATCCTCCCTCCCTCAGCAATTTCAACTGAAATTGAGACAGGAATAGAGGTTGAAGAGAATTAAATTCACTGCTTGTCATGAAAAGGTGGTTAAAGGATGAGGCCTCTGAAATAACGCTGCCAAAGAGCAGTTCACAGTGTGAACTCAACAATTACCACTTCTACCTGGGTCCTCTCGCTGGCCCTCCAGTGAGCTCAGCACCGCCAAATAATCCCCAGTTTGAACACTAGTCTGACTCTGCACTGATTTCTGCCCTCATGAGGGAAGGTTTTGTTAGGACAGAGGACATTACAGTTCACTAGTCACACTCTTTATGAACATCTTCTGTTCACTTTCACTCTACTTGGGGAAAAAAAAGAATAAGCTTACATATTGCAATTCTTAATTTTGTTTTTTTTTTTCTTTCAATAAACCACTAACTGAGAAGTTATAAAAAGGAAATTGGTCAAAAGATCCAAAGCAAGCTTGAGCAACACTTTCCACTTTCGGTAGGTCACATATTTATGCTGCATATTAATTAAGAATGCAGCACAAACAACTGAAGTGGCAATAAGGTGTATGAAATGAAAACATAAGCCTTATCTAAGTTCCAAGCTACAGATTTGAGGAAACCTGTTACAGCCACTAGAACAAAGGAGGAATATTTTTTTGCACCTTAAATTTGTTCATAGGTCGTTAATTCAATGTTTTCGTACAAAGTATAACATCTGAGGGTCTAATATTAGTAACGACAATGTCCTAAGACTCAATGAATATTTGGGAACACTTCCAGGATAAAGGGTAATAAGAATGGCAAACAAATTAGGTCACAAAATATTAGTGATTATTACACTTATTTACTATTTAAGGAATCACTATAAAAGCATGTGTTTTACATTTGCTGAGTATTCTTTTCAATGTAGTACATACAGGGCGGAAAGCCTGCTGTTGATGTTCATGATGACAGTAAGAAACAGGACAGTTTTGGTGTTGTAACAGAACTTCAGGCACTAATCTAGTATTACAGATGACAAATGTTGCTCAATTATGAAATTAAGTATAATCTTTCCAGTGTTCATTTAGCCAACCCACAAGTCACAGCTTCTATTTTTCAGTGAGCTGAAATAATACCAGTGAGCTGGTAATAGCAGATGTCTCTGCATACTGACAAAATCTAGTTTTAGGGTTCAATATTTTACTTTTTTACTTTTTTAAAGCATGCAGTAAAACTGCAAGTTTACCTTGCAAATATTCTTGATAAACTAGTAATATTACCCTTTTGCTACACAAGTGTTATTTTAACTTGTTTGTGAGCATTGTGCGTATGATGCATGTGTGTGTATTTTCAGTTAAGAATGGCCAACTATTTAAAATCCTGGAGAGCTGGTCCATACATAATCGTTAAAATGATAGTTGCCATACCCAATAACTCAAATTAACAAATCATTTCAAGAGCATCTCATTGCTTCTGCAAGTTCCGGCAGTTTCAAGTTTATTGTTTTTATTTCTCTCACCCCCAGAATATGAGTCAATCTTGGCATAAATTTCAATGTCAAACCCTTTCCCCCACTGCAGGGCAGCAAACTTTTCTCTGGAGAAATTTCTTGGAAACATTTCACTTCTAAGTGTAGCAAATAAGAATCCTTTTAGACACCTGCAAAAAGCAGGTGGGCAAGACACTTTCTCCTAAGGAGAAAACACTACTTGAGGCTGATGCAACGTTTCATGTCCGTTCAAGTCTCATGGGGAAGGCATGCAGAGACTATTGAAACCAAGCACCCATTAACCATCATTACTTAATTCGAATGCCGCAGAGCTGTCAAACATTGACAAAAATAGACAAATCCTCCAGAACTCAAACTTCTCTAGCTATTAATTCCACTTCACGTAAACACCTTGTCATATGCATGAGTATATCTCAATAGAAGTTCACTTAGATTTTACTTCAGCTCCAAGAAGTGGATAAAACGAGGAGCTACAGGAAATTGATAACTGTTTAGCTCAAATATTCAGTAAGAGCTCAAATAATGTAATTTCTAAACTACAATTTTGCCTTGTTTTCTCTGTTACACTGAACTACTAAATTAATTACACACCCTTAAGCTTTGCTAGTTTGTAATTCATAGTTAAACCTATAAATTTAATTAAGGGCACAATTCATGAAAAACGCTAAAATCTATCACTGTTGAGACTGATATAATCTACGTGCTATAAAACTGATTTCGTAGGGACCTTCCCACTATTGAAACCCTAATGAATACTTAATCATAGCTCTTAATCAGGACTGTAATAGAATACATATATTTAAGTGGTTTTAGCATGTTTCAAGTAGAGATAGAATTATTCTTGTCCTCTAACCTCCTGCCAAGAAAAATAAAGGGAAGAGGAGAGCTGGCCATAACATGTTATTTATTATAACCAGAGATGCTACCACTCCTGTTAGCAATCCCAGTAATGGATCAAGACTCACTCTGACAGACGCTATATGGACAAAACAACCAGTCTAATGCCTGCTTTTTGCTGATAAAAACCCCAACTATTCCAGGCTACCTAGTATTACATGTAAATCTACTTTCAAATAAATATTTGTTTTCTTTTTTAGCTGCGTGCAAATCTATTTTCAGGAACACTTGAAATTCCCACACTAAAAGTTATCTCTTAATTAAAAGTACCATACTAGAAGTTTAGTACTAAACTTTAATGGTATTCGTGTATTTCAACTTAAAGCAAAATCTCAAGACAATCTGCCAGAAACATACCCGGAAAAAGCCTGCCAAAAAAACCCAAACAATCCCAGAACAATGAGATGTCTTGGAAAAAAATGCTAGCCCTTACAAAATTATTTTAGAAGAGATCAAACCTAACAGCATTCAAAGACTAAAACACTGATACTAGAGCAGATCTATTTGCCCGAATGCCCTTTTTTGTTCTGGCTCAATATATTGACATGAAGTTGATAAAGATACTGGACACAAAGGGCTCTATGAAGCAACCTTTGCCTAAACTTCACACAAATGAGGCTCTCCCTTAAACTCATGGTATTAAGCATCTGAGAAACAACTTCTGCTGTTCTTTCTGGTTTCTTTCAATTTAAAAACAAAATTAGTACATTCTGTGGAACAACAGAACTTGCTTTTAAATGTAGATTCGGGTTTCTTAGCTTTATAACCACACTGCAGGTGACAGCATGAGTTTACTAGGAGAAAGGAAGAAATGGAAGATCTGACAGCGTGGTATTACAGCTAGCACAATGTACAAATTCACAAGCTGTCTTGAACCCTGAAGGCTTGGGCAGGTAGGTATGTACAAATTACGTATGACAGATTCTCATTTTAGCTACACATTGTTGAAACCTACAGCATTTGTCTAGCAGCACCAAATCAGTGAATTTGGGAGTTAAATCCAGAACCAAATTTCAGGCTCATTCATTTCACAAATGGCTTTCTCACTCCTCTGGCCTGTGCCTTTGGAGTTTGCTTTCTGCGGCAATTTTAGCAGTTGTGGCTGATGCACCATGCTACGGAGGACGCAGACATACAACCCTCCACATCTACCTCCTGGCAGGTACAGAGGCAGTCTTTATTCATTGAAAAGAAATGGTTTTTAGGAGTAAACAAAATTTTCACACTGTAATAATACAGTGCCATTATGCAGCTATGCTTTCATTACGTATTTATCGTTATAATTTTGGCAGATAGTGATTAGTTTTCATGGTCACACAATGTGTAAACATTAAATTTGAGAAGAAGGCAGTGTCATATAGTATACATATTTCTGTCCCAGGCAATTTTAAAAATATGCCAATTCTATTTCAAACACTTAAATTTTTTTCATGAGTAAACATAATCTGCTTTTAGTGTATGGGCAACTAAACAAGTTCATGCGCCAAAGCAGCTTTTCAATTTAAAATACCTAACATACTGATACCCTCTAATACACGTTCTTAACCAAATTAATCATCTAACAAAACAAAAAGGCATCAAGAAAACTTACTAGAAGAATCTGTTTACATAAAAAGGCATCAAGAAAACTTACTAGAAGAATCTGTTTACATAAACAAACAGGTTTGTTCACTTTTATGTCTCTTGGATTAAATTTAAACCACGTGTGCCAAGTTTCCCTTTTTTCCTCTGCTTCTGACTATCACCGTTACATGGCTCCAAGTTCTTTGGAGAGGAAAACTGCACTGCCTTGCAAGAAAGCAAACCTGACCACATCTATCAGCGCTCCGCTGTGAACTCTTACGGGCTACATTAGCAATCTAGTCGTCAACTGACATTTAATCTTCTCCTTTAGCAGGATCTAGGGGAAGTTTTCATTACTTTCTAATTTTAGCCAAGTGAAGTGGCAAAGCTGAGTAGAGTAAAAGTAATAACACTGAATTTAATAAAAACAATGATAACCCTTCATCCCACCAAGGGAAAAAAAACATACATGTTGATAGAGCATACTAAACTAACCAGACATACTTTCTGTGCACTTACTTTCCTACTACACATAACTGTTGACAGTAAAAAGCACCTTTAACAGAAGAAACCAAGACTACAGGTACAAAAAGGCAGTAAGACACTCAAATTTGCGACTACACACCTATGAATGCTTCATTCAATTAGCAATTGCCATGTGTGGTTTTATCCTCATCATTATACAATATATTAGAAGTAAAAGCATATTTTTAGTAAGCTGATAAGGCTGGTATCGTTCAGGGCTTTTTTCCTCCCTACGTAGGGGAATCTGTGTAAATAAACAACTAATTTGTATAATTTGATTTAACATAATAGAATAAAAAAGTACATGTGAAGTATGAATGTCAGTTAGATTTATGTATATTTTGTATGTAAAAAATTAATATAATCATGTCATACCTGGATGGAAACAAGAACTACATTAGAAGTAAAACTGGCATTTTGAATTGCTTAAACATTAATCAAATTATCTTAATTGTGGTAAATATAGTAGTTTATCAAAACTCCATTTTGTACACAAAACCAATTAAACAAAGGTAGTACTACATATAAACAGGAAACTTAACTGTTTCTCATAATTTTCCATTTTTAGGGAAAGAATATGTTGCTACTTCTACTTTCTGTTCCTAGACTGGGAAAAGAAAAGCTACCCTTCTCTAACATAAATCCCAGCAAATTTTTCAATTTATGATCAAACTTATGATTCATTGAATTGAACAGATAAATTGGAAAGAACTTTCAGCTCTTCAAAAATGCTATTAAGTCTTGAAGCTGACATATGTTGCAAATCAGCAGGTTCAGGATGAAAGCGGAATATTCTGACAGTCTCATTAAAATTTTAGCAGAAAATCAAGGATTGTCTAAAACCCAATTAAATAAAGTTTTAGTAAAATTATCCAAAAAGCAAATTAGCCAAACTTGTTACAGCAAATATCAAACAGTTGCTCTTTCTTAAAACTGTAATTTTTAATACAGATTTTGTCTATTCAGACAGTAACAAGGTGAGAAATCTGCAGCTTCCAGTCCCCGCAACCCTGCAGGTGTCAGACAACACCTTTGCCAGGTGTACCAGAAGTAACACCTCAATGCTCCTCAGGGCAGCCCCAGCTCCAAAGCAGGGCAACACAGACATGTTGATAAACCTCCAGGATAATCTTGTTAGCATTTTAAACACCTAAAGACAGGACAGCGTGTTTTAGGGTTATCAGTAATGTATACGCATTTTAACTTCACTTTTCAACAGAAAAAACAAGCAGCAGCTCTCCAATTTTCCTTTTTAGAAAAGACTGGCTATGGCGCACACATATATACATAACTACATTTTTAAATATCTCATTTTATTTCTGACTTCGGAAATATATTCAGCAGAAAACCTAAAGAAACTGGGACCTGGTTTGCTTTCTCATCTGCTGAAAGTTTGAAGGAATTACTCAGGGAAGCATATAAGGTATAGACAATGCCAAAAAATTCGTTGTCAGGTAATTTCCATATACATTTTCATATTCCACATTGTAGGTAAACACACAGCATCACTTGAACAACCTGTCTGAAGCCTTTTTTCTCATTTAATCTGCACAAAGAAATGTCACTGTGATCCCCAAAAGGTAAGGTACTTGCAAAAGACAAAGGTCACCGAGACTCAAGTAAATCCTCTGCAAGGATAAGATCAACACAGAATATACCTAAAGCCAAAATTCAAGTCAGACTAGACACTTCAGGAATTCCTGCAAAGTTAAATAAGGGTGTGCTCATGCTGTGCCTTTGCTAAATTTGCTAAACAATCTTCTAAATTAACTTGCATGAAATACATTGCCATGTTTTAGTATAGTTAACAAAACTGTTTGTACGAACAAATGAGATGATAAGCAAATGCACTACAATCCTCTGTCAAGCACAAAGAATAAAAAAAGTGTTCAACACCAAACTCCCTCTCTCTCAAAGGCTAGCTATGCAGCTGTTCATCTACACAGATATGGTTTGCAACTTCTAAAAAAGGCATTTTTGCCACAGTGTAACTTAATACTCTATTTTCAATAAGCTAGCCACATCGTGAACTTGCTGAGCAAACCCTCACTGGCTGGAATGAAGAATAAACTTGCGCTCACTTGCGTGTGCTTCCTCTGCCCCGGCAGCAATCCCAGTCCCACCTCCAACTATCTTTCGACCGTATCCAAATTTTTCACCCACACAAGAAAACAGCCATGAGTACTTCTTAACAGAGACATCTAACAATTTATCTCCAGCCAGAAACATAAAAACAACATCCACTTTGTGAACTTTCTCTCTCCCAAAAGATCACAAGTGAGGTACCAGCTTCGACGTCCGACTCCCTCTGGCCTATCTAAACAGGAAATACTTTGGTACAGTTGTCCCATTAGAGACTCATTATGACAGATTAAAGAAGAAACTGCAAGTAATCACAAGTTCCTAGGAAACCACTTAATCCCAATTACATTGAAAAAATGGACAGGAAGACAACGGTCAACAAGTAAAATAATCTAAGTTTATATAGATTCATCTACAACGGTATATACCACTGTATATACACAATAAATGGCATTTTAAAAGGGCCAGTTTTCAATTTGTTTTTGGGGGGTTTTTTTCTGAATGGGTATCACACGGACCAGAAGCCATTATTCCCCAAAGCAATTTGATTAGGAAGTTACAGTAGTACAGAGATAAAGCAAAGGAATGGCAACAATTAGAAATAAAATGTTTAACAAATAAAATGGTGAAAATCAATATAAAACCAGAATTTTAAAAATGAGTATAAATGGTATAAACTTAAAGTAACAGAGTGTAGAAATTTGGAAAGGAAATCTATGAACATCAGTGAAAAAACACAGCCAGCAGGGTCAGGAATACTACAGCACTTCTTAAATATATTAAGAATAGTAAAAAAACTAGCAATGATAAAGGGCATATATAAATTATATAGGAGAGAATTTGTCAACAAATACCTCCACTTTGTGTTTTGAAAGAAGTAGAAAGTTTCATCTGTCTTGCATAATGAGGATTATGTACCTTCTAGTCTACTAGTAACATAGAAAAATGCTAAAACCCCACAGATCACTATTTAACTCAGAAGATCTTAGTAATACAAATCACAAGTATTCTTAGGCAGATCTCTAGCCACTATTCAAGAACTTAATGCAGCTTCAAGTTTGCCAGTATTTGTTTTCTAAACAGATCTTGAAATACCTGGGAAACAGCAGAGGACTGTTAACACTGTACCAGCACTGCAAAGTAGTAACACAGATGCCTAAATGAGTTAGCTTGTCAGCCATACTGGGTAAAATAAACACAAAAACACACACAAAAAAATCCATGTGACAGATAACCATCAAGATAACTGCGGTTCATTAGGCTTATTAGCAGGAAGGCAATACCATGCCAACACAGTTATACTGCTTCAAAGGCTTGCTTAGCTTCACCAGCAGCACCGCTGCTTTTTTTGCACCATGGAGTCAGACCTGACCAACACTGAAGGACCTCACCTGACATACACTCCCAAGACCTGGGGGACCAGCAAACACAGTTTTGAACCAACATGGTTCCAACAAGGCTTTTTAAGCTTGTAGCCTTGCCAAATGAAAGTTGACTCCACCCCGGGCAACTGTTAATAAATGTTCATGAAAGCTTATGAGCAAAGACACCTTAGGTGCAGAACCTGAACAGCCTTCCTCATCAGAAGACACCTTTAAGCATGTCTCCCCAAATCTGAGTTAAACAGATTTCTCCTTTTTTGGCCATAGTAGCCCCTCATCACATCAAGTATCAAAGACTAACTCCATCATTTTGGCACACAATGCATGAAAAGCCAGCAGAAATTGAGTATTTTTGAGAAGCAATTCTCTAGATTGCATCTGCAACCAGCATCATTGTTCTTCTCCTCACGGCATGAAAGGGAAAAGCAAACCAGACTCCTCGGCTCCATATTTACTCTGATGCAGGAGGAAAGGAAGATATATGCTGACTTTTGAAGACAGTCAGTATACTAAGAATGTTACATCTTTCATCAGTGTATTATGAAAGCTGCTTCTTATTCTTCAAACTGCTGCATGTGCTCCAGTACTGACTATGTCTCCAGCCTCATTCTGGCATATTTGTTTGTATACTATGCTTCATGCTATACCACTTTCACCACTGCCACCAAACACTAGACAGTAGATCTGCAGCACCTCACATGGCAGGACTTAAGGACTCTCCAAGTCACAACTGTGGTCACTGCCTACTCTGTGTGGCACGACCTGCACTGCCATCCCCTAATTCCCTGCAAATGCTAGGGCTGAGCTTACAAAAAGGGCAAGGATACAGCTGTGTTTTCCCCATCCTCTACAGAGCCTTTGGTCCTCACAAACCAACTTATCTCTGTGTGCAAAGGTAAACCTGTAGTCTAGTAACCTCTAAATTTTCCACTTCTTACTAACCTTCTGAAGAGCATTTTTATCCAAGCAAGCAAGCAACAAGAAAATACTGTACGTAGATGAGCAATTGTAACCCATAGCATACATGCCAAAAACAGCATGGCACTCGTGTCATCTGCTCTTTTGCCAAAGTACAGGGAATTCATACACTCTTACACACACTGCAGCAGTTCATCTCTAGCTTGTCAGTCCTGCGTGCCAGATTTTGAAAGCTCATCCATGAGTTTCAAGGAGAAAAGGCACTAAAGAAACTTGCCAGAAAACCAAAATATTTCTTAAAAAAGGTTAAGTACTTATGCTCACTACTTCATCAACAGTGTCACTTTGCAGGAAGCTTTCACTGGAGTTAAAGACATTGATGCATTTCTTCCACTGTCTTTAGCAGCACATAATACCACTTTCAATAAGTTAGCAGAAGATACCTTTGGTAAAAGTTCTGGTAGTCTAATGTTGATAAAAACACATGCTAAGAAAGTATTCTAAATGAGCTTATAGGATCATCTTCCCCTGCTATGCTTGATTTTAGGTAGTTATATGAAAACGATATCCCAGTTGATAATAATCAGACCCTCACCTGAATATTCTGCATTAGAATCTCTGTCATTCAGGAGATGACAATGTTGCAAAGTACTCATAAATACCATCCCTATTGGGTAATTTGCATTTCTATGTTTCAAAATGAGTTTTAAGCAATATTCTGTTCCCTGCAGGAGGTAGTATTATAAAACCAGCAAACCCTAACTCCTTTGAGCTAACATACCCTATTCACTCAGGGCATGATTCTACAGGAGCTCACTGTTGACAAACAGGGAGGTCCCAGACTCCCTCCTCATTCTCAATTGCACGCTCCCAAAAGCATCTGTCAGACTCTCCATTAGCCAATTCAACTCACCAGCAAGGCAGAAACAACCCTTTCTCCCTCCCCACCCACTGAAATAAATAAATAAAAAACAGGAGGGAAAGAAAACAGCGCGGTGGGAGGAAGAAGCAAGAGCACACTCTTTCAAGGCAGCACAGTGCAGTATTGCCTTAGTCGCACCTGGAGCTGCAGCCACTTCTGACTTTCCTTCTCAGAAAGGATTCTGGAGAAAGGGGTAAAAGACTACATTTCATTATGTAGTGACTTCCAAGTTCTGAGAGACTGCTGACATCTTTGAATTGCACCAGGACAGAAAACATGCTGGCCTTCTCTTTACCACGACTGTGTCAGCTTGAGAGCAATAACAAGAACCCAGAAGTCTATTGCTTACCTGACCGTAGCAGTATGCACATCATCATGAAATTAATCATAAATGTTTTAAAGTCTGCTTCTTGCACATCAGACCGCTAGTTAAAGATGATTATTATCAAAGAGCACAAAAACGAAAGCCTGGTGGAAAAGCACATTGGCTTCAAGGTCAGTCATAGCAATGTGACTGACTTTACTGACTGCATTTCCCCCACAAATACTTAAGAACAAGCGCTAAAGTAAACAGGTGGAAAAACACAGAAAGTGAAACAGAGTTGATTATATGGAAAAAGCATACACCCTGCCTGAGCACGGGGAAAGTTCTAAGCGCTGCAGAGTTTTGGCAGGTAACCATTCAGTGGCCCTGGCAGGGACAGAGCAGCGGCAAGGGCAGGGGTAGGGTTTGACGGGGAAGACTTCCAAGTTTCCTCATTTCAAGCAAACGGACAAAGGCCCATCTGGCTTTCTCTACTATTCAACCATCCATCGTTCATGCTGCAAACTGAAAGCTCCTGCAACACAAACTGTTTTTAAAACTGGTTCTCAATGTATTCTCATGAAAGATCTATCCATCTGGCTGGGGGCTATGCTCCAAATACCTCAGAGTGCACAGTGAGAAACTGCCTTCATGTTAAACAGAAAAGAGAAACCCACTCCCTGACACGCCAGAAGACTACCTTTGCTGCCTTGAGCATGCTTTTTTCTCCTCTATGGTGCGCACCTCTACAAGAATTCCTGGAGGGGAAAGCTGTTCTGCCAGCTTAATTTACACTATTAAATTAACCAAAACGTGCTTAAGCTTTATGCTTCTCTAAGGACTCTACTTTTACATTAAATATTCATTTATGCACAGACCTAGGTATAAGCAATAGTAAGGCCAAATAGCCAAATATTCCAGGACTAGGAAATGCTTTAATTAATGCTGCCTAAGCCAAAGCAACTGGCCCCACAAACATATGACCTGTATACAGTCCTACACGATCTCTATCTCCCTGTGGCCAAAGGAACTTGTTTCATTCAATCTATGAGATGATCGGTGCTTTTGTAACATGCAGCTATTCAAAATTATGGATTTTTCCTTCACTGTTTAGTGTTTGGCCTGTATTACTCAAATCTTGTTCCAAACAGAACTCATTTTCTCATGGGCTCTTCCACCTATCAGTGCTTACCACCATTTAGGTATGTAAGCAGGATTTTCATAAAACCTCCACCACAACAGCTATCATTTTACAGATGGTAAATAGACAAAAAGGTCATCATAAGCCATATCCCCTGATTTAACCATACAATTTGAAATACCATGGAACTGAGGTTTTAAAATATATACCATTTCATATGCCCTTTCATTACACTTACAGCCACAAGTGCATAATGTTTCTGCAGATTTCCCTGTAGTCTCCTACCCCATACACCATTCTCTTCTTTTTCCCTCACAGATAATGCAGAAGTGCCACGAGCAACAGCATCTTTTATCAGATGTCCTGACCTATCCCAAGAACAAATCCTCTATACAGGCCCTATAATCTAGGTATGATGACATAATAGAGTATTAAAAGGTTAATGCCTGTTAAGTCCAAGTACAGATTTCACAGGCAACATTAATTACCTGATATACAATACACCAACACACGAGTTTCAGTATTTCAGTATTCCCAGTATCAGCCTTTCCTTCCCACTTCCTTTTCCATACCGCCATTTAATTTTCCTAACTCTCAGTTTCATCCTGACAGCCAGCCCATATCTGACAGCTTGCCTTTGCCTCCACTCTTCTGACTCACTCCTACATCCCTATTCTATTTTTGCATCTTACAGCTTCCTTCTCTGTGCTAGTGGAGGCAAAGAGGTCACAGCACAGATAGTACTAGCATATCTCTAAATGAATTTTAGATATCCACAGCAACCTGACATCTGTACTGCTTCCATGCTCTGAATTACCATATTCAAAATTAACTTAGATATATCACTGTACAGTACTGCATTTTTTCTTTAGGTCTTGGTAAATTCTGTTGGATATTAGCTTTTCTCTGAAGCGCTCTTCTCTTCTGGTGAATCTGAAAATGTTTGAAAAAAGGAGTTCGTCTGAAAAATCCTAGCACCCTCCAAAATGCCAGAGTATTAAAAACACAGATCCATCCAAGAAGACTGTCTCTTTGCTACTCCCAATCTGATTAGGTATAAAAAAAAAATCATCCTCCTTTACAGCTCTTAGCTGAAAATAGTAAGAGAACAGGCTTTGTAGAGATCCATGTTTTTAATCAAAGGTATGGACTCTCTTCCCGAAAAAGAACTCAATAGGCCAGAACTCTTCAGCCTAGAACAAAACTACATTGATGACCATATAATAAATGACTACAAAATCATGAATAATACAGAGAAAGTAAATAGGAATCAGCTGTTCACCCTTTCTGCTAGTACAAGGAGTTGAAGTCATTACATGAAGCTAGTAAGAGCTGAAACCAAAAGACGTAAAGAAACAAAAGCTGCTTTTCTGAAAGCTGATTGGAATGCCCCATATCAGCAGAAGCAGAGATGACTTATTACTGAGCTCAGAAGATTGGCCTTTCCTCTCCACACAATCAGGCACTGGAGCTATATGATTAACTGAGAGAGACCTAAAGGCCTTAGGCAGCCCCGATATAGAAAAAAAACCTCTTCACTACAAGTCGAATACTATAGCATTTTTACTGCATACTAGTCTCAACACAGTAGCTAAGTGACAAAGACCTCTGGGTTTTTTCTGCAACAGAAAATATGTTGTGTTTTTCATTAGTATTCCAAATAAAGGTACTGACATTCTTGCATTCTCGATTTATCGTACTTCTTGTAAAACAGGATTCTGCATATCTGAATAAAGAGATATGACTAAGTTTAACAGTCTAGCCTCTCATTCAGGAGGGTTTTTTAAAGTATAGGTATATAAGTTACCACAAGGAGAATTACAGTAAAGCTTATGTGCATCCTAATACTTGAGAGTAAACACAGGGTAGCTTACCTCACTGCAAACATAGTCATTTTCAATGACTGGTGCTACCATACTCAGATGCTCTTTCCAGAGGAACCTGAACCAGATCTCTCTGAAGCAATCCCTTAATATGCAAGCCTCAACAGGCGCTTATTTAAACTGTTAGCATCTATTCAAGCAGTTAACAAACAGGTCAAACACACAGGAAAAAAGCATGCTGGATTCTGTCGACTAAACTTTGTTTATGACAGCTACAGGAATTATCACTAGTTTACAAGCTTGGGTAAAGGCACAAGAGCTTATCTGATGGCAAAAGTTCATTATGCAATAAAGCTGTATTATCAATGTGCTACTACTCTTTATTAAATTAGCATTAAATCTTTAGTATACAGTCACCGCCACAAAAGGAATTTCTTCTACTAGCTACATAGGCCCTTGCCACATTTTTAGTTTTAATAATTAGCTACTGTGCTACTGAAGGAGGCCAAGAAAGAGGGTATTATAGACAAAGCTAAAGCCAGCTGGGCTGGTTTTTTTCGTGTTGTTGGATGGCTGCCTTCATTTCACTGAAACACTACAAAGCAAGTTGACCATATAAGGCACTGGGATTCCCATGGAAAATGCTTACACAAATCAGATCCATCCAGTCTTTTTAGTTTATATATCTTATAGTTAATACGAACATTTGCAGTACATTTTTAAAAGACACTTCAGAATTAAATCTTACAGATATAGCATTACTTTTGCCTTAACTGAGTTCATGTAAGTAGCCTTCCAGAAGAATCTACAGCTTAACATTCAACTGAATACATTTCTTTAGGTAATATTAGACCAGATCAATTTCCAAACTGCAGGCAGCATACATAAACACAGCGTCCTTGATTTCGGTGCAAATGAAAAGTACCAGAAAAGCCTAATTCGCAATTCAGGGGTCTGACAGCACATGAATCTCCCTGCCAGCCACTGGCCGCAGCCTGCATTTATCAGAGGCAGCAACTTGCTGCATGGAAAGATTATTTGTAGCCTAGATTCCAACAAGAATAACTCTAACGAGCAAGGGCTTATAAGGAGATGGTAATACACAGTCTACAGAGAAAGGACAGGGAGAACTGGAGAAAGCACTATTCTTGAACAGGCGGGGGTGTGAAATAAAGAGGACTGCAGGGCTTCCACTTCAGAAGGGCAGGGGAGATTTCGAGACGTTGGCAGTCTCAAAGAAGGGGCAAGAAATAAATATACGCAGCCTTTAGCGTTAGACAGACAAATACAGGAATACAAAAAGCCTCGGTTAGAGGTATGTGCCAGCATGACGACAATATCCTCCTAGCTCTAGGATTTATTTTTCAGAAGGAATCAAGCACTTAAATGTTGGAAACAACACTTATAACACAGTATCAAAATTACTAGAGAACTCTGCAATTCCTTTTACATCCTACCTTCACTTAGTATCTGCATTTATTAAAAGGTTAATTAATTAATTTAATTAATATCTTTTTAGGTATGAATTTCACAACACAGATCAATGCTTTATGAGAACTGGATTTTGCCAATACATTGTACAGTTCAGTCAACACAGCGTTTCCTTTTCAAACAGATATCCAAACCTCACAGTATTCTGTATGCCAGACTACCTGATCTGTTGAACTAACTAGGACATTTGCACCTGCTTTAGCTGGGACTAGAACATAATTCTTCCATGAAGACATACTCTATTGATTCATAAGGACAAAAAATGTGCCTGTAGCTTAATACAATCTGAACAGAACTATTCCTTCCAATAACTTCCAGCTGCTGACAGATCTAGCTGCCTTCTTGGACCTCAGAGAGTATACTCCAACTAACATAGACACTAACTTCTGTATTAATATTAAAAATAATACTCAGCAATTTTTGAAAGCTTCCCTACTTCCTGATTACTATATGCACTTGTTACCAACTGCCAGTATGACACAGGCTCATGGAGCATGATGCTGGAAGTTATTATTTTCGATACAGAATTCTCCACCTAAAAATTTCCTTCCCCTAACAGAGAAGTGAAATTTTAGATTGTTGCTATCCTATCACAGGAGTAAGACATGTTTAGTGAAACAATGTGCAGTAATAACAAGTAGTAATTAGTATCAGTCACCAACAATTCTATCCATTAAATACTCCAAATTTAAATGCTTCCTCCATTGCATATGGCTTATGCTATTCATCTTTAATAGCTGTTTTGGGATTCTCTCTGCCACAACCCAACTGCTTACAAACTGAATGACAATGTCACCAATCTATTAGCTACCATTCGAATCACTCACATAAAAGAATCTGTTTATGACAGGTAGTGAGATCAACTTCATATATCTTCCATAAAAGTACAGGGGTTTCCGATTAATATAACCATTTTCATGACATTGTCTGGAAAAGCATTTGAGTTTTTCCTGCACGCACACTGGAAAACTACGTTAACTCTCAACGCACACACCACCTGCTCTAATGCCTACCCAGCCACCACCACCACTATGGCACCCCTACATAAAACAATTCCTGTATCTGAAAACGAAAGTCAACTTTAAAGATTTTTCTTAAATTTTACATCCCCTAGGTTTGCTCTGATTTTTATTTTTTTTAATTTCCTGAGGAAAAGAGGAAGACTGTTCCACTTCAGTGTTTAAGTTTTATGTAATCATTAACTGGCAATTTTAGTTGAGGCAACAGTCAAAATACAGGGTTCTGATTTGGAAAAGCAAAACTACTTGCAGAAGGGTGAACCTTCTATTCTAAGTACAAAACTGATTCATATTTGTATCCATAACCAGAATACAACAGCCATAACTGATAAATGCAAACAACTCAGTGCTCATTAAGAACTTTAAGCACAGACTTCCAAGTACTAAAAGAACATGTAGAGTTTTTTCCTCAATGCAAATAAACAGATTCAGAATGGGATGGGCTGACAAAATAAAAAGTTTATTTACAGAGACAGTCCTCAAGATTTGGGATAGAACATAAAAGCAGCAAGACTCAGAAATCTGCCTTCTTTCTGGGGAAAGGCTAGTTTGGGCATCCAAAGAATGAACTCTCCAAGCTTTAAATCTATGAGGCAGGTGGGATGCACATCTTTGACCGAGTAAGATTTCACCTATAGATTTAATACTTATGGATTACACTAGGGTCTTCTAAGTATTAAGCTTAGAAAGGATTAACAAATCCACTGCATTCTCTTAAGATATTTATTTAATACACCCTAGCCGGGGGCGGGGGGGGGGGGGGGGGGGGGAAATCTTTTCACAGTCATTTAATATAAAATGATGGCTACCACTTTAAGTCAGAACAGAACTTTCTGTTAAGAGACAATTTTCTATTTAACTATATAAATATATACATATGGATCTGAAGATGCCTATTCTATTGCAGTTGAGGTGTGAGTTCCTGGCAAAAGTCTCAAAAATCAGTAAGTCCAGATGTTCCAGGAATAATCTTTCAGTTAGTTTTCCCCCACACGCCGATGGACTTGAAGATTTTGCTCATAACTAAAGAGGACTTAACCATATAGCATGGTTTCACACTTACTAAGTTTAGTATGTAAGTTCAACATCAAAATCTAATTATCAGAAAACAAAGATCACTTTGGACCCATAAAGACAGAAAAATGAACCTAGAGAAAATTTTCTGGGCCAGATCTCTACAAACTTTATGTCTCAACTTTGCCTCATATATATATATAAAAAATTAAAAAAAAAAGTGTGATGTTTAAGATAGTCTTAAATCTCACAGTCACTAAGATTTATATGATGAATAGTATAGGCAATTACACTAGTTTAAAAAAAAAAAAAAGTAGAAAAAGAAGCAGTATGTAGCCAAACAGGACCCATAATCAGTTTTATTACAGAAATTAAGTACATATGTGACCACAGTATAAATACACCCACAAAGAGGAGAGATGACAACTACATTTGTGTGTAAGATGAAAGTTTGGTCTGTTCTTAAATTCGCCCCCAACGCTAACCACCTTTGAAATCTATGTGCCACACTGGGAATCAGAGCCATATCTATTCAAGTTCATTTGGCTAGCACTCCCCCAAATTAAAAAGATCCCTTAAGGAGCTGTAAAGCATTTAGATTTATGCGATTTTATCCACAGAGGAGAGCTAAGACTCCAGTTCACAAGACCTTATTATTGGGTTGTCCTAAGCAGTAATTTAATGGACTGCTCCATTAGTTCTTATACCAATATTTTAGAAGTTACTGCACTCCAACTGCAAGCTCATCTACCATGTGACTTGCCAAGTGGACAAATTAAACTTCTCTACACAAGAGTGAACGAGCATGGGAATATACAAGAGCTGTCAATGAGTAAGTACTGTGTTTAAGTAGGCATTTAGTCTACAATAATGACAGCACTATAGTTCAGAGTATCTACATCCCTAGCTATCTAAAGTAAACGCACACTTAGTTCAGAAAAAAGCATCATTATACTAAGCTACTTCAGATAACTTTATGGTAGCTACAACTGTATTTCTGCTCTGCAGGTTATCAATTTGCTAAAAGCACATTTTACATGGCCTTGGACTCAAAAAGCCACATACATGGGCTCTTCTTAGAAGAAACGTCTAAGGAAGTGTACTCATTCAATTCCTATGGGCATCCCAGAGATTGCCTCTGCGGCAGCTGGGATGGTGAGCTTTCATTTGGAAGGAGTGTATTCAGTATTGAGACGCTTCTAGAATCTAACAAAGTTATTCTCTAACAGTCTTGCACTAAGTATATCACATCAGGTTAACACTGAAGCCATATAGCATTAATATACTACCGGCCTTAGGAATGGCACAGAAATTACCTACTGCTCTGCTGAGGACTTGCTCTTGTTGGACTAAATTAGGTTAGGCAAAAAATGCAGCACAACTGTAGCATGCTGCAGACATATGAATACCATGAGCATGTCAAAGTCCTCTGCAATGTGGTAGTAGGCAAGAGGGAGCGGGAAATGAGATGGCAGGTGAGATTTTGCCTTTCCAAGTTAGTCTGGCCTACAGATTACTTTCTTCCCATGGAAATAACTAACGTCTGAGACAGAACAGGTTGCTAAAACAGCTGAGTACTTTGCACTTAAATATCCTAAGATGCAGTCTACAAGGAGTGGGCTTCTACACAGACAACAGCTGATGGATGCTGCACAGTCACTCTGGACCCTCTTATCCAGTCACTAGGAGTCACTAGCTTAAAATTTTAGAATCAGTTCGTATCATGCCCCTTCCTCATTCCCCTCCTGCTGCTTAGGAACTGTGAGAAGAGAGGGTAACTGATTATCAAGAAAATTCAGCCCAGCAGCCTTTATGATCATTTAGGAAAAGAATGGAAATTCAGGTCAGGGCAAAACAAAAGCATACACCTTCCTTAGTTTAATGAGTGACAATTTAGAAGCCTTGTAAGGTCACAAAGAATAACAAGCACTCTTCTTTCAAAAACTTACAAACAGCTGACCTTGATCACATGCTGGGGCAGTGCTCATGCTCATTCTCATTCTTATCACAAAGTTGCATCTCACAAGTGTGGAAGACAGTTGTGAAAGAAGATGACATTGCAGAACGCAACCGTCGCTTTCTGAGGTCAAAGTGAAGAAAAGTTCAGATCCAGACTAGTTGAATCCAAATCCAACTCAGTCACTTTCTGGCCAAGAAGCTTCCAGTAACTTTGCAGTTGTTCTTTGTATGTTCATACAACACCATATTGTTGATATATTACTCAATAAAATAGCATGTGTATATATTTGCATTAAAATCAATGTAGATGTTGAGTTTCAGAAGAAAAGGCTTTGTTTTAAGATGGTTATGAGACTCAATTCTCTCAGCCCTAATGAAAAGTAACAGGACATCAGGGACACCAGCAGCAGCACACTTATGAATGGATGAAGTTACTATCCAAGTAAAAGTAACAGCTGGGTTGCGTCAAACTCAAAGTTCCTTCACATGAAGACAGCAAGCAAAACCAGTGGTGAGACAGAAGACACTCGCACCACCTTGCTGCTCTAGAGGTTTGCGTTTAACCACACTATTCCAAAAGCAGAGTATATAATTATCCAGCAGACCAAAAAAAGTACTTTGATATTGTCTGCAGTAAAACAGGTTTAGGTATTACCATAGATGATTCCTTTTGCTAAGCAATTTATTTAGTTGAAACGGATGCAAACTGTGTGCTTAGGTAAAAGTTGTTTATTGTTCTAAAGATGGGGAAAACAATGCCTTTGCAAACTGGAAAGCTACATTAGAGTTATAGCTATAGTTTTAGAGAATCTAGTATATATGATTTTAAACATGAGAACTGAAAAAGGATGCTCCAAGTATACCAAGAGACAGCTGTAGAGTTTGGCCCCACCTGGGCAAGCCTTATAGATAATTCTACTAAAGCTGTGGCATTTACAGGAGTTTAAGTGTTTCCAGGTGTAGAAGCAACATCCAGTTCTTGAGTCTGTGCTCACTACTATCTACAGTAGAACCCTATGAAGACTTGTAAATAAATTAATCACTGTTTCTTAGACAAGCATTGATAACTGCAGTTTTCAGATGAAGGTGTCAGACATGGATTAACAGTGTTCTTCAAAGAATGATTAGTAACATTTGGTTAAGTAGTTATCAAGTGTAACTTGATTCAATTTTATCACAAATAAGACAACAAAAAAGGATGAATTGTATTTATTTTCCTGGTGGTTTAAATCACTGTGTTTAGGTGATTGTAGAGTCTAACAATGAGACTAGAAAACGTTGATGGAGTCAAACGTGGCCAATGCCTACAAAGGCAGTCCAAAGCCCTTGCTTCAGAACTTCCTCATTCTTATTTGGAAAGTTGATGCTATCTAGGGAAGAAGTCTATGCATGCTTGTGCCTTAAGCCACCTACATAACAGAGACATCATTCATGGAGGAGCCAACATCATCAGAGATTAGATGTGGGAAGGTAAAAGCAGTGTAAAACTGAGAATTATCACCTTGAAAAAAGCGATTAAGAAGTTTAAGAGTAAGTTGTGTTTAATTTTCATTTCCTCTTGGGAAACCAGGTGATAAAGCCAGTTTTCTGTAATTTAGAGCTCATCTGGATGTCATAAAAACAGGAGTTAGTTCTTCCCATGTTATAAGCATGTTTAGGGAGCACTGAGGTAACAAAAGAAGTGTCTATAAAATAAACGTCTACCCAATTGCAACATGTATTACAACACAAGTTCCAGGTATTGTTTTGGTAGGTACCTGCTACGTGTCTAACAATGCAGAGTATAACATCACAGAACATGACTAGGTAATTTAAGCAGAATATTCTAGTTATTAGTTTTAGTTTGGGCAAAGGTACAGTTAGAACAGCTTGAATTAGACAGGAATCCAAGGAAAGAAGCACCTTATTGTTAATTTGATTAATACCATTCTTTATATGAGACATCTATGAACTATCCTCACTCATAACTATGAAGTAATGACTCCCTAATTACAGCAATCTTCCCTATTAATGCTTAATATTTAAAATTAGCCTGTACTTAAGGTCTTGAACTGAAGATACGAGGTCTAAATAAAGGTTAAATGTGGAACTGCAATACATGATTTGTCTTGCTCATAAGGAAATGGCTTATTTCTTTCATTTGAGATTTATTTAATCTACATCTCAGAACCCTGGCGTGTAGACACAGAACCAGAGAAGCTGAACAGTTGATGGCCTTCGTGTCACCAGCAACCTCCTCGTTACTCCAAAGTAGTACGCACTTATTGGCACAACCAGCACCAGATGAGCAAACTGGCACCATCCTTATTCTTCAGGTGACATTCTAACACAGCATGAGTTTCCTCAGTTAAACTGTACCTTAATCTCAGATGACTGCACTTGCGTTGGGTTATGGTTCTTGAAATAAGGTAGTAATTGACCAACCCTAGAATACCAAAGTGTGAAATCCATTTGGCAAAACTGGGAAATTTTAGTAAAAATGATACATGAACACTATGACTGAAGTGCTTGTGTAACCAGAAAACCAGCAGAATAGACTGATCTTCAACCTAGTTTACAAAGTGCTTAAACTCAGCTTCTGTTTTAAGGATTACTGTTTGCCTTTTAGCTAATTTCTGTTCTCAACTTGTACTGAGTCATTTTTTCCATTACTGCAAGCTACTTTGTTTTTATTGGATGCTTTCAGTCTAAGCATGTTCAGAACATCACAACTTCAGGACTATGGTTAAAGCAAGATAAAATTTGCTGAAATTAACAATTATAATGAGCTTGAAGCAAGAGTTACTGCCCATCTACTTAAAAAAAAAAGTTCTGTAGGATACTTAAATACCAAAGTACAAAATTTAACCCATTGCTTCTTTGTCATCAAGTAACACATAGTAACAGTTTTATCACCTTTTGGATGGATTTTAGGGACCAAACATCTAGATTTTTTTTTTTTTTATCACCAGGGATCTTAACTTATGCCATTACAGCTGCTAGAAGGTAATCAACTGTGCAGTTTAAATTTATTACTTTAGGATCTTGGCTTGATAGAAATGAAAACTTAACAAAAACTACAGACTGTTGAAAGACCCTCTGCTTTGTCGCATTACAAATAAAGTGTCTGAACAGCAAGATTGCATATTTGTTTCTTTAATAGGTATTGCATTAAATACATGCATACACTATTACAAAAAAATCTTACAGTTTACAGGATCAGATAATTTTACACATGTGACAGCATTCCAGTTTTCAAAGAAAAAAAACATGTTTAGAAGTTGGAGTAAAATTGCCCTAAAGAAATTCTGTATAATTATTCCTACCCAGCTACTCCAATTAAATTCATCAGGTAAGGGAAAAAAAACACCACAAACCAAAAACCGAACAGCATAGGAACAGTGGACAATTTTTTTTTTGCCCCCAGTATTACGATAGTGCCTCTCGATTTGCAGGTACAGATACAAATGAAGTACAACCTACCTTTGACAGAAGGGTATAATAAGTAAAAAATTTATTTTCCTTCAACAAGAAGCTGACATTAAAATGCATGCCAGCATAATTTCATGTATTTGATTGTATTCTTCCCCCCCCAACCTTCATATACATCTTCCAGTATGATGCACTGTAGAGCAGGAATGACATCTTCAGAGGTCTGTACAGAGCCTAGCAAAAGCAAAGCCACTGTTTTCATTAAGAATTTCTGCTGGGTCTGTATGTCAGGCAGATCATGGGAGAAAAGCTATTGAATGCAACAGTTACCACATAACTCCCTGTATTACTGTAACACCTAGGAGCTCTAGACACAGACCAGGATCTCCAGAAGAATCTATATCCCCATCTGTGCAGCAATTCAGTTTTTCTTGAAAAGGTTTCTGCTTCAGTAGCCAAAAGTTTGCCCAAGTGTAGCAAAAAAACAGGAGAGTCTCCAAAAACAAACAAACAAACAAACAAAAAAAAAGAGCATTAGTTAGCATGCCACCAAAAGTCCTGAACTCCACAAACAATACTGCTGAAGAACTACCCTGGGCATCTAAATTCTGCATCCAATTCTAACAATGATTATTCAAAGCAGACAATCTACGCCATACTTCCATTAAAAAAACCCCTTCTGTTCAAACTCATTTCTCATCAAGCCACTGCCACTCACCTCTTCTCTTACTCACCTATTTGCACATCACTTTTTTTTTTTTAAAATCAAAAGCTAATCTAAGGCATAGATTGCTGCAAACTCTAGAAAGGTAATGCAAGATAACCTACATATTAAATAACTTTAGTGCTGTACAAGTAAGAGAATATTTAAGAACCGCATTTTACATTGCTGCTTTGTGGAACAAAGAATACTTTGCTGTAACAAAACTTGCCATTCTCTTTTCACATCAAACTTTTTCTGTTCAGTATGCCGTTGCCATTCCTCCTCTCCACTAGTTTCTCTGCTTCCTACGTTATGCTTTTCAGGAACTAAGAACACTTAAAACAAGCACAACTCCTGTCCAGACTAACTTTGCAGTAGGTGGGAAGATGGTAACACATGCCTACCTACCTGTCAAAGAAATAAGCTCTTAGGTCCGGGTATAGGTTGAGCAAAGACATACCCCTTCTCAACAGACTGAAGCTTGCATACTTGCATTTAGACTGGAGAGAAACTCCTTGTTTGGACTCACTGAAACAGGTAAGACCATGCCACAAGCTATTGAGGTCAATGTAATACCAAACAGCATTCTAAAACTGTCTGCTAAATGTACATAGTTAAAAGAAGAAAGAGCAGAGCAACAATCATCTTGCTCCTTCTGGTAACTTTGGAAAAAAAAAAAAAAAAAAAGGCGGCCAACCAGAATATAGCAGGAAACAGAAGTTGGTACCCAACTGCAGCAAGTACCCAGTCTCCATATATTTACTTGCCTTCCATGGCCAAGGACTTGAGGAAGTCAGAATTCCTTAGACCCTATAAATCAAAAGCCACATGAATAAGACTGGGGGGATGGAGGGGAAGTCTCTAAAGTAGAAGACAGCCCTCCCATTTTTATTTCACCTAGAAGTACTTGAGATAAAGGTTCAGCTAGTATCTTCCAGATACTTCAGTGGTAGAAGTAGTACAGCCCTCCACTAGGCACTAAACAGCCAGCATCTAAAGGTACTTTATATACAGTCCACCTCATAACAGAAAGTAGTACCATGTTCACAGTGTCTCGTCCTTGAGAGCTGAATCAGGAAGGTTGTTAAACCCATGCAACAGCAGCTTCTTGTCTTTGAGGCCCAGTAGAAGACTTTTTTTTAAAATATTTTTTAGCAAACCACAGCTCTACTTTGTCTTTCACCTTCTTAATGGTCCTCCAAATCAGCACTTCCCACCAAAAAGAATTCCTAGTCTGACCTGGCTATTGGGAAAGGATCCTAACCATTCTGCATATGTATGCCATTGTAATAGGTTTTTTGCAGCCCCAGGGCACAACTACAAGAGCCTTCCTTCTTTCTTTAAAGGCAAGGTCTGAATATGGCTACCAGGACTGCAGTTTAAGGAGGCTGCATCATTTCTCTTCCAGTTTATGTAGGACCCTTGGGAACATGTTAGCAGGACTGTTTGGTAGTTTGCCTGCATATATTCCCAGCTCTGCTTTCACTTACATGTCAGACTTTTGTCAAAAACAAAACCTGAAGTAGTGCTAGTTGCAAGCCTCCATCAAAACCTGAAATACACAGCAAGCTTTCACACAAGACTGAAAATTTCTACATCAGTCCGATAATTGTTTTGTAAGTTTAAATAAATAGTCCCCTGGGAACAGCACAGAACACTAGTAATAAAAGTAATGCAATTTCACCCAGTTTTTATCTTTAATTTCCAAAGCTAAACTAAGGATGGAACAGTAAACCTCTCATATAGGCAAGAACATTTATACTGAGCTACAGTGGAGCACAGATTCATGGAAGTGTCATATATAAGCATGTAGTTTCTGACTTCTACTTTTAATAGCCCTTTTAGTTCAGCAGTTCCACACCAACCTCTCAGACCACAGGTAATCACAGTCACTGCTGCATGCATAGGAAAATGTGCACACAAAGTTGTCAAACTATCCTAGTTTCCTGCCATTCAGTCTGTAAGAGCTTATCAAACACTAACAGTAAGTCCCTGAAACAGCAGCCACAGAAGTAAAGGTTGGGGGGATAGCGAGAGCTTGTTGTTTTAAGGGGAGGAAGCTAGGGAAGGCAAGGATTATGAAGAAAAGACTTATTTAAAAAAAAAAAAAAAAGACAGCTTTGGATATTAAGCAGTGTCCTCATACAAACACTTGCTGGCTTTATGGAAAAGATCTTTGAATCACAGATGAAAGCAAATGGCAAATACTGGCATCAGCTCTCATTTGGTTGTTGAACAGAAGAGCAAAGTTATGAATTTGTCTCAATATTTGCCTCCTGGAATTCTCAGCTGCTTGGCTCCAATTTCCATCTGCAAAATGAGTAATTTCCATTTTAGGAGACCAACTTGCAGGAGGTCAGAGCAATCTGGCTATCCTTGATTACACATCATGGTTCGTTACAAGCTGAAGGATCTGCTTGTGCCAGTACATGCACAAATTACAATCTAAGTTCATCAAAGCAAGTGTACAAGAACTTCATCAGCTGAGGCAGAAGTTGCCCTGAACTTTACTACTGAGATTCAGCTACTACTGGAGAATTCAACATCTGCTTCTAGCAGTTTTAGCTCAAGTGTTGGATGAAATTACAAGTTCAATAATCCCATATCACAGTAATGGTGGGTAAGCATTTTGGCTTCATGCATGCAAAGACTTCTCCTCTATCTTCAAATTCATTGGCATGTACAACTCAACATATGTTTGCCCATTAGCAAGTGCAGAACATCCATCTTTCTGCTTCCCCACAGTCCTTCAAAAGAACTCAGGAAAAAAAAGGATTATTGGTTTATGGCACTTAGTGGAAGTACAAAGTGTTACAACTACTGGCATAATATAGAAAAGAATTACGACAATACAGAAAATTCACAATTCTTTCATTGTATGTGGTACGTATATTGAAGTCACAGGTCAAACCCAATGCAAACATAAATTAGAGAGGGCAAAGTTAAAGCTTGCCAATTTGAACGTTCTTCTAAAAATAAAGTTAGTGCTGACATATTCGCTTGAATTCCCAAGCTCAAAAAGAATGCTGTAAAAGTTTATTCCATCAAAGATTCAGAGACATAAATTAAAGCCAAAATTTTCACTATTTGTTTTATGGCTGAAGAGTACTGTCAACCAGCTAAGCACCTGTACTGTTTGTTAATCAAGGCTGCCAAAACTCTAGTAAAAGAAGAATGAAAACCTAATAATAACACAGAGATATTACAGGTTAATTACATCACTACTATACACCTGAGGTTCTAGAGCACACCTGCCTATCCAACCCTGAACTCAAGGGATGCCATGAGACTCAATAAACTATAAGGCATGGAAACATCTCCTCCTAATAGCTGCAAAGCAACTCAGAATGTTAAGAATTATTAACCATAAATGTAGTTTACACTTGAAGCGGGAGGGTAGAAAAATATATACACTTACACCATAACCATCACAACATCCTGTTTTAAAAATACACTACCACTCTTTGGGCTAGAGAGTAAAAGTTCTTTAAGTGGAATAGACAGATCAGAAAGTGAAATGCCTCCAAATACTTTTAAAACTAGACAAACAATCAAAAACACTATGAGTCTGCTCTTACCTATAACCTCCTGGTACTTGCTGATAAAGGATATATATTTCTGTTGCAAAAATATCTTTTCTTCTCCACAGTTGCTTAGAACTACAGCATCTTCTGCACAAGTTTTTCAGTGAGCTTTACTTCATACTGCAACTCCTACACAGCCTTTACCATAACCAGTCCAATCTGACATTTTGCACTCACTCATTCAGCAAGATGCAGCACTTCCCTTTGATTCTTTCTTTTGTGGACACTAGCTGTGACGGAGCCAAAGGGATAAACCTGATGACAAGTCAAAAGCCTCAGGTTAAAGAGGCCTCAGAATACACATTCAAATGGGAGACAGCAAAGTAGCCAGAACTACTGGCTCAACTGCAGAAACGCACACCTTACTGGCTAAAGAAAGGATTCTCTTAGCATGATGGACCAGTCCATTTAGCCAGTAACTTGCTGCCTAACTGTATTTTTTGGTTTAGACGTTGTGTCAACCTGAAGGTGTAATTTTACAAATTAAGTGCTGTTCTCATCCCCTCCACCCCCACAAAGCAGATGGGGCAAATTACCTTTCCCTCATTATTCCAGCTGGCCACCAACAATCTGCTACTCGCCCTTCATGTATCAGCATAATCTTGTAAACAGCAACTTCCCTTCATTCAGCATCCTCTTCTAAATTGGCAACAGTATTATTGTTGTATGACTAGAGTGTTTTGGAGGAGGGCATCGTACTTTCCTCCAACACACTGACAACTTTTTGCAATATTCACTGGAGTGGTTAATAACTTTTTTCCAAGCATTGTATTACCATAGAGTCATGTTCCACCAACTGATAAAACTCAGTCACTGAAGCATCTGGAACTTTAAGTCTTACATTCAGAAGTCAAGAAAATTGCAGGAAACCCAGATGCCACACTGTGCCCAAAGCAGGCAAATTATCTGCATCTTAACCTAAGAATTTAAGAAAGATTCTTATATGCAACTTCTAAAGTCAGAACATTACTAAAATTGGACTTCACCCAAGAAATATTTGAGATTAAGAAGGTAAATAGCCTAATGGAGTCATCAATATTCTCAGTGAATCGAGACTCACTAGAAGTGCCAGAAGTGCCAGAAGCATTTCACAATCTACACACTGACAAAAGCAAGAGTTCACAGAAATCTTTGGTTCATACAGTTGGCTTTACAGGAACAACTCCTCACATTCTGCTATTCCTTGCATTAAGCAGAATTAAAATATTCCAGAGAGAAATTTATAGTGCAATCATGGGTTTGGGGGGATGGGGTATCATCTTAAGTATCCTCACAAAGTCAAGAGGAGCAGAGACATAAATCCTGTGTCTCAGTGGTTGCTGATACTACCAAAGAAAGGAAAGGAAGCAAACCTGTGACAGACCTTTCTTGGAGGAAGAAATCAAAGTAAGGCACATGCTGGGTTTCCATAAGCATCAGCACCGTGTTTAACTCTCTATGGATGCAGACTTGAATTCAGAGCCTGGTTTTGTAACTCTAATAACTCTAATAACCACAACTATATTAATTATAACAAATAACTAACCAGTGCTGCTTATTTATTAAAAGTTACGAGGCAGAAGAATTCCATTGCCAAGATCCAGTTTCTGTAACAAAAGTAGAGCAAGGAGACAGGACTACAGAAAAAGGGGCAATTCACCTGGATTAAAAAAATTCCTACCTCTGTTATTGTTCTATCTTATGATCAGGGGAATATTTTCTACCCTGTCTTTCCCTGTGCCCACCTTTGTCTAGGTCGAAGAACTTCTTCAAGGAGCAATTTATGCAACTGTACAATGTAATATGGGTCTCATGAATCAGACAGCTACCAAAGGTAAGTACAGAAGTGTACTGATAGAAGCTGGTGATGTCATTCCTAGTTAAGTGACACTCCTTGGTTTTACGGCCTATCACATGAGCTCAACTGCTAAACATTTGAAGCCAGATTTTAAACCATCTTTGTTTTAAAAATTGAAGGTTCTGCCTTAAGGTTTAAATGGTTTTAATACCCAAGTAATATTTGTAGTTTAAGCTGCAATAAAGCAGTCCAAATCAGTTGACTTAGGCTGTTATTTGCTTCAATTTTGCATAAACACCTTCCAAGTTTTAATAAAATGCAAAGGATTTTACCAAATACATGATTAGCAGTGAAACATGACAAAGCAAAATGAACAGGAAAAACACACCAAGGAAATTCTCCCATATTGAAGTCATTTAACTTGGCTATAGAAAATAATATTAGATAATTATAAAGAAATGAAAAGTCTTCAAAAACCTAGAAGAAAGAAATTAAGACAGCAAAGCCTTCCAAATGCAGTCACAAGAGTTTCTGTCTTGAAAAGACTAAGAACTTGTTACTATATATGCAGGTAAGCAAATAGCTGCAAAGATACAAAGTCCCTGGAGGATCTCCAAAAAGGGGGAAACTACACATCAGCTCTTCAAGCAAACACTTGAGTCATATCTGTGTAGCTGCTGATAAACTATGTCACTGAAGAATCTATGGCTCTTATGCCAACAAAGCCTCTTAACAGAAAGATACTTTTAACTGCTGCTTGGTCTTTTATTGGAATACCCTTAGTTTGCATGCCTTCAACTTTTACTGATGCTTTTTATTTATATGCCATATTTTGAAAGGAAACTTAAATGGAAAAAAATCTTCAATAAGACTACTATCATCTAAGTTTTTTCCATGCCAGAATTTTCTTGTTTTCATGTTTTAATCCAGCATATACACCTGATATGACAAGTCACTCTAAAAAAGAATGCCAAACAATTAATAGCATCAAGAGCTTTTAAAATCCACTGTCTTATTAATCAAGTATTTTGTTTTAGTAGGCTTTTCTGGCTTTTGTAAAGTTTTTATAAGTCAAACTGAAGTTGACACCCACCAGCTGACCTTCCCTCAGGAACTGCTCCATACACATCCAGAAAAACTCCCCTATTTCCATGTTCCTTGTGCCAGAGAACCTACTAATGATTAGGCTCCAGAACACAGGTACAGCGATTCCCATATGGGTAGGCTTCTTGCAGCAAAAATAGATGACAGCTCCAGACACATTTCAGTTGATTTTAATCCCTCACAAACGTGTCATCCAGTCAATCCGTCTGCCACATCAAAATACAAAACTTCACCCAATGCAGTGTGCCCTCCTCATTTTGAGTTGTGTGTAAGTTTTTTCTTTCCTCTGTTGCACCGAACATGGAGATGAGCATCTTCTTGGGTTACTGTACCATTCCTGCCTTGGTGACAGGATGGACAATTTTGCTAGAATCAAGAGAAAAATTCAAGTCACCAAATTGTTCAGTAGGCTTATTTGAGTTTCAGTAGGATATCCGTAATCCCAGGCAGAAATTGGGAGGTTCTGAAAAGAACACTAGTTAATGGCACTTTGCATCAGGAACTGGCAGTTACTACAGCATTCTGGTCACAGTACAATTCTCAAACTGGACAAACTGAGTTCATATGTGTAAATCTCAATTGGTAGATACAAAATAAGGCAACTACTTAAAGTGACTAGCTAATCAGTTATAGGCCTCCAATCATCTCACCAAACATAACCAGGTACTGAATGTTGTAGCAGCTACTTAGGTATCATGTTTACTTTACATGATCTTTCTGAATTGTGAACTGAAAATGCTGATTAAGAAAAAACTCAGAACTCCAATAGTCATTTTACTGAAGACTGTATTCAGCTGTACTCAAAGCCATATTAAATATTTGTACTAGTCTTTAATAAAGCTTGTTCAGGGTGGTAGTTTTTCTTGAAGGGAGAAGGGAAATTACATGTTTGAGCATGAAGTTCTTACTGAAGGCAATGTAACATTCAAATACTTTGGGGAAGCCTCTAGCCTTAAACAAGACCAAAACCAAGAAACTAAACCTGAATACTAGCTAACCTGTAACTAGCAAGACGATAAATCAAACACTCCTCAGGCATGCTAAGACAGTACCACAGAATCACCTAGCACTTCAAGCCTACGACACACGTTTCTCCAAACAGCACTTCCATCATCTGTGGTATACTCATACCTACCAATATAGTATAGCTTTGCTTTTCTAGGGACTGTGGGGAAAAGTACTGTGTAAGAATTTAGATATACGGAACGGACTCTAGTGATTAAGATTTTTTTTTTAAATATAAAAAGCAGTATCTCAAGCTGCCACAAAACTGCATGATAAAAAAGGCAAAGGAACAGCTAAATGGAAATGGGCTTTTCCTCCGAGTGAGATAAATACATTCTCCTGCACATTCCCCTTAATGAAAATGAAAGGGTTACATCTGACATACTGGTACTACCAAAGAGGCAGAAGTGATCTACCACACCATCACATAAACTGAGCATCTGACACTAAATATTTTTTCCCAATTAATGGTAGTCAACTAGCTACAATTATAACTATAGAAAGCTCAGTCTCCTCTATGGGGAGAAAAATAAAAAAATGCCTACTCTGTACTTAGCTTTTTTAAAGTAACCTCATCATAAGACAGTATTGTCTTTAACATTGCTTAGACACTAGAACAGCACATAGATTCCAAACTCGACATCCTTATGAAATTAGATTATCATTGCTATTCAAAAGTGCAAAGCTAGTCCATTAGCACGGAATTAGTCAGGAATTAGGGATGTCACTGAGAGACTACCAAACCTCATACAGTCCACCGACTTACCCGCTGCCATTGTTTCACGTGGGCACCAGTGACACAGCCGGGAACAGTCTGAGGAGTATCAAGAAGGATTACAGAGTCCCAGGAGCAGCAGTAAGGGACTCTGGAGCACAGGTAGGGTTTTTTTATCAATCCTCCCAGTCAAAGGGAAGGGGTTTGAAAGGGCCAGTTGAAACTGGTGAATCGACAAACACTTACGGGACTGGTGCCACAGCCAGGGGTTTGGCTACTTAGACCATGGGACTCACATTGAGAAACGTGGTCTACTGGGGGCTGACAGGGTCCATCTGTCAGAGAAGGGGACGAGCATCTTCGGTCATAGGCTTGCCAAGCTGGTGAAGAGGGCTTTAACAATAAAGTTGCCGGGGGAGAGGAACCTCCATCCATCCCACTCCTACCAGTTTGATGCCAGTGCCAGCAAGAGATGCCCAGAGCTTGGAGAAGGACCACAGGTCAGCAGGAGAGCGCGTGAAGAGCAGCACTAAGGAATTCCAGCCAGTAAGTCAGCTTCATCGGTGGCCCAACTTGAATGCCTCTATGCAAACGCATGTAGCATGGGGAATAAACAAGAGGAGTTAGAGACGTGCGCACGATTGCAGGGCTATGATGTTACTGGCATCACGGAGACGTGGTGGGATGGCTCCTACAACTGGAGTGTTGGAATGGAAGGACAGAGGCTCTTTAGGAAGGACAGGCAGGGGAGACCAGGAGGGGGTGTTGCCCTCTATGTCAGTGACCAGCTGGAGTGCATGGAGCTCCACCTGGGGATGGATGAGGAGCTGGCCAAGAGCTTATGGGTCAGGATTGAAGGGAGGGCAGGGACAGGTGACATTATAGTGCAGGTCTGCTACCAGCCACCCAACCAGGAAGACCAAGAGGATGAGGCCCACTATAGACCTGCTGTAAACAGACAGGAACAGCCTCACGTTCACAAGCCCTGGTCCTCATGGGGGACTTCAACCACCCCAACATTTGTTGGAGGGACAACACAGCAGGGCATAAGCAATCCAGGAGGTTCCTGGAATGCGTTTGTGATAACTTCCTTCTCCAAGTGACAGAGGAGCCAGCAAGGAGAGGTGCTGTGCTGGACCTTGTCCTCACCAACAAGGAGGGGCTGGTGGGGAACGTGAAGCTCAAGGACAGCATTGCCTGCAGTGACCATGAAGCAGTGGAGTTCAAGACCCTTAGGGCAGCGAGGAGGGTGCACAGCAAGCTCACTACCCTGGGCTTCAGGAGAGCAGACTCTGGCTTCTTCAGGGATCTGCTTGGTACAGTACCATGGGATACAGCCCTGGAGGGAAGAGGGGCCCAAGAAAGCTGGTTAATGTTCAAGGATCGCCTCCTCCAAGCTCAGGAGCCATGCATCCCAACAAAGAGGAAGTCAGGCAAAAACACCAGGAGGCCTGCATGGATGAACAAGGAGCTCCTGGACATACTCGAACACAAAAAAGAAGCCTACAGAGGGTGGAAGCAAGGACAGGTAGCCTGGGAGGAATACAGAGAAATTGTCCGAGCAGCCAGGGATCAGGTTAGGAAAGCTAAAGCCCTGATAGAATGAAATCTGGCCAGGGACGTCAAGGGCAACAAGAAAAGCTTCTATAGGTATGCTGGTGATAAAAGAAAGACTAGGGAAAACGTGGACCCTCTCCAGAAGGAAACAGGAGACCTGGTTACCCAGGACATGGAGAAAGCTGAGGTACTCCATGACTTTCTTTGCCTCAGTCCTCACTGGCAAGTGCTCCAGCCACACCACCCACGTAGCAGAAGGCAAAGGCAGGGACAGGGAGAATGAAGAACTGCCCGCCATAGGACAAGATGAGGTTCAAGACCATCTAAGGAACCTTGAAGGCACACTAGTCCATGCAATCTGATGAGATGCATCCGCGGGTCCGAGGGAACTGGCGGATGAAGTGGCTAAGGCACTATCCATCATATTTGAGAAGCCATGGCAGTCCAGGGAAGTTCCCACTGACTGGAAAAGGGGAAACATAACCCCCATTTTTAAAAAGGGAAAAAAGGAAGACCTGGGGAACTACAGGCCGGTCAGTCTCACCTCTGTGCCCAGCAAGATCATGGAGCGGATCCTCCTGGAAACTATGCTAGGGCACATGGAAAATAAGGAGGTGATTAGTGACAGCCAACATGGCTTCACTAAGGGCAAATCATAGCTGACAAATTTGGTGGCCTTCTCAATGGGGTAACAGCGTTGGTGTATAAGGGAAGAGCAACTGACATCATCTACCTGGACTTGTGCAGAGCATTTGACGCTGACCCACACGACATCCTTGTCTCTAAATTGGAGAGACATGGATTTGATGGATGGACCACTTGGTAGATAAGGAATTGGCTGGATGGTTGCACTCAAAGAGTTGCGGTCAACAGCTCAATGTCTGAGTGGAGACCAGTGACAAGTGGTGTTCCTCAGGGGTCACTGTTGGGACCGGTACTGTTTAACATCTTTGTCAGTGCCATGGACAGTAGGATTGAGTGCACCCTCAGCAAGTTTGCTGACAACATCAAGCTGTGTGGTGCAGTCGACATGCTGGAGGGAAGGGATGCCATCCAGAGGGACCCTGACAGGCTTGAGGTGGGCCCGTGCGAACATCATGAAGTTCAACAAGGCCAAGTGCAAGGTCCTGCACATGCATCAGGGTGATCCCAAGCACAGACACAGGCTGGGCGATGAGTGGATTGAGAGCAGCCCTGAGAAAAGGACTTAGGGGTACTGGTGGATGAAAAACTAAATGACCCAGCAATGTGCACTCGCAGCCAGAAAGCCAATCGCATCCTGGGCTGCAGCAAAAGAAGCATGACCAGCAGGTCGAGGGAGGTGATTCTGTCCCTCTACTCCGCTCTCATGAGACCCCACCTGCAGTACTGTGTTTGGCTCTGGGGCCCACAGCATAAGAAGGACATGGACCTGTTGGAGCGAGTCCAGAGGAGAGCCACGAAGATAATCAGGGGGCTGGAGCACCTCTCCTATGAAGACAAGCTGAGAGAGTTGGGGTTGTTCAGCCTGCAGAAGAGAATGCTCCAGCGAGACCTTAGAGCAGCCTGCCAATACTTAAAGGGGGGCTACAGGAAAGATGGGGAGGGACTTTTTACAAGGGCCTTTAAACTGAAAGAGGGTAGATTTAGATTAGATATTAGGAAGAAGTTTTTTACTGTGAGGGTGTTGAGACACTGGAAGAGGTTGCCCAGAGAGGTTGTGGCTGCCCCATCCCTGGCAGTGTTCAAGGCCAGGCTGGATGGGGCTTTGAGCAACCTGGTCTAGTGGAAGATGTCCCTGCCCATGGCAGGGGGGTTGGAACTAGATGATCTTTAAGGTTCCTTCCAACCCAAACCATTCTATGATTCATTCTACAAAATGGGCACAGGTTTTGTAAGGAAAGCAGATGAGACTGAAAGAGATCTTTTGGGCTACAGTCAAGGAGAAAAGAGTTGAATGCTTACTAGTACTTAAACTATATTTTTTTCTCCATTTAAAAAAACTCTGTTGCTTATTAAATATTTGAAAAATCAGTTGAGTTGCCTCATTTCTTGAATCCCATTTGTGCAAGGCATCTATGATTCTATGAATTACTAGTTTTAAGTGAAGGATAACATACATATAGAGGTTAGCACTAGGATAATCTAACTCAACAACTCTTTAGAGGAAATTAGGAAAAGGATAAAATCCCCCCCACACACCTCTCATCCTACTTTCAGAGAAGCAAGTAATACCTCTTTTAAACAAGAATTCCTATATACAGCAGCCAGAGGTTGCCTGTGTTTCCATTCTTCACATCAGTATCCACAGCAGCATCCAGCACTGGTATATTTTGCCAAAGCGTAAGTTTCTCAAGACAGCCCCTTCCTGGATCCCAACTGCAGCTCCTCTAACTTTGGTCTTCCTTTTCCTAAGCTATTACGATCTAAAAATTAATTTAGATGTCCTGCCCCCCCCCCCCCCCCCCCAGTTTTACATTCATGACATTTATACCTGGAGCTATTTGTGTACCAAAATGAAAAGCAGCAAGCGCAACATTTCTAGTAGTACTTATCTGCAGCAGTCAAATCTTTTAACAAACAGTAGAGACGGTATTCTAAAAATCCAAACGCCACTTAAGCTTGCAAATGCAGGGCTATAATTACAATCGACACTTTTTTACTCTATTATGGAGTACAGCATCCTCTTCAATTGCTGGGAAAACAATTGAAAAAGAGCTCCCCCACTCCCAGGTCATCTTACACAGGTCAGTAACTGATAAAACATTTTTACAAAATATGCAATGTATTTTCCGGCATTCAGACTAAGTTGTTCTGTATTTTCCTTTGAAATGGTAGTTTTTAAATCACCACTGCTATATTTACCTACAGCTATAGGTAAAACCTGTTTATACAGTAACTTCATGAGCTTTCTTTGAAGTCACATTTGACAGATCAGGCCAAAGCCAGGTAGACTGTTGATAAGATATGACATTGCAAATTGCAGGTAAAAATATGAAGAAATTATTTCACATAAAACCAAGTTTGAGGGCAACTCAACTAAAACACAGGGCAATCATATACTTGTCAGTGGCCGCCTTCAGTATTTTACAAGTATATTACAAGTATTAAGCACAAGAGCCACTAGATCTGTTGTTACTCCTTTACAGAGATGGGGGAAAGTTGTTTCTCTTCCTAAGCATCAAATACCCAATAAGCACTGTGACATACAAGTATGAGCATTCAATATTACACACATACAAGTGTAGCTATACAGACACAAATGCCAAGCATTTGGCTAGGTTGTCTGCAAGTAGAAAATGAAGGACCAGAAAGCCATGTCCAGAAAAATTCACAAACAAAAACCCAAGGACAGTCACAGTGTTAGCACAACCCACCCTCTCCACTCTGCTATACTCAGAAGCCAAGAAACTGACATTACACAAAAATTCTTCTTTCAGAGATAAAGTGTTAAACTTTTATCTTCTACTGAGTAGGAAACAACATGCAGACTCCTTGTGAAAAAAATCATTATCATTAGGACCTAAAATAATTCAAGTTGCAGTAGTTGAACAAAGTAAAAGTGGTAGCAAATTGTAAAGTTTGGCAAGCTTTCTAAAAACTTTGTTTTATATGGTTTGATAGAATTGAGATTATTACTTAACAACAGGAGTCCCTATTCGGCCCACAGGCACAATGCTGTCACCCCAGTCTTCACTTTTTACTTTGATTAAATCCTAAGGCAATTCATTTTTGCCCAAGTTTGCAGCAAGTTCAGCATGTAAAGCACCAGGCTGGATTGATTTGAAAACAATTCCAAAGAACAGGTTAGTAAAACAAGTCTAAGAGTTGTTGACTTTTTGTAACTAGATAAAAAAATAACTTACTGCTGCAACAACCCTGCAATAAGCAGGGTTACTTTTAATTTTGACTACCTTCTGTGTATTCTATAAAATATGACTGATCTAGGAGATAATATCAATAACTTCGGATTGTTTCATCTCTGGGATGGGGGGGCACACTTTTGATTTCTTTAAGATTACTTAATTAAGCCTACTCATTCAAGTATAATTGCATACATTTGTGAGCATACTGCAAGAACCAACACTTTTGTTAAAACTTGGAACAACATGCTTTGCAGCTTTAAAATAACAAATTTTCCACTTCAGTAACGGAAGCATAGGTTTTCAATCAAGAATGCTAAAGCAAATTTCAGGACATTAGTAAGCCAAAACTTTCAAAGCCAGAAGTCAGAGATGGTATTTTAATTTCAAAAGGGGCCCACAAGGATCCTGGATTTGACAGAGGAATGCAGCTTCTCAGTGAAAGCTTCATCCAAGTTAAGTGTTTCAGAAGGTAGCACTGACCACACACATACATCAGTGTACACACTTGTCAGCTGTGCTCACCTTTGTTACCAGATGAAGACAGTGTTATTTTGCCTTAGACAAATAATTCACATGTGAAATTTTAAGAAAAATACTGTCAGGTAAGCTCATTCTGTAAGTTTGAAGCAGAACTATTAACAAACAGGTTTCATGTTGCTAACATGCATTTTAGTCATTCTGTGAAAGAACCAAAAAATTAACAGGAAAATGAAATTCACATGAGAAATGGCATATATGCATTTCAGATCCACAACACAAGGCCAAGACTTGCATGTAAATTCCCTGATGCACAAGAAACCTCAGATACTCAATATGTACATAGAAGACGCTTTGGTTACTCTTCTAGCTTCACTATCAGGGTAGTAAAACAGCAACAGCAAAACTAAATAAATAAACACCCCAGAACAAAAACTTTTGTAGTAATCACCACTGGCTGGCTAACTGATCACATCAAAGCAAGCTGTCACAATGTGAACTCAAGACCCCAAATGACAATCATAACATGGGAAAATAAATCAAAGGATATTTCAGACTGATTTTTAAAAAAAAAATTAAAAAAAAAACAAAAACAAAAAAACAGTGAGACTTGGCCCCTGACAGAATGTTTTAGAGCTGGAACCATTTCTAAAAAGCACAGCTTACAGATATTTTAGTATCAAAATAGATGGCTATGTGCTAGTTATAGACCAAATGTAAAACTGAAGTATTCAGAAGTTACAGTAGTATAGAACTATTTACTTGCAGCCTTGAAGGCAAACCTATGTCTGTATGTAGGCCCAAAATAAGGCTGCATTTGCTGGTCAAGTTTTTTTCAGGGGTTTCACCCTCTTCTTAAAGCGAACTCCACTCTTGACTCTGTTCAACAGCCCTTTAGAAGCCATTAGTCTAAGAAATATATTGTTAATGGGGTAAGTGCTAGCACCACTCAGGCATAAATGGGAAACAGTCTTCTTCAAAGACTTCATCATATTGCTCTAATTTTGGTTTTGTGAATGAGTTGTCAAAGATTCAGTGTTTCCAGGATAAGCACAGTGGCTGATTCAGTGTTCTCAAAAAACAACAGAAAAGCTGGGTACCAGGTCTTGTCAAAAGAAAGCATTTAAAAAATATATCCAGAAATGCTTCCTCCTATCCCCAAATACCCTGATCATCTTTTGCCTTCTTGTTCTATCCTTACAGCCTTGAAATTACTAGAAAGGAAACAGCTGAGGAATGCTGCCACTCTTATGCCATGCTTTCCATTGACTGTCATTTCAGGAATGCATATAGGAAAGTAAAGCAGCTTGGAATGTCTCCACCCATCCGCAGCATCAGAAGCTGCCCAGCTTACTGACAGCTCCACTGCTTTGCAGCTGCATTCCAGTTTGCATTTTTACGGTTGCCCAGATCAATGAAGAAAGACACATTGTTAAGCACTGATAACACTTGTTAGGTAAATGTCCTCATAGGTTGCACGTCCTATAGGCATACACTCTATATTGATACTACAGTATGGCAGTAACAAGGCATAATTCACAATTTCTTGGTTGCAAGAGTCCCAGAAGGGTGTACTCATGCTATAGTTGTCCAAAACTACCACCACATGGCTTTCAGAGCATATTAGTTTGTCCAAGTCTAACCTGTCTGAATATATTCTTGGATAAAAAAAAATTTAAGTATTTGCTAGAACACATGCATGTTCCTCGATTCCACATCCTATCAGCCCAGCCTCAGGAGTCACAATTACACAGAGAGGCAAGCAATATGCTGGGCTCTCAATTTTTCAGAGGATTGCAATAAGTGTCTTACTAGCCCAAGTAACAACTTTGAGAAAGAGAGCAAGTGAGAGTACAAGCAAAGGGATAAACAAGTAAAGAATTGGCCAAGAGCCTGTCAAACCATCTGTTCCAACTAAAATTTAGCATATACCCTTAAGCCTGGAATACAGATCCTCAGTTAGAAGACCCAAGTTGTATCTTTACTAATGATTTATACTGACTGCTTCTGTCTGTCTCCTAGCCTCAGATTTAGCTAACAAATTGAAATTTAGTAATTTCGTAAAAAATAACACACTTGCTACTACAATGCCAAGATCAAAAAGGCCTCAAATCAAGCGTGTTCACTTCGGTTTCATTCATACATACAAGAGCACATCTCATCTACTCTTACAAAGTGATTTTGATGATTTATCATGGAAAAAGTGTTCTAACAATACCAAGAATATGCCAGAATACATAAAAAAACATAGATAAAGCTTTATTGTAAAAGCAGCATTAATGCTACAGTGAAATTCATGGCTATAGACCAGCAGAAATCATCCCTGAACATTAGCTTCGGTAAATACTAAAGCCCTACCAGCTGAATTCATCTTTACATTGAACGTAGAACTCATCCTCCATGACTACATAAGAAATCCATCAGTTACACTAACACGGAAGCTTGCTTTAAATACTTAAAATAATTACTATATGCTAGAATTCACTTGGGTTGTTCTGTTTGTGCACTAGAAATATCCATAGCAATGAAAAATGCTATGTAACTACACACAGAAATCACAGGTTCAAACTTGACAGACCGTGAGGAGGCCAAGAGACACTTGGAGATAATAAACCTAAAAAGGTGGAAAGATTGTTACTTGTTTCTTTTACAAAACACCAAGCAGAACAATTTTTTTGAACACAGCATTTAAATTTCTACTATTATACTTAAAGTATATTATGAAGAATCACTTCTTTTTTTCCTCTTCTTGCCTCCATTTCAAAGGGTAAAGAAAAAAAATCTTAGATGACGAGATCAGTAGGAAGTTAACAAGTACTTACTGTAGAATCTGAACCTAGCTACTGTAACTATGGAAAGATCTATGGCCCACACAAGAACCAACTCCTGTTACAAAGGGGATTTTAAACAAATATGCCTCTGTAGTCTAATCACTGAGTGAAGTCAACATTACACTTATTTTGGGACTCATTTTCTCTGTGCTTTGTTGTACAGATAGAGAATTAAAAAAATAAATAAATCAGGATAACATAATACAAACTGAGCAAATGAGTCCAAAATTCTCAGTTGTGTATCATCTACAATGAGAGCATAAGGGCATTCAGTGGGTAGGAGGTTGTTTCCCCTCCAAACAGTGAGATTTAGGCATCAGGTTCCTAACAGAGTATGAACCTTTCTGTACAGAAGTAAGTTCTCTTACTTGGTAGTCTTGAAATATTAACAAGTTTACCATACACACCAGTATTTGCACTCTCCAAAAGAGGCAGTGCAGAAGTCATAGCTAGGAGGTTACTAACATGGCTTTGAGCTATTTCTATACCTTCCTTACCCTTGGTTGTTGGGTGCTGCTGCTACGATGCAAACACCCTAGAGATTTAAGACTGTAGGAACCTGTTCTTTGCTCTCATGACTTGACATGCTCTGCATGCTGTGGCCCCAGCTCAAATACATGACCTCTGTTATCATTTGTCAAAAAGGATCCCAACAGTGCAGCCTTAATGCCCTCTATCAAGTTCTAAGGCAAAGGGATCCAGCACTGGTAGATTTTATGTCCCTTTTTCATCACTCCTTGCTGTCTGAAAGGATGTCGTAACAAGGACGACAGTTGATGCCAATCGTAACAATACCCTTTACCGTATCAGGTCCTAGAAGCATGCCACCAGGAGTCCTGATAGAATTTTTCACATAAACTATTGCAGAAACTCCTGCAAAGGAAGGTACTTCTTACCCAAGAAATAAATCCCATAGAACCCACAGGAAATATTAAGACAGCAATAACAGTCCTTAATCAGTTAGAAAGAATAAGCGTTCAGTGAAACACACTTGTGAAGAGTTTCTCAGCATCTTAAATACTACTGAGGGATCAACACAGCAGAGTCCTACAGCACTGGCATATTGCTGTGCCTGCAAACTAATACATAACTATAACGTCAGTAAAACAGTCTCACCTTCATATTCAATTTAGTACTTGAAGAGTTGCAGAAAAACACAGATATTTGCAACAGACATAGCCTTTGGGGAACTTTGCTTAATTAAACTGTAGTTGTCCTGGACAAAAAAAAGAGCATATGAATCCTTCATTAAGGATCAGGAGCCTCTCTTGCTGTTCAGCCTTCACCAATGACAACACCTACAGTACTCAATGAAGCCCATGCACAAACAGCCAGGGCAATTTCCCTTATCTTATTACCTCTGAAGCTGTACCCTCCCCCAGGACGAAACAAGCTCAAGACAGCAGGACACGCTCCTTTCACGCTATCTGGTGGAATTAGGCTGCAGCACCCACCTTCCTCACCCAGAGAGAATGAGGCCAAAAAGCAGGTTACCACCTCCTAAATCTGAGCAGCCTCAAAGAAAAAGGGCAGCCAAAAAGCAGGCTGCATAATTTGTCGTACCTAACCGCAGCCTAATCTCAGCCTCCTTTATCAGGAGCGTGCAGGTACTCCACAGTGCACACCCCGTGCTCCCAGGGGAGCAGCGTGCGCAGGAAATCCAGAATCCAGCCTTCCAGGAAACTGGTCACATCACAGTCCCTCCCCACCACATGCAGCCTTCCCATGGTGCTGCCCAGAGAGGCTGGGCTCCTCTTTCCCATACAAAGCTCTACGTAACTTTTAGACAAACTACTTTCAGTCACTTAAGCAATAAATTCCAATCAGAGCTAGTGAACGAAGTCCTCTTTCATGGAAGAGAAGGAAACAGAGGAAGAGAGAGTCCTAACCCTGAGGAAGGACAGGCGCTAAGCTTTCAGGATAATAGAACCGAATCCCACTCCGAATAAATGTGTCTGCCCTAGAAGGGACCAGGTTTTATTGAAAACAGTATACAGTCTCTTGTAAACATTATTTCAGAATATGCCACTCTTCTCCCCGCCTCTGCAGAAACTATTAATCTACAAGGTCACAACTCACCTTTGGGCTTTTTTTCCTCCCAAGTTCTCCTTACATTCAGTTGTTAAGGCAGATTAGAAAAGCTGCTCTATCTGTAAATTAGATCTCATCCTGTGTGACAACTGTCTGGGAATGCAACATTTAAAAACAATCAACTTCAGCCTCCACTAAATTAACGGAACAGACATCTGATTGTAAATTCAAGGTCTAATTTAAAAGTAAGTTTTCTCATCTTACAGACATATACGCACACAATATATCTGTAATGCAGTACATTGCAGCAGAATACATACTACCCTGCTGCAATATCCTACGTTGCATATATCTCCCATAGATTGAAAAATGGTACACCCAGTTTTGTCCTTCGTGCTGAAGGCCTAACCCGAACTTACACCAAAACAAGTTCTTAAAGAGAATGACATTTGAACCCAACATTACATACACGAATAATAATCATCATCTAATGACAAATTTCTCCCCTTCTGCAAGATCTTTAATTCCAAGAAATTTACCTGACCTGTCCTCAGATATGATGCGCTCAAGTCCACTCATCTATGCGCGTGCAAATATAAAACAAAATCACTCAGTGCCAAGAGATGAATAAAGTACGTGCACATATACTCTCCCCCTTCCTCCTCTGAGCTGCCAAGCCAATTGTAATTTTTCCTTTCCCATATGCATTAAGAGAAACGATTCTACATAAAGCTTTCTGACGGTGATGGCATTCTACCCCACTGATGTAGGAGAAGTTTAGCTAATGGCTTTAGTAATAAAGCTTGATGCTCCATTAAAGACCAGATCTGAACTTCACCAGAATTTCAGGATTAATGGTACTTTCCCCTCAGCACTTTCAACCACCTGGGCTGTGGAAAAGAAAACACAGCTTAAGTCTCTTCCGGTAACTGTCATATCTAGCAGGAAAAACAAAGGCTGAATAGTATATTAAATATTTAATTCTATGGCTATTTCAGACACATGCATTTGTTCTCAGTAACTGCAAAAATAGTTAGATGCAAGACAAAAAGGACACAACCCAAAAAAGGTAAGAGTCACTTTATCTTTGCTGATATTATTATTTGTTCCTGTGAAGCAGTAAAGTCTACATGGGATCTGACAGACAACACAAAAAAAACCCCAAAAAACAAAAAACCAACCACACAACAAATCAAACAAAAAACCACAAAGCAACAGCAAACCGTGGCAGTCTTAAACACAACAATGTGGACTTTGACACAACTGACATCAGTCAGTCAAAACTCTGTCAAGAAGAATGACAAGTTTTTGAAGAGTTTCCTTTGGGAACAGATACAGCTTTGTTCCATGCCACAGCCAAATCTGATCAAATGAATTCATGTTAGAGACTGCATACTGTATGATTTGCACCTTTTATATGACATATTAGAGGCAAATAAGATTTATTGATAATAATGAAGTGAAACCATTCAGAGTTGGTCACGGGCAGGGATTTGTTATAAACCTTTTTTTTTTTTATATAGCAACAGGCAACATTTGAGGATTCTAACTTCACAATTGATCATCTTATTTGATTTAAATATCATAAAATGAGAAAAGGCTCTTTGGTATCACTGCGGGGGGAGGGGGGGGCAGATGAGAGCAAGCAAGAGTTTTAGCAGTGATACAAATCTTCACCTCTGTTCCTTTAGACTTTGCCCTTTCAAACTGCAAGCTGACTACAGGTAAAAAAGAAGGGGAGAAGCAGCTCAGAATGATCTTGTTGAAAGCTTTGTTTTATGTAGTATCAAAGACGTTGTGAAAATGCCATCTGGACTTCATGAAGAGAGATAACACCATTCATCTCTTATTCTAACAATAGAGTTAAACTAAACGTCATCCTTTCCTACCAATCACTGGACTACAGTAACTTGTAGACCCAACGATCTAACCAGTCAAGGTATGACTTCTAATACAGAGCTCCCTGGAAGCACGAAGCAATCATAACTTGGTTAGAGAAGGACAAATACATAAAACCTTGGTATGAAGCGACAGGCTAGCCTGAAGTCAGGTAACCGTGCCGCAGTAACATGCTGACAGGCTTAACCGCAACGCACATTCATTCTTCCAGTTCAGTTCACAACTGAAAGTAAACCAATACCCTTTACAGGGGAACAAGTGACAACTTATACACAGGAAATAGAGCAAAGCGTAGTAGAATTCTCTATCTTATGTTCAGGAGGGGATCCTATCCAGCACTATGGGGCAACTTATGTATTTGTAGAGCGTCACATCCTTGAAAAAAATCTGTATGGGATGGATTAAATACATTAAACAAAAATGAGGTGGTGAATTTAAGAAAAGCACTGCATAACAACAATGTCCTATTTACCTCACCTAACCATTTGGGGAAGATTTCTACTTGATCAACCTACATCTCATAATCATTAAGATTTTTTTTTTTTTTTTTAAACTACTGAACAGCTTGCGAACTTAAGAATAGGAAGCTAGCCTGTCAAAGATCATTTTTTGCTGTTTGGATATCCAGCAAATCTAATATAGCGTGGAAGCTTTTGGCCTTCTAGAGAAACAAAAACTATTCAGGCAAACCCGCATTATCTCCGGATTGCCACAGCCTTTCCTTATTTGGCTAACGTTTTGAGATTCCAATCAGACTGCTATGAAGTTCAACATGCACAAAGCATCCATTTTGAGGAAACTTCACAGCCAGTTTCCCTTCCATTCCCCCCCTGCCCCAAGTGAAAGTTATCTCCCTCAGCACCAACCCCCCCTCCCACATACCCACACCAGAACAAAGCAATATGGATTCGGTTTTTTTGACTGCTCTCCAACGCAGCGAAGAAAACCGTGAAGAGCCCCGCTCCCCTTAAAGTTCAGCTTTCACACTGCGGCAGAAGCCATCGCTACAGAAAGCGGGCAGCCGGCTACCGATACACGTTTCTAGATCAGGAACGAAACACTGGTTCCCCTTAGAAACCGGAGAGAAATAAGAGGCTCCGTCCCTCCGCCCGCCCGCATACACGACCGGCGTTTCATCGCCTCAACGCCTGCGAAACCGGGGAGACGGGGGGGCAAGCAGGAAACTGCTACCGGGATCCCGGGCGAGAAGCGGCCGCCCGGGGCGAGCCCGCCTCCCTCACCTGCCGGCCACCACCCCTCCGCCGGGGGCAACCTGTCCCCGTGTGTCCCCGTCCCCCCCCCCCCCCCCCCGCCCGCCCCGACAACGCGGGGCAGGGCCCGCTCGCCCCCGTCCCTCCCGAGGGAGGCGCTGCCCAAACGGGGGAAGCGAGGCGAGCCGGGGAAAGCGAGAGAGGGTCACCGGCACCTCCTCCCCGCCGAAGCCAAGGGGAGAGGCCCAACCGCCCCCTTCCCACGTCCGGCCTGCGGGGAGCGAGGCGGGGGCCGCAGCCTCTCGCCCCTCCAGCCCGCCCGCCCGCCCTCCCCCGAGCCTGACCCCGGTCGCCGCCGCCGCCGTCTCCCGCCCCGCCGGCCCCTCCCCGCCCCGACACCCCCCAGCGGAGGGGAGAGCAGCCGCCTCCGGCCCCTTCCTCCTCCACCGCCTCACGGGCCGGGAGCGGAGGGGGGGGGGGGGGGGGGGCCTTCCCCGCCTGTCCCGCCGCCGAGCTCGGCCAAGGCTTCCCCCACACACACCCGCAGCCCCCGCCCCGGGCGGCGGGAACGGCTCCGCACCGACCTGGTGGAGCGCGGTGAGCCCGTCCACATTGGCGTAGTTGATGTCGGCGCCCCGCTCCAGCAGCCGCAGCACCTCCTCGGTGTCCCCGCTGGAGCAGGCGGCCAGGAAGACGGCGCCGTCGTCGAACTTCACCTTGGTCTTTTTGCGCTTGACCACAGGCGGCTCCAGGTCGGTCTCGGAGCCGATCCAACGCTTCAGCTGCTCGTTCCGCTTCTGCTTGGCGTCCGCCATCTTCATACCCCGCTCCTGCCTGGCCCCCTTAGCTAACGCCGCACCGAGGATAGGCTATATACCGCCAGTATCCCACAGCGCACCGCGGCCCGCACTCGCCCTCGCTCGCTCACCCACCCAGGCGGAGGGCGCAGGGCGGGAGGGAACGGGAGGGGCGGGGCGGCGGCGGCGGCGGCCTCCTTAGCATAATCCCGCGAGATTTACCGGCGGCGGGGAGGCGGGGCTGAGAGGAGCCGGGGCGGGGCGGGGCGTGACACGACCGACGCGGGAGGGCGGGGGACGGGCGCGGCGGGTGGCGTCACTGGCGGGCGGGGGCGTGGCCGGCGGGGGGCGGGGCGTCAGCGGGGGGCGGGGCGGGGGAGTGGTGCTGCCGCCGCCGCCGCCGCCGCCGCCGCGTGTGTCGTGAGTGGGGCGGGCGAGGCCGGCTCGGTTTGCCTCATGCCGGCCCGTGAGTTCAAGAGTTCAGCCGGAGGGGGTCACCGGCTTCCCCTGCCCCGCGCGGCGCGGAAATCCCCGCCACCGCAGGGGAAGAGCCCGGCCGAGAGGCGTCCGGCGGGAGCGGGCCCCGCTGCCGCCTGCCCCGGGGCCTCGCCTCAGGGGCGGCCGAGGGCACCGGCCTTCGCCCGCTGCGGCCTGGTCTGCCGTCAGGGCCGAAAAAAGGCGCTCGAAAAGCGAGGAGGGCCTTGCCGGGAAAAGGGCCGTCACCGGGGACGGACTTCTCCGGGACGAAGTGTGTGTGGAGAGGGAGCAGTGTCGTTTATTGGGGCGCCCGGTGTAGGCCTTAGACCCCAAAACCGAAGGCGGGTGCTTAGCGCCGTGCTCCCCCACCTCAGCCGGGCAGCTGAGGTCAAGGTGCTGCCTGTCCCCGCCGGCCGCCAACGCGGCGTCACACGCAACAGCGTCTGCGCTTCCGCCTGCGTTGGCCAACAGGGCAAATGCAGCCGCTGGGGGAAAGAAGGAAAGAAACGGGGCGACTCGCTGAGGATCCTTCGTTTTGGGGGGGTTAGGCGTGACGGCGTTAGGGCAGCCTGCTGTACGAGAGCACAGTCGTCTCCCATTTGCCCTGACGCTTCCGCGTGACGGTGGACAAATCCCTGTGCTTGTTGTCCGTTTTACTTAAAGTTCACTTCCGTTATCGGAAAACCTGGGGTAGCCCAACCATCTTTTCTGTTGGGAGAAAACAAGTAGTTCAAAAGCATACAGTATTTGAAGATGCAAAGACTGAAATGTATTCGTTCAGAGCTGCGACTTCTAGGAACCGAGCTATTACATGTAGTAAATTTTCTTCCATGCGTAGCATGTTTTCTTTAGCTAAGAGTAGTATGTATTTTGTTTTAAATTGAATCATCTCAGGGGGGAAAAAAATGTGGTTTTAAACTTCCTGGAAAGAAAGTTTTATTTTCAACTAATTATAGGAAACAAAGTATAGTTTAAGAGGGTCACCAAACCTCATACACTTCGAATTTTGCATGGTTTGTTCTTCTCTAATTATAATGTCTCCTTATGGTGGACAGTCTCACAGCCTACTCAGGCTTCCTATTTCGATTTTTATTGATAAAAATGTCAGCGGCATTTCACAAGAAGTAGTAGTTGTAAGGTACCTGCAGCAATGCGTTGTTCTTAATGTCTTTCAGAACGAATTTTCATCTGGAGATATTTGCGTAGTATCCATCAGATTTACTCATCTGGAGATATTTGCGTAGTATCCATCAGATTTACTCATCTGGAGATATTTGCGTAGTATCCATCAGATTTACTCATATAGCAATGCATGAGATACAGTGCACTGACAATTTGCAGGCGCAATGCGATTGTGAACGAAAGGCGACATCTTGTAGTCAAGATGGAGGATTTGCCAGGGGAAGATTTGCAGTCTGAGTAGGTGGATGAACAATTACCTGGCACCTAATTTATACCTTCCCATTGACAGCCTGTGTGACTATCCAGAGGTACAGTTTAGGCTCCTGGGTTTGAAAGTATGGCTGACTCTGCATAATGCACTTCAGAAGCAGTCTTTGCAGTGTTTATTACTCACGCGGGTGACTGAGTTGTGCTTTGGCATAGCGCTGGTACCATCGGCCCAGTATGGACAGTTACCAGCCTGGAGCTTCGTTGCATCGACAGACTCGCATCTAAGGAGGGGATTTGTGCGGGCTCCAGCCACCTGCTGTGGTCCTGTCCTCGTGGGCAAACTTCCCTGGGGAGAGGCTCTCAATCCAGTGCCATTTCCTAAGGAGCTGAAAACTATAACCCAGAAGAAGCTAACACAAGATAAAAGCTGAGTCCTCCTTCCCCAGATGTCTCTGATATTTTACATGTACCCTCCCCAAATGCTGCTTCTCTCTTTCTCTCTCTCAGTTGGCTGTCTGAAAATTTGACTCTTCAAAGAAACCACACAGCTGAAGAATGTAATACACTGATTTCAGCAAGCAATATGTAAATCAAGTGCTTTACTAGCAGCAAAGTAATTCTAGGCAAATTGATAGGCACTTATTCAAAATGCACTCTCTTAGGAATTTCATTGTCATGGAGCATGTTTTTAGGTTTCCATCAGAGCTCCAGTCCCCTCTCCTTGACTTCATTCCTCCAGCTAAGCTTTTTCTTTCTGGTCATGGATCCTCCTTCAACACCTTCATCTCACTCTCCTTGGCTCGTTAGCAAAATGCAGAGGTTCTAGAGCTCAGAAAGCATGGCCTTTTCTGTTCTTAAGTATCATACAGTCTGCTTTTAAAGACCAGATCTAGTACTTTCCTTTTGTTTCTTTCTCCAGGGCATTTTTTCACTGATTCAGCTCCAGCTTTTCAGAGAACTTCAGCAAACACCTTTCCTTACACTGCAGCAATTTGTATGTTCTACATTCTTGACTTTATTTTTCATCGACTTTTTCATTTTTTTGGGTTGCACCTCATTCGGGAGTTATGTTATGTTTGAGGCTTTTTACAGACTCCACAGGAAACATATAATTCATTCGTGCAGCCAGCTGAAATTCAGATATTCCATATATATGGAGTATATATGCCCTTCCTAGATAGCTGTTTGCTCTGCAGTAAATTATATGTGGTCCTTGAATGTGATCTAGCAAAGCATATGGTCTTCCTTAAGCAAAAAGTAGAGCTGTAATTCATGTAAACTGTTGAATCTCTGCAATTGTTCACATTTTCTGTATTTGACAAAATTCAGAACAAGAAGGGAATGATGATAAAAGTAATAAAAATAATTTTTTTTTTAAAACTTGTTTTTAATTTCTGTATTTTTCCTATCTCATATCTCACATAAACGTTTATGCAAAGGCATACCGGGCCATATTCTTCACCCCATCCTACCAGTTTGATGTCATTCAATTTCATTGTAAAAGCAGTGTAGCTGAGCGGAGATGAGACCGTCTACAGCTTCTAATTCAGTACTAACTGAGATAAGCATATACAATTACCAATAATATTTGCTGCTGAAATCTGATACTCTTTTCCAATTATCTGCCTAAGCATGGAGGGTGAAATTCAGCTGTGCAGATGGTTAGACCAAACCCTATATATTAAGCCTCTCTTTGAAGACCATATTGAAGGTGAGTATAAAATTTGTCCTAAACCAGTCATTGCTGCAAGACAGTATCACAAGATTGAATTTGGTAACTGCGTAAGTGTGCATGTGTGTGTACAATAATAATAGTGTGCTAACAAGAGAGACTTACCATTTTAGGTACCTGATGTGTGCAACTTAAGGACACACTGAGTAGACCTAGATCTGTCAGGTTATTTTGATGTATCTCTACCAGACTACCCAACACAATAGATGTGCTGTGAAATCCTTTGTTTTCGTGTATATACATAGCACTAAAGGTGATTGAATGTGTAATTTTCCACATGCAAATACTAGCACTGATTTCAGTAGGGCTACTTTTCTCTAGAGCTAACCATGTAAACATTTGCAGAGATAGCATCGATGCATGTATATATTTTCAGTTAATTTAATGGCAGTGTTCAAGTGATCAGTAAAATGATTTAGCAATGAGATTGTTATGGGTGTGCTTTCTGGTTTTCCATTTTTTCTTAAAAGCATTACAACCATCATTCAAAGCTATTTCACACAGGCTTCTGGACCACAGAAGTACACAGATGAAGCTTTTGCACTACCCAAAATAGTCAGCTTCGGGGATGTAGAATTTTTTTTCTGACCTCCTAAGGATAATTGTTGTCTTGTCCTTCATCTTGAACAACAACAGACATAGTGTGCCTTCCAAAAATTTTGTCCTAACATTTTTCTCTCCCCAGTGAAGAAAACTAATATATCAAAGTTAATTTTATCAACTCCAGCTCTGGGAAAAATGGGTAATTTGAAGAGATAGTGACAAATACTGTATATATTGACACAAAACTTTCTACTAAATCTTGCAGATTTTTATAAAGAATCACGGATTGTAAAAGGAGAGATGGGACAAAAAAATATAAAAGCCTTTTTCAACATGAAAAGGCCGTGACAGAGATACTTATCATAAGAATAAGGCATTTCTTTCATTTTTTTATTTGATAGTCATAGTCCTTCCTATTTTTAAATCTGGTGTATTCTCTACTCTGATTGTGTGACAAACCCATACAAGTGACAGTGAAAACTCTGGTACATTCCTTATCCAGCAAAAAAGAGATAAGAAGACTATGCACAAAGTGCTATCAAAATCTTAAAGTAAATTATGTAAGAAGCAGACTTCTCGAAACCCCACATATCAAGGTGGGTTACTTTTTGATGCTGCATAATCCTGAGTCACCGAAACCAAAACTAAAACTACCATAGCAACCAGGGCACATATTTATAAACTATGCAGTTCTGAATCAGATTTGCAATGATGTATTCTCCCAGCGTCTTTCATGAGCTTTACACAGATTGCTGCCTCCGTATTCTTGGATGGCAATGCAAGCTAACATTTAAACTTGATTCACACAGAGATGCTCTCACATACTTCTGCGTGTACCCATCTGTTAAAACAGCATTCGGTCTACTGACAATTTCAACAGTGCATGGGTTAAGCTAAAAATAGTTGTCTTGGCTAGTAAAAAGTAACACCATGTCCTTTAGAAATAGGGAAATACACTTATTTATAAAATTGACTTTATAAAACCAGTCTTACTTTCAATTAAGTTTTGCCTAGTCACTTCAGAAAAAACAGAAGTGAGCCGTATGTTGTGTAACAGAAATACAGGCGCTCTGTTTCTATTCAGTCTCTGCAGTCCTGGGAATGCTGCATGTATATGGATGTAGACACGGTGTTAGACACTCTGCCATGACAGTTGTCCATTTTGGCCTCTTGCTGTTGAGAACAAGTATCTTTGGTTTATTCTGATGTCCAAAAGGCCACGTCATCTTATGAACCCTGTTCAGCATTTCTGCAGGTGAAGTGTTTCTTTTCCACGGTTGTGTGTGGCTCAAGTCAAGGAGCGTACTATTGAAATGTGCGATTTAAATACTGAGGGGGAAGGGAATGACCTGTCCCTCTGAAATGCATGCAAGATGTTCCCTCTGAGCTGCATTCTGAACATATCACAGCTGAGAAACATACTCCCAGGGCTGCAGGAGGGCAATTTGGACAAAGAGAAATGAAAGACATCCTGTTGTAGCTTCTCACTCACAATGCAAATATCCATACACTCGAGGGTTATTGACAGCTGTGACACTTCTTAGATTTCTGCTTTTCTGCTACCAGGAGGTATATGAATTTCCTTTTGAAACATTTGTTTTGGTATATGAAAGTGTCCTTTCTCTAACTTGGGGTTTGAAAATGCTGAAATCTGTGTGGCTGAACAATTGGCTTGGCTTGGATTTTGGGCATCTAGGAGTATGCCCTGCTGCTCATGGTGCCTACAGGCTCTATTTTTATGAGCCAGCAGAGCATATGACATAACTGTGCGCTCACATCATGTTTAGTCTTAGCAATGTAGTAACATAAGTAACACACCTATATCAGTGACAAAAATAATGTCGTCCTTTAGCCTATTCAGACAGCCGTTAAAAGGAAAACCAAGTGGTTTTTTTAAAAAGAGAACTGGCTGATAGAGTATAGCGATGCTTATTTATAAGAATATTCATAAAGACCTGTTTCCCTGAATACAACAGAAACAAGCAACTGAAAGCAGTTTCCTTGCTCAGAAATCACCTTTTCTAGTAGTTTGTTGTCCTAATAAATGCTTCCACTACAGTTTTTCTGTCCCCTGTATTTGTTACTAGCCCTGGTTTTGCTACGGAAAGTTACTTCTTCTGTAGGTAACTCCTCAGGCTACAGCTTAACTGATCAGATGTCATCCCAAACCATCAAGTGACTCCTTTGGTGGCCTCCTATTTTTCCTTAGCACAAGACCATAAAGAAATTTAATTGCTTCATCGTGTCAACTCAAAAGAAGAGTGACTTAATTGAGACAATTAATCTGAGGCAACATTAGTCTGCAGCAACCACTAATGTAACGCTAAGGTACTCCAGAAGCTCTAATGTCTCTGTCATGAATGCACACAGATGTACCCTTTGGAATCTTCTTAACTGGCCTCTGGTTTGACAAGCTTATGACTTTCAACCCTCATCTGCTGAAATCACATTTCCTAACCATTCCTAAATTGGCTCGCTGGCCTGCAACTCCCCCGTTCAGTCATCACGATAACTCAAAAGGCCCCATTGAGAAGGGACCCGTAAAAATCCTTTTCCTTTAGCAGATGCTTAAAGTAACTCAAAAGCAGCTTCTTCCCACCAGAGCATTATTTTGTGCTGGTCTAGCAAACTGAGCAGACTCATCAAAGGGTGAAGGGAGGCTTCCAAAAGAGATGGGAGTGCGTGGCCAGGCCTGGGGAAGGACAGACTCACTCTCCTTAGAAGCAGGGAGACATTATGTAGGCTCAACCATCACATGAAATCTCACCTGTAGTTCTAGCTGTGACCATTAAGTCATTATTTTTCCTCTCTCGGAAAGTTTCTTTAATGGTTTGGTGTCCTTTGGACTGGGATTCTGGCTTGTGGAAAATAAGTCTGCTAACTAGAGTAAGGCAAGTGAGCACTGCCAAGTTAATTCCTCACACTCCTTTACCCACCATTTTGTCTTCTCCATGGAGGTAATGTATCTGTCTTCATTTCACTTTTTGTTTGTTTCCACGTGGCAGCTAGCAAATTGGACTCTGTGCAAACACGATAGTGAGTGGAGGGCTAGATCATTTTCATATTAAATAATAAGAATAACTTTCTCCTTCTTGGCAGTCTTCATTTTAAAAATGAAGCCCTGGGAGTACAGCAACAGCAGCGTGAAGCAAGCCAGGACCCCAACTGAAACTCACCCCCCAGCCACAACCGGGCAACGCACCTGGCAAATTCACCTCCCACGTCCGTCTGCCCCTTCCTCCGGGCATGTCTGGGTCATGGTCACTTCCCTGCGCGCAACACTGGAATAGCTACTTCGTTATGATTATGAAACAGTCATAGTATATTTTTACTTCAAGCACTAACTGAGATCTGAAACACTGATTTTGTTGAGATCAGACACTTGGCTCCAGGTTGCATTAAGCATTCCTTGATTTCTGTTTTTATTTATGTGCATTTTGTTGCTCTCTCCCTCTAATGGAACTGGCTCAAGAAAGTAAAGGCTGCTCCTAGACAAGTTCTACATTACACTTATTTTAAGACAAATGAGTGGATAGATAGATAGATGTGAAATGACATTATTTCAACTAGGTTAATAACAGTAAAATTAACTTTCTACTTGTATATATAATTACAGCTTAAGGATACGATTTTAAAATTGAATTGTTTTGATTATTTTGATTATTAACATTTTGATTACTTATTTAGAACTGTGGGCTGATAAGTAGAATAACTAATAGGAAGTTGGAACATTTCTGGCTCTGCACCTGAATCTTGATTTTACATGGGATAAATAACTCAAAGTTCTTAATTTTGCATTTCTGACCTTGATTTGTATTTAAACCTCAAGAGCTGAATAAAGAATTTTGATCACATTAATTAGAATCTTTCCACTCCCGATGTTCACAATGTAAGATTTAAAAGATTTAAATTAAAGCCTTAATAAAGATATAAAACTCTGCTGGAGATAAAGCACCCAATGCTGCAGCTTCTTTTGCAGTAGGAATTTTGATCGAGCAAGGAGTGCTCTGAAAAAACACACACACTTGTGTGTCAGAAAACACTAAAGTGATTTCTGTGCTAAAACGTCTGTGTTACAGTTATGCGGGCCTCTGTATTTAAAAAACTTAGGTTTTGCATATTTTTGAAATTGTGCATAATATTAAATCTTATGATCTTGATAAAATCACAGTGTTACTCCCAGGAAAATAAATGGCAAACAATTACTTCAAAAGGAGAACAATCTGTCCCTACTCTCTCATCACTTTGCATTTAGATAAAATTGGAGAAGAGGCCTAACTGCTATAGAAAAGGAAACAGTGTAAAAAATTAATAGCTTAAAGTACCATTCCAATGTCTTCTTTCTGTAAAAAATAGCTAATCCATACTTAAAATTCAAAATCTATGTCGCTGCTTTTCTGCATTGTATATTTAGAAGATCCTTACTTTCAAAGAGACACCAGGCGGTTCCCCACACAAAACAGGAATATCCTGCAACCGTATCCTGCATACAATCACTGTCATGTAACACTCACACTTCTCTGCAGTAACAGTAAGCACAAAGGGAAATACATTTCTTAATATTTTATACCCAAAATATATGCAGTAGTTTTAATGTCAATTTCTTCTAGAAGTATAATAATCGTATAGGTGATACATACAGAGGTCACATTAGAGAATGTCTCGATGCATTAATTCATTTTTATTTAAAACAGTCAAGGCTTGATTTAGGAACTCCTACTTGTTTTAGTGAGTTTGTATTAGCTCCCACTAATATCCCACTGAATCCCACTGGAGTTATTTACGCAAGTAAATGATTTCCAGTATAAGTTCCAAAATCTGAAATTTAATTGTATGTTAACTTATGATGGGGTTATACAACACACAGACAATTTCCAGCCTATTTATTCAGGTTAAACATATTATAGCAGATCTGGAATCGCATTCCCCTGTTATATAACATTCCCACAGATTCACACTTCAGCTTTAGGAAGGAGATGAGGGTCGGGCCTCAAAGAAGCATTTACCCCACGTGGTCCTCATACATAGAGAGATAAAGCTAAATATAACATAAAGCATGCCATTTGCCCATACAGTGTTAAATGAGCTCCATACCATAATCAGAACACAGTTAAACAAAACCAGGCAGTTACCTAGAAACAAAAGCACAAAAATCTCTGTCTCTCTCACATGCCTGAAAGCGTTTGTGGTCAGATCCTGCCACTGTTGTTCACATTGTACAGCATTTATGAGTGGTCCCATTGAGGTACTAGGGTATTAGAAACAATTTATAAGTTAATAAATGCTTCAGCTGCTTTTAAAACTGCCATAAAATAGGCACCATTTAGATTCAATATTTGCTTTAATGATTCCAGTGTACAGTGGCTTTGTTAGGTTTGTGTTGCCCAGCTTGGGTACAAGCTATGCAAGCACAGAGCTCAGCCTAAGCTGCAAAATTCTGGTAGTCCAACTTAAATCTAGCCTAACTTAGTTTACACTTGAGCTTTATGCAACTCTGGGTACACTACTACCAGTAGCCAAGCTAGTTAGTTTTAAGGTAGCTCAAGCACATCTTTCTGGCTTCTGTATCTCTTGATGTTTCATCTGCTGGCATGGAAGTTACAGAGGATCATATCATCAGCTGGTATAAATTTATTGCAAGTACACTGGATAAAGGTCCGAACTTCAAATTTTAGTACTTTAGGTATAGGATTTGGGTTTCACTTGTAGAAATACATATTCTGAGAAAGTCCAGACTAACTCTACTGAAACAGAGATACCTAATTCACAGAAGTGTGCTTGAGACTAGAATTTGGTCGATACCCAAATGTAATGAAATACAGTTGCTATGCTTCACCCGAGTGTCATGGTGGACATAGATAATGTTCTCAGGTAAGCTAAAACCAGCTTTTAGAAAGTTCAGTAGAAATCTTTCTGCCTTGGTCCCCTCTGACCCACACGGTAGATTTCTGTCTACCTGTGTGTCACGAGGGATGCTGCTCAATGTCTGGGCAAACATTTGAGACATCTGCACAGTCTGTCTCTTTTCAGTATTTAAATTTCCTCGGTACCCTGAAAGTTAGTATAGGTTTACACAGTATGTCTAACTGAGCAAGCATAGACAGAGATGGATTCGGTTTGTCTGTGCTCCAAGCTGCTGTGTACCTTGTCTGGAAATAAAAGAGCTCTTCCTTTCAGGTAATGTAGGTGTACAGCTCCTAGACCAAAGCTAGCTTGTTTCTGCCCAGCTTGGAGCACTAGCGAAACAAGCTGCCGTCTGTCTGCAGCTGTCCGCGTAGACTGTTATGACGGGACATGGGCGTTGCAAGCCTCGTAGTGAGGCCCCGGGCTGGAGTCTGGGTGGAGGCAGAAGCCAGGTGATGTAATTAAGGCAATCTGAAATCAAGAACCAGAGACATAAAATACTCATTAGCCTAACAGAGGAAGGCGAGCATACGGTTGGAGGTAGGGTTTGGCACCCAGAAGCCGGGGAGCTTGCACGCACCTTGACAAGAGGTTGGACTTTATGGTTGGACTCGATGATCTTGAAGGTATTTTCCAACCTAAATGATTCTATGATTCTAAGAGCGTAGCTAAACTTCTGCTGGAGCCAGGAAACCATGGAGTGCAATTGATGAGGTGGGACCAGGAGAAGGAGCAGAGGGAGCAGCAGCAAGGACAGATGGCTGGGGCCAGAACTACGATGGAACCGGCGGCAGAGGCGAGCTGGATCCTGACGGTGCAACCAAAGACAACAGCAGAGACCGGGCCTAGAGGCAAGGCAGAGAACAGAGCTCTTGTTCCCAGGACATCTTTTGTGCACGCCGTACCTACCGACGTCTAATGACACCTGTCTGCTGGCTGCAACGCCTGTTCTGGAAGCTGGGTCCCCCTCCTGAGGGCACAGCACCCCAAGGACTGGCTGCGTGAGGAAAGTCATCTTCCTCGGCTAGCCATGGCATAGTCGTACCTAGAAGGGACCGCATTTGTTAATTTTAATGAAGTTAGAGCAGGACTGTAAAGAAATCTGTGGAACATTTGTTTCCACACAATATTAATCAATATAACGAGGTGCAATCACGTAATCAGTCCCATTGAAACCTATAAGGCCTAGTAGGTATGCATATGCTTACACGTACACTTACGAAGTAAGCATACACTTACTCGGGCCTCTGCTTCAGTATAAGCAGGAGCCTTAATTTTTCAGGGGATGAAAGGATGTAATAAAGAGTGGAACTGGGCATTTCAGTACCCGTAGGGCTGAAGGTGGTGCAAGAAGATGGGTTAGCTTTCTGGCATGTGTGTCAGTCATTATAATAAAACATTTTGCTGCAGAGGTGTGTACATCTTCGCACAGCGCCTGTAAAATGACTGCCAGGAGATTAATTACGATATTTATACTAATCTAACCAAAGACATATAACAACAATTATGTCTGTAGCACCCACTGCTCTCGTGCGGTGTAACAGAACTGGATGTGAGTCTTTTTCCCTTGGTGCATCTGCTTCTAGCTGGAAAGCCGTGAAGCTTACATATACATGCGAGAAGCTGGGCTTCTGCCAAAGTGCCATTTGACACTATGCCAGCTTTTGGTCCTTCAAAAACAAAAAGCTTTTGGCCTTTGCCATTTAGGCAGTGCACCAGTTCATCCCCAGCTTATCTTTAGACTTCTAAACTATTTGTAAGACTAATTACTGTCAGCAATGAGATGGGTTTTTCAGGATAGGATGTTCTTACATAACTATGAATGTACATGAGAAAGCCTAAGTAAAGGAAATTAGCCTGCATGCTGAATTATCCACATTTGCTTGTTTCTGTCAGATACCTTCCTCAGACAGAATTTTCTTCTTCCAGTGACACACATAAGATTGTAAAATGAACTCACGGTAACTTATCTTCTGGATTTGTTGACAGTGATCTTTGTTAATCCTGGGAGGGGGGAAAAGGAGCAACAATTTCAAATAATTTTCATATTTCTTCCACGTTAAATAAGGAAATGAAAAAAGGTAGTGTCATATCTTACATTATGTTCAGGATATGTATCCAAAGCAAATGTGAGGATTCCAGTGCTTTGGTTTTTTTAAGATGACTTTATCATGTCCCAGTAAACAGATTGTAATCATGTATTATCCTTGCTCTAGCTGGAAGCTTTGGCAGGTCTTTTCTTTTTGAAGCAGGTGCTCTCCTGTTTGCTGTTTAGCAAGTAGTTTAAAAAGGAAAATTTTATAAAGCTCTAGGATTATTTTCCTCTGGTTCTACAACCTAAAATTCTATTGCATCAGATTTAAGAATCACATGGGTTTCTCATGAAATAACCATGTTTATTTTCAATTCCATGCTGTACAAAAATAATTGATTTTCCATAATTTGTAATGCATTAAAATGCATTAATTCACTATTTTAACGCACTGTTACATTATAGAGGTCCTAATTATATTGACAGTAGGCTTGATTCTCTGTTGCTATGTGTAAGAGAGTGTTTCCACCGTCTGAGTTCAGTCATCGAAGTTACGTGATCAGAGTTGCCCTCCGGAAAGGTCTTTCACTTTCCAGTGACTATAAAGTCCAAGGAGACTGCTCTCCTAAGATAGGTGCCTGAAGTCAGGCAGCATTAATATCCCCCACTTCACACTCATTTAAACCAACAAAATGCAAGTGCAAAGTGGAAGGAAAGGACTGGGCTTCTGTTGGGATAATTTTAAACATTCCCATTACATTTTCTTTGCACGCCTGTAAATGGCTGGACAGCGAATCAAGCTCACTCAGTTACATCTCGGCCTGCAAAGAGTCTCATTGACTATATACAACTGACATGAGCAAAGGAGGCAGAATCCGAAGACTCACCTTGCAGAGAACCACCTGAAAGAAATAATTATTAGTCACAACTTTAGCTACAGCTCTTGGATTTCCACAGCTTTCGCTGTTGATCCCATGCTTTGTAGATCTGTTTTGGAAATGTGTGTCGTTACAGAACCTGACTCCCTGTTCAATACTCAGTAGTCAGCTGCACGCTACCTACTGCTGTATGTTAGCACCATGGGCACATCTACATCAACAAGTAATTCAATGCAATAGGAGCAGATCACCAGCTGGAAATGGCTGGTACCGAGTCCTACGTTTACATTCTGTATGTATGGGCATCTTACCTTAGATCAGATTTACTGTGATGCTTGAACTATTTCTAGGTTTATATTGCGGGTTGTGCCTACCATACATGTGGTTCAAAATCCTTCTGCCCTAATTAGGCTTGGAGCGCAGTAGATAAACTTTTGGAGTGAAAGTTACAGTTTCGTTTCCCCAGGAAGATATCTTTTGTACCCACCAAACCCACTCTGCAAACCAAGCCAACACGCAGTGAGTGGCGATGATCAGAGGATTCACTCCGAAACCTCACTACTATTCTGAACAAAAACCCTGCTGGAGGTGCAGCTTCTAGGTACTGAAGACTGCTCACTGACACTGGTCCTGCTCCACTCTAAATCAATGGCCAAATCCTCAGCAGGATCAGGACCGCTGCCTTTAATTAAAATGCACGTAATATTACTGCACATCTGGGCGATGAACTATATCACTCTGCTATTTCAGCACTGCTAAAGCTTGTATTTAGAACAATGGAAAACAATTTGAGAATTGCAGTTTTTCACTTTATTTTGTTATGTGACATTTATTTGTATAGAGAGGATATAAACCAGCTATCCTGGGTCTTACATGCAGGAAGAATTCACTTTTCTTTTAAAGAACTGAAGATAGATCCTTGTTTTCATTTTTTAGAAGCGATAAGACATTACAGAAGTAACTGTGAATATGTGAATCATAATAATCTAAAAACCTGTATTTCATTAAATATGCTCCTAATAAATCACCCTTAGTCTTCTTACATTTGTAGTGTTTCAGAACAATTTGCTGCTGTCCCAAGGCATGAACTTTTTGGTCTGGCAATGACAGCATTTAATCTCCAGCTCACTTTAAATAGATTCTTCCAGCTCAGAACAGAGAGGTCTGGCAACAAATGTATGTGTTAACGCCATAGTGATGGATGATTTAAAAGAGGTTATTTAACTTGGCTACTAATAAAAGTTATTTTCCTGTAACTTTAAAATTTTAATGTAAATAATAAAAACACCTGGTCCTTGTGCAGCCTCTGTAACATTTGATAACTGCTTTATGAAAACTATCATGTCTATTAAATCCTTGGGAAGAAGCTCAAAAAAATCAGGTTAAAAATCTATTATCTCAAAAGCTCTGGTTTTACCAAAAAAATTGAGTTTACTGAGGACTTTTAAAGAAGAGTAACAAAAGTAAAATCAAAGACACACAAAAGAAGGTTAATTTCTAAATAATTCGAGTTAGTAGTATAGAACATGTATAAATTTCTGAGGTTTTAGAAAATCAGGTGTAAACTAAGATAACCCAGACTGGCAAAGTTTATTTAGAAACAGCATCCATATAATGAGTATAATTTGAGGGGTGTTCAGAAGCACTGGGGATGCTGTAAAATGAATCACAGTCTAGTTTTCTCTACCACGTTTTCCTTAGATAATATATACGAGGTGTTCAAGGGAGGTGTGATAAGAGTAATACCCCTTTTTTGCTGGTAGGTAGTGTCCTAAATCTGTTAAAATATTAATACTATAGTAACTGGCAGTAGAGGAAGATCCTGCTTTAGACTACAGTGCATGGAGGTGCTTGCTCACTGCAGGGATTTGATGTTTCTCTTTAGAAAGAGCTAGAGAAGTATTTGTGGTGTCTTTGGTGTAACAAAGTCTTTCCAGCGTTCCAAAGACAAGTTGTATTTCAGAGGAATCTGTTAAGGAAAAAGTCTTTGGGTGAAAAACAATTACTTAAAAAGAAACTACTGCTGAGGAGGTATTGTATATGCCTTCAGTGCAGAGAAGCCTCAATTGCTTCCATGGAGTTATGGTGATGGTGACTCAAAATGATTCAGCAATTGCTGTTCCATAATAAACAGAAATGAAGAATAATTTAAAAAAAAAAAAAGAAAAAGGCCATTATTTGAGCTGTCTTCCACAGATTTAAATTTTAGCAAGCATTCCAGATGGGTTTGTGGATTAAGTCTGTCTTTATTCTTTATTGAATGATGAAGACTCAAATTAGAGAAGGTTGCAAGAATTTCTATTATGTTGGTATGTCTTTGCTGATAATTGGTGTGGACTTTGTATTTGCCCTGAAAGCTAGACATAATCACTCTTCCAGCTCAGCCCTCTGATGCCTTCCAGCCTGGCCACTCTGTTGAACTGGGACATGAGATAGATACACTCTGCCTTTCCTTGTTTCATAAGCCAGCCCTTTGGCACCCAGGCATTCAGGAACCTGGAGAAAGGCAAGCACTGTTGAAGGAGATCGTTAGGGCTGATCCTGAGCAGTGGCTATATAAACTGAGATATGAAGATCGGTTTCCTGATAGATGGAATTAATGTACCAGAGTCTGTAGGCTGTAGACTGCAAACAGTAGAAGCAGAAAGATATCTTGTCAATTTGATTGTCAGCAGCCTGTTTGCATGCATAACTATAGTTTCTGTGGTATCGTGATGAGTAAAGATTGGCAAATTTTACAAGATGTTGTCAGAATAATGATGAAGACGGCTAAGTTAGCAAATCTGATGTGGCTATTGTTAAATATAGGTAGGCAAGGTCTAGCCACCATGATTTTACTGAACTGATTTTGCCATGATTGCTGAACTGTCCTGAACGAGCCATCTAAAGCAAATTAGATACTTCTAAGAATATCCTTATGGAAAACTTTAAGGAGTTTTCTCATTTACGGTTTTCTCCTTGCTCATCAGATACTCCTCAGTGGCCATCCTGCACTATACTTGAAAAGCAAGTATGTAAACTTAACCAGAAGAAAGAAAAAAATAGAAAAAAGGAAGACATGATCTCTAACTTGGTCAAGAGTGTGTGGAAGCTAAGAAGTGAAGGGGGTATCTTTTCAAGAGAGGACAGAAGAACCAGAAGTTGGTTCAGGAAGCATACAAGATGTTTGCAGCCCTTCAAATACCAAAAGAATGTCTTACAAAGCATTAGGATGCAGAAGAACCTAAACCTTACTTGCCAGGAGCTACTGTACTGTATGGATGGTTTTGCGATCTAGGTTACAGCCATCTTCTGCCACAGGAGAACATATTATGGCCAAACCAGGTCTTTTCCCTTGATGCCAGTGTACACTAAAGGGAATGATACTCTAATCTGTGATTCATGTAAGAATGGTCAGTACCTTGAATCTTCTTTGCTCGTGGCTTAAATCTTCATAGAAATGTCTCTGTTTGCTATGATTTCCTATGTAGATGATGATTTACTTTGGCTTTCAAAACTGACATATTCATTTAAAATCAGCAGTTCATTTAAAGTCTATATACAAGACAACTACAATGACACAAATTAGCACAAAGCAGATATTCCTCTGATTCTGACATACCGTCAAAGCGTGCCCTTAAGGCCTCCTTCGGGTGCACATCTCCACAGTCTGCTCTGGTAATTGCCTTTGTGTCTGGCAGTTCAAAATCGGCAGAGGTATTTCTGTCCCTACCCCCTTTTCTGGTAACATTTTCCTTTTTGTTTTACAAATATTTTGTAAAACACAACGTTCAACTATCATAACAAAAATATTGTGGCTTACTTAGACGCAGTCTAATTATGAGGCGTTTCCAGCATCAGTCTACAAATACACATTAAACAGTCACTTTGCATGGCAATGCAAAACGTACAAGCTATGCTCACATCTGCCTTTGCATCCCAGTGGCTCCAGGATGAATAGGAAAAATAGGTGGTTCCTCAGGAAGCTGTTAGTCTGGCAGCAATGCAATGTGAATGTGCCAGTCGAGAAAGATGTCGCCCCTTAGGACTTTCAAAAAGCTTAAAAAAAATCCTTTCATTCTGAAGACTCATCATGGATCTCCCCAACCAGTTGTGTTCACAGCAATGATTTGTCCCCAATGATCCAATAACATTTTCACAACCCTAGCAAATTAGCTCTTTTTCTTTCATTGGTAAAGTAGAGAGGAGGCTGTGGGTGGCAAAGTCGTGATATTAATTCCCTCAAAGCACAGTTTGGGAGGCAAATTGCATTGTGTTCCTCTGTTACTTTCCCTACATTGCCCATGGTCACAATACTGTGCAGACTCGGTAGCTTTGCAGTCTTAGATGAAATGTCTTAGATCTTCCAGCTGCCACATAGTTGCTGAAAAACCAAATCATAGTCTTCAGCAGTGTAAGTGCCATCTCTTTCCTCTACCAAAGCTCTCGTCATTTAGTGGATGCCAAGTTGGACGGCCGGGGCTTAACTCTCCGAGAGAGTTGTCTTCCATAGCCTCTCTTCTCCTGGTGATCGTCAAGGTTTATACGACAGTTCGGCCTCACTTCTCATTACTTGTTTTGCAATCCCTGTAGCTTTACTTTACCAAGTGTAGGTGTTATTTAAATGCCAATAACATTCAAGAACTAATTTGGTGTCCACTCCAGTTATTCTCACTGCTTTACAACCAGTCATTTTAGTAGTTGTTGAAGTTCTGCAAATAATAAAAAAACAAACTAGAAGAAAACCCCCTAATGTTATATGTCTGTAATACCAAAACATCTAGTGACCTGCCTACCACCTGTATTTCTATGCAAATTAATGAAGAGAATGAACCGTGACAGGAAAAAGAATACGGGTGTTACAAAGGAAATGCAAAATAAGAGAAGATTATAGGAAGCGTAGGCTGGTGTGTAAGAACTTTTCCCCATAAGTCCCATCACAATCCTCAAAAAGGGATTTTGGACTCACAGCACAGCACTCGCGGCAGTGGGGTGAGGGCCGCTGGGGCCCGTCACCCTGCAGGGTCCCCCGGGGAGGGCCACCACGGGCGAAAGCACTGGCCCTTCACCCGGTCTATCCAAACGGCGGTGCTGGCACCTGCGTGCCAGAAGTAACCCCGGCGGGTAAACGTCCTCCTGCCGACGTGACCCTGGGTATTTGAAAGTCAGCCAACTATCTACGTAGCGCCTGTTCGCTCTGTCTGAGAAGCTGAGCTCTGCCGTAGCAAAGAGAAGGTGTTATAGCAAGTACTTTACTGCAATATTCCTATGGTTCCTCTCCAAGGTGCATCTGCACTGCAGCTTGCTGGTACACGCAGTGTTGGCCTCGTAGGCCCCAGGGCAGAGTTAAGGCTGCATTTCAGAAGCGGATTTATTTCACCTCTGTACTTCCTACATTTTAGGAGCGCAGGTTTCTGCCATTTTAATGATTCATTTCCTAATTTTAAGAGACTTAATTCCTACAAGGACAAGGCTGGTAGGTAGCTCAGGTAGTGTTGTTTTCCCCAGCCAGGAGCTGTACAGCTGCTGCTGACTGCCCCAAATGGCTACCACAGTCCAAATTCACCACTCGGAAAAGTGAATTTTTATATGGCTTAAGAAAAATTTTTATCGTGATGTTTGCTTCTAATGCAGCTTCTCTATGTGCTAGGTCTGAAGTATACGTGATCAGCATGGGAACTGTCTGAGCCACAGTCTGAGCTCCTATGTGCTTAAGAACATGTTAGCAAAAGCAGTGATTTTCTAAACACATATTTGGGGGGAAAGTATCATTCTGAAAATCAAACTAAACTTGGCTACTTACGCTTCTCCAGCATTAGCTACATGAAATTTCAAGAGCAGCAGGAACAAGAGAAGCTTTCTATTTCACTCAAAATTGCCATCTTTGAACAATAAGTACCATTCTGTCTTTACAGAGATTATCAGAGCAGCAGTGTTGAGTTTGAAGAGAATAAGTTCAGGCCAGAGACTGTTGTCTTTAAGAGGAATGGAAATCTTCTGAAAGTATTTAAGTGACATCAATGTAAAATTGGCAGTGAAAACATATTCATTGTTTCTATCTTGGCCATCTCTAAAGCCATATTATCCACCTATGTGTATAATTTTTTCCATGTTGATGTGAACAGAAAGTGAAAAGATTGTTCAATCTATGTATGTATTTATCTTATGAAAGGGAAAATATACAGACAGGTAGAATGGATGGATGGATGGATGGATGGATGGAGGGCTAGATACCCACACACATGCATACACACACAAGCACCCCGCAAGAATAACTGAAAAAGAGTCAACGGTGGAGCTGAAGCTGGATGTGTCAGTAGGCCTTAGCATACACTTAGTATATACTTTGACAGATTTCAAAAATATGAGTTGGAATTGTGAGACAGAACATCCGTGATAGAAAATCCTTTTAAACTCTTAGGTTTGCATGTAGGGGCAAATGTTTTCCCCTGGGCAAAATCTGAACAAACAGAAGATGTGCAGGTGCCAGGGTGGGGCTACAATAATAATCCCCGAGGGCCGCTGCTTGTCTGTTCCACAAATACTATGTTTTTAGGATTAAAGCTGGTTAAAAAACTTCCATCAAGATAAATTCCCTCCAAGAGAAAATGCCCCTATGATAAGGGACTTCTGTGCGAATGATCCATTTTTATTGATTTTTTTTTTTTTAAAGATGGTTTCAAAGGTAGTTTCAGCTAAAAAACATTTCCTGACCATCTTGACTGAGGAATTCACATCGCTGCAGGCTGCCTGTGCAAGGCAGCGTGACCTTTCGAGCAGCGTAGTCCCAGACTGGGCGGTTTCCCACCCCCTTCTGCTACACAAAGCCCTGGCCAAGACAGTGACAGTGCAAATCTGGTTTAGCTCTGCTTAGCACCTGGAGTTGAGATCTGTGGAAAATGCCATTTTGGACTCGAGCTATTATCCACAGTTAGACCCCAACTTACCTTGTTTGTCTTGCTGTTTTAACCTGTTAGTTAAGTGAGCTTAGCTGTTAACACGACACTTCTTTTTCCCCTGTAGACATGCGGTAAACGGAGTAGCAAGTTATCCTCTCAGTGACTGCATGATACTGTTACAGTCATGCAATTGCTTTCAAGGGAAATTAATTTTAGGAAAGCACTTAATGTATTTACATGCATCTTCTAGTACAGTTTTGACATGGAAACAAGGAGGAGCCAACATCTTATAGCCAGCTCTTTGCTGACATACATAAACCACTAAAAAATTGAGAACTAGTGTTCAGTATGCCACTGAATGGACTTCTACCGACCCTCCCCTTTTGGAGTATAAACTTCTGTTGGAAACACCCAGCAATATTTTCTTTGTTACACAGTTGGTACAGAGGTTTCCTCCTGCTGGAAGTTTCCTCCTACCTGTAACCCTCTTTCCTGAAGGACATCTGAGTGGACCTTCCACCATGAAGTTTACCTGAACAGCAGATGAAGGGGGGAGCTAACTCCGCTGAAAAAAGCTATGGGGTTATTCAACAAGGTGGTCTAAGTAGTAGTTAAAATACTATGAGGAAAGTTAAGTAACAGCCATCAAGAAACCAGACTCACATTTTCCTGTAGCACTACTGAGGTCAATGGATTTGCCTCAGACTTATGCTTATATTAAAGCAGACTTCTTTCACTTAAAAATGACAGTCATATCCCTGATAAATATATATGAACAAAGATGTTTTATAATAAAGATCTCATGTAGGTAGCCCTGCCTTTATGTGAGAGCACAGATCTTAACTGAACATGCAGAGGAATGCACAGTTAGCTGTCTTGCTTGCAGTGTTACAGGACATCCTAGAGCAAGGTCAGACTCACAGTTATGCATTAGTATGATTTGTTATGAAAAGTGGCATTTAAATATTTAAATGTACCAGGTCCTATGTGTTTAATTTCATTGTTTAATCATTGCATAGTTTCCCAATTAAGTAGTAGCTGGCACAGAGTGGTGGGTTGCTCTTTATTTATGTGCTGCTGCAGCTTTCCAAAGCCTTTCAGTGTTGGTGAGGCATTTCAGCTATACATTATTCCTTTTTTGCTCTTGAAACTATACATCAAGATATGCAGGATATTAGCAAACTTTTCTTCCCAGGAACATGGTAAAAAAAAAGATATCCCAGTATAGATTCAGCAGTACCTATACAAAAATCCTTGCTCTTTTAGAGTGCAGCTATAAATCCATAGTTAATGTATCATGCCAAGAGTGAAGCACACAGTAGATGTATATCCCACTGATAATAACAGGAGCTGCATATATATAAATGCCTTGCACTATGCTAAAGATGCACTTTGAGGCATTTAACCAACATTTATCAGGTTGCAGCTACTGTATAAGATAATCGGCTACAGCTAAAACTATAGATGGCATCTTAGCTGTCTCGTTGTATACACTAACAAACCTTTCTAATATCACATGTGTTATACACAACAGGCATCCTCGCTGGAGGACTGGGATTGCCTGCTAAGGATTGCAACCATGCTGATGTCCAATTTAAACACACAGAAGATTAAACAATTGAGATTAAAATGTAAATCCAGAAATTTTTATATTAGTATTGCTGAGCAACAAAAGCATAATAAAGTGAAGTCATAGATGCTCCCACATTTACATTTACTATGATGTTTAAAAAAAAACACAACAGCCCAGTTACAATGGAGGCAGAGGGGAAAGGCAGAACATGATTCAAGACAGAGATGAGAAAAGGAAGAAAAGAAAGTGAAACATCATAATGCAAACAAGTAACAAGCATTTGGAAGTAAGCTACTTGAAAATCAGTGCTAAGCAGTGGGGCTTCGAATATTTATTCAAATATTTATTTCTGTTCCTGCTTTCCCTACATGCCCAGTGAAAAGACTGTTCAACAGGCTGCCTTCTGCTAGAGCTGGACATAATGGCACTGAGGCAATGTAGGGTATCTATATCTCTGTGTTTGCAGGTGTAGGTTTGTGTATGTTTACTGCTTACCCTGGAAAAAGCTCCTAAGCAAGCCCTCTTTTTTGCCCAGGAGGATTACTCTAGTTTTCTAGAGGAAAATCTGAAAAAAACCCGCAACCGACCAACCCACCCTGAAATCCACCCCTCCTTGTGCTTTGTGTTTTGGATAACTGTTTATTAGCATAGTGGTATATGCTAAATTTACTCTTGGAGTATTGGCATTTGCTCCTCTTAGGACTGTTGCATGCATTTGGCTAATAAAAGGAATATTTTAAAAATCAATTAATTAATAATTTCAAATGTGCTCCTAAAACTTACATAAATTTATGTTGTAAATCTGTCTCCAACATTCCCTCAGTTTATGTCACCACAAAAGCCCCCACGAGGAATTAAAAGCATCTTATGCACAGTTCACATAAGGACAAGTCCTTTTCTTCCCTCCCAATGAATCCTTGATTGCACTGTAACAAATGCAGCCTGCTGCACGGTTCTCTATAAACTCCATGCACAGGCACAAGATTCGGGTAGGGCCAGGGCTTGTTTTCCCACAAAAGTTGTGGGTTTGTTAGTTGATGCCAGCCAGATTAAAGTAGGGGTTAGACTGTCCACAGATATGTCAATTAAAAAAACATCTTGAGTACAATTTGTTGTTAAACCGGTACATATCTTGACTGAACTGGCCTCCAGCTTTGGCTTTGCAAGAGAGTGTTTATGCAGATGAAGAGCTCTTTGCAAAGCCATGCACACAGGCTTGTCCATCCATACTCAAGGCATATACAAACATAGAAGGAATGAAATTTATTTTTATCCGGGAAGATGGAGCTGCCCTGTGAGCACACAGCAACACAGTTCCAGCTGCATCAGGCACATGTGCTGGTGGTACTAATGGGGAGCCACTCTCCCCCTATGTCCATTGAAAATGAACCATTGGAATGTATACCTAATAAATTTACTGATATTTGCTACCACATGGATAACATAAATAGCGTAAAGTCTTTAAAATAAAACCAAACAGGCTGTTATTAAACATCTCACAAACTATGCCCGAAACTGGTGTAATAAGCTATAGCGAAGACAACCTTTGCTTTGGCACTGGCCTCTTCTCTGCCTAAACAATACGAAGAATTAAAAGTATATGGTCATAGAAAACAATGTCAGTAAAAGGATGTTTCATTATTATCCATGTCTTCTTCAAAAACAGAATAAAAAGTATTAATAAAACCCCAGGTGTCCAGCCCCTGGTGACCTAGCAGTCCCTATACCCTGCAAAGATTGTCCCCAGAAACATTCTTTCAAAGGAGAGTTCTGCTTTAGATTAGATTGCCTAGTCCTGGAGCTCACAACAGCCCTACTGAAAACAATTAAGTAATTTATACTTAGAAGCAACTGTGACCTTATCCAGAGAAATACCTTCCCATTATTAGGGCAAAAGAGACAGTATGTTATTTTACTTTCTCTAATATTATCTGTTATAGTGGTATTTTTTAAATTTGGGAAATCAACTAAAAAATAATATGTTGTCTAGCAACAAAGAAAACAGACACAAACAAAAGAGAAACAGAGTGACAATTCTGCTTTTGATATTGTATATTTCTACCTTCGGGTAAGCTCAGTAAAACTGAAACAACAAACAAGTTAAAATGAACTGGCAAATCAACCTCCCAACAGTGAATAGATACCAGGGCTCTGGGTCAGCCCAAATGTCGGGTTTTGAGTTTTTTTTTTTAATTTCAAAAGCATCTGAGATTCATTAAGTTCGTCTAAGGATGTTTAACTTTATAATTCAATCTTTTAAATTTAATCATTAACTTACAGAACAAACATCCATTATTTTCCCCTTCAGCCAATTTTTGCTCTTGAATGAAAAGGCTTTAACTTTTCAATTTTATTGAAGCTGCACAATGAAAAATGGTCAATTCAGAATCAGGGATATCCTGAGTTATGTGGTTTTCTGCAAAACTTAGTATTTGTACAGAAATATGTAATTTATGTCATGATAATATGCTAAATGGCACAGTCAAGCTATTAAAAATGCTGATATAAACGAGTTCCGCATTTAACTTTGCAAGATATGAATAGAAAAAACTATAGTGAAAGAAAGGAGAAAATAACCGTGTTGAAAAATACAGAATCAGTTAAGATCCACTGAAGTCATTGGAGGCTACAGCCACAGTAGTAAAAGGAAAGTGTTAAGGCTGAGCTCAAAGGCTGAGCACAGTGACAGGTCCACACTGCTCACTCACCGGTGTGCTCCTGGAGATACCCATATATTACGTTTGAAGGAAACCATCAGCTGTGCCCCGTGCTTTAAATTATACTCGAGCGTGTTCTTTTCTGCAGCACAGAGAAGCTCTACTTGTGCTTGGCTCAGCCACCTCCAAGCCCCTGCCTGCCCTCGCAGGGGTCACTGCTGGCGGAAGGGATGGGTAAGGTTGACAACCAGCACGGTCCCAGCGTGCGCCGACCGCTGCGGCATCGGGTGGGATTGCTCGGCACGCCGGCCTCAGGCCTCTGGGGACGGCGTGAACACACGGAGCTGGGTCCTGGGCACCTCTGAATTGCCGAAAGCTCCTGAGACAACGTAGAGACGGTGTAAAAATATGTACGTGTTGTCCTCGGTGAGGGGTGGATTTGAGACACAGAACTCTTTGGGGCAAGGAGGAGTAGAGCCACTTTGACCTGTTTTGGTGACCTCAGAAAACGTGGTTGTTCTGAAGGTGCTGTGAAGTCAGGACGTGCACATACAACCTCCTTCCCCCTCCCCTGCTCCCACGCACGCTTACGCGTACGTGTGCAGAAAACAAGAAAAATATTCAGAAAAGCAACGAGGAAAGACTCTTCTTCACATTTGCACCGCAGCTTCAGTAGGGGTGGAGCGAGCTCCTACAAAACGAGCACTGGAGAGGCTCGGTCTTGCTGTGTTCAATTCTGGAGCACGCCCAGCACGCGGGTGAGCAGCACTTGTTCCTGCAGCTTTATTGCAGAACTATACCCGAGTGAGACCATTCAGACTGAGGAGAATGTTCAGTGCTCATACCTCTAACTCGCTGAATTTGGACTTAGCCAAGACATTAAGCAGCACTTCAAGTTTTGGGAAAAAAAGTGGCAAGGGATGTTAATCACCTCAACTCATTATTCTTTGCAGGAGCACCTTGGAATTTCTCTCATGGACCTAGTCTTAGGAATGCATTATGCTTAAATAAATTAATGACATAAAATGAAATCATATTTTCACCTATGATTTCATTTGTTTCACCTATAAGTTGTCAAGCCATATACTCAGCTACAGCCTATAGAGCTGGTGAAAATGTGTCAAGAAAGCTGCACAGACATTTAACTAGAGATTTGGAGAATTAAAAAATTATTCAAAAGTTTTAAATAAACTCTCATTGACCTTGACTTCTTTTAAATTCCTTGTCAATCAAGGTGGTGTTAGAAGCTGTGTAATCACCATATTAAAAGAAACAAAATTAGCAAATTGTACCCAGCCATTTAAGAATGTTACTGATGCCTTATCTAAAACAGCAGTAAAAGATGTCTAAACATCTTGTCATTTTCTGACTAACAGTAAATAGGAGGACTTTGAAGACCTAACATTGACTTTGAATGAGAAATGTATTTGAGCTATGAAAGTGACTGAGTTGCAAGAAGGCCATGTCAGAAGTAACTGATGAATGGAGCAATTTGTTGTATCATTGGTGCTTGTGGTGTGGGATTTGGCATCCCCATACAACACCCTTCAGTCAGAACTAAATCTGTGACTGTTGTACTGTTTACCCTACGTCTTGAGATTCCCAATTTGCCTATTCTGCAACTGCTAGCACAGTTGCTGAAAGCAATATTTTTCAGTGCTGCAACTGAACTGTGAAATGGAGGTCAAAGGATGGATTAAAAGATGCCGTAGCAATGTTAGTAACTTCCTTTCTCTACCGAAGCAAACGACACAGTCTGCTCTGGTACACCATGATCAAAGACACTGTTCACATTGCTTTTCAGCTATATTATTTATGTTCCAATGTAACTCATACACCATCATTTTCAGATAGGCAACTACATGCTAAGGCCTCATATCTATCTTTACTGAATTTAGCAACTATTTAAGCAATAATTTAGCACTTGTTATCTAGAGGCTAAATAAGAATTATTGCAAAGAAAAGTCTGCTGGCTTGAAAATGAAAATTAGAGGGAGTATAGAATAGTCCATATTGCTGTAACCTACATGTCTGAAGCAAAATCTAATTTGCTTTTGCCATAGGAAAAAATGAGGTTTTTGACAAAAGCAAGCCCAAATAAGAGGTATCTCAGTCTGTCTCTGTGCATCCTGAGAGGATAACAAAGCAAGGAGTAAGGGGTAGCAGCCCCTGAGGAACTGTCAAGAATAATTTGTCTACCTAATTTCCTTCATAACAAGGTAATGGGCCCTGCAGACTGAAGATTGAATCAATGAAGCAGAAAATAAATTCATCAGAAGAACATAAGAGAACAGGAATAACAAGGTTGGGTCAGACCAAAGAGTCCACATAGCCCAATATCCTGCCTCTGACAATGGCCAAAGCAGGTGTTTACGGAAGAATATAAACCAGGGTAAACACATAATGATGCGTCCTTGGTGTGTTCTTGTATTGGGTTTGTGTGGCAAGGTTTTGGTAGCGGGCGGGCTACAGGGGTGGCTTCTGTGAGAAGCTGCTGGAAGCTTCCCCCATGTCCGACAGAGCCAATGCCAGCCGGCTCCAAGACGGACCCGCTGCTGGCCAAGGCCGAGCCCGTCAGTGACGGTGGTAGTGCCTCTGGGAAAGCAGATTTAAGAAAGGGAAAAAACCCCCAAACTTGAACTCACTCTTTCAGACACTACCACACTGATTTCAGTAGCTGACTCTTTGCTGTCAAACTAGGATGGGACCTATTGCTGCATATGTACAGTATTATGGAACTCTGCATCAGCTAAGTTATCTAGCGTCATTACAAGCTTGTATATATTCAAGAAAGGACCTGGAAAATAAGCCATAAAAATTATTTTGTTCCCAGAAAAATAGAACATATTGTCCACAGGCAATCCAGTGGAGAAAATCTCCCAGTGAGATTATTCAAATACATTTTGAAAAAGACTGAAATGGAAATGTTGCAGGCTGAATATGCCTAAAGTTCCCAGAAAACAGTTTAGCCCCACAAGTCATACTCCGTGCACTTCTGAGTCTTAGGACCATGCCAGAAGAAGATGCAATTTGTTGGTCTCAGTGGGCATCATTTTAGGAGTGGGAAGTGGTACGAGTAGAACGTGCAAAAGTATTTTTTACAAGTTGCTCCAGGGACCATAAGAAACCAAGCAATGTTTCCTGCTTTACTAGAGTATGTTCCTTGCACAGGAAAGGTCCTATTATCATGGCACGTTGTTTATCATCTTTATATCGAATAAGAAAGTTAAAGGTTTAATTTTTTTCTCTCCAGCCTTATAATCCTAGAAACAATACAAGTCGTTAAGCCAGTCTTATTCTCTCCCTCCTGAAGAGTGGCCTTATGGCACCTGCTGAGAGCCGTTAGATTTCAGCACTGATGCAGAGCCCGCCACTGCCCCTGCCCACGGTGATGGAGAACTCGCTGCTGTAAATGGATTCAGCAGTGCAAAGATCATGGGAAGCTGTATCCCTTTGTTTTTAATTTCCCCCCTAAGGGCAACTTGTTCCAATTAGTGCCTCAGCTAGCAATTATTGCTGCACAGTGCTCTGACTTATTTCTGTCTCAACCAGCTGACTCAAAATCAGAGAATCTCACATGTGACGTAATATATACCCTGCCCTAGTGCCCGTGCTATAAAGAAGATCCCTTGCCTGGGCTCATGGCAGTGCTCTCGGGAAAAGGTCTTTCTTCACCATCAGACTTGGTTCTCCCTTCCATGGATACACGGGAATCATTTTAAACGACAGCCTTCCTTTGCTGTAAGGGTATTTGTACCTCATGCATATGAACAAACCGACCCAGCACAAACGTGTATGAATGATTTTTTTGTTGTTGTTACTGGTTTTTCTGGCCTGGGTGCTGACCCCTCGTCCCAGATGGGTGTCTCGCCGGCTCCAGCGGCTGGCATTCCTGGGAGGGAGCGCAGTGCCGCACGGCACACGGGTGTGAGAGTCCCTCTCGCAGCATGTACCAGCTCCTCTTGGTTTGTCCTGTTTTCCTAGGTAAGGACAAACCCGCCCCAGAGAGTTACGTAATAGCTGGTTTTGTCACATATTTAAAAATCAAGATACGTCAGTACAGACAGCTAACTATTTCACCCCAAAAGCTTTATCTGAATAGAAAATTTCAAGGATGTAATGGAGAAAGAGTCTTGCCAGGACTTTATTTGATGTGTTTCACTTTTCTGACATTGAACAGTTTATTTAAAGGAAGACACCGTGTGCTGATGGAGAGCTAATCACGGTTAGTAATCTATTTTCCATACAAATAATCATGAAACAAATAGATTACATAAATGCAGCTGCTCATCTTCCATTATTGTCTGAAACTATGCAATACGGCAAAATTTGATTTCCCAAAGGTACATTCGCCTATAATTTCTTAGGCTACTAGATTGTGCAAAATATCTTTCAACGTTATCAAGCGATGGCCCATTATCTGAATTATAGTGTATTCATGTTCCTACCATCCTCATAAATACTTGCTAAGAAAAGTTATTAAAGAAGACACAGCTGACTGAATCTTAAAGCTTTCATTTATGAAAAGGTAAACAGTATTCCCTTAATGCTCTATACACCCCCCTTTTTTAGGGCGTCCATGCTAGGATTAATTTTTTTTTTCCTTTCCAGAGAAGTTAGTCTCTTGAGGTGAGCTGCTGGCAAGCATGCACTTACTCCCTACAGGCTTATTAACAAACAAGTCTCCAAATGCAAAGTGCAGTCCAGAACTCCCTGAGATCAATGGAGGGAGTGCCATTAAATTCAACGGGCTTTGAACCAATTAATCCAAAGAATAAGGTACATTACGCTGGCTACACTAGGATAGATTTGGATCTGGATTCCTCAGTCTGTGTTTTGAATGGAAACACCATAGGGTTCAACTAAACAAATGACTTCCACCAGCATAAAATTCAACAGCAGCAGAGGGTTTCTGTGAGCTGCCTCCAGGGACTAGAGAGTCGTAAAGCTTAAGTTTTATACTGGTATGATCACAAGTGATCATATAACACATAAAGGATGTGGCAAGTTTCATGGAATTCCTGATAATTGCTGTTAGATGGGATAAGACTGCCTGATCCTGTGTTCTCTCCATGATTATACCTGCATCTACATCTTTGAAGACTTCACGGTGTCTACAGTCATAGTTAAAGCAGTACACTTCCTAATTAGGCATCACTTTGCTCTCCCAATTCTGGGATAATATCTGGCAAGTGGTTAACAGGCTGCACAAAAATTTAGAGTAGGAAATACACAGCAGGTCCATTAGAACAGACAGAACCTCGAACTGCACACTGCCTCCTAGCAACTGGCTGGGGAATGTGTTTTATAATGCGTTAGAAGGAAGGGTCCAATATACACTGACACTGCTTTCTACAGCACTGTATATTTTTCTTGGAGGATTCCTAGTCAAGTACAGGCTTAGCTTGACCTGGCTCAGCCTGGGAACTGTGAAGGTGGCACAGGTCTTTATGGTATCAATTTAGGATAAATCTGTGAAAATATAATATCTTTGTGTGCTGTTTACCTCAGTGGAATGACAACACTACTGACACTATATATCTCTGCCTTGACTAAAGCTGACTACTGATAGAATATATTCTTACTCTGTTACATTAATAGGGTCGACGGATTGTGGGAGACAATTAACGATAGATATTAAGCCAAGTGATAGTTTAGAAAGAAAAAAGATTTCTAGAAGTAGTTGCTATTATATACTAAAAGTCAAAGGTTTTCATCAAGACAGCATTGTTTTCAATGCTTTTGGTACACAGAAGATACAGAATGGGTATGGCCTAGACTTTTAAGTAACGTTTCCTACATCTCTTTCATGTGCTTGCATTTGGATCAAATTTTATACATATCACTAGAATTTTAGATAGATAGGTGCCATAACAGCATTTAAATAGGGAGGTGATGAGTTGCATCAGCAGCTCTTTTCACTGCATAAAGAATCAATACTACTACATACTACAAATATCATCAAATAGAAAACTTTAAAATATGATAATAAATACTGTTAATATTTTTATAATGTGTATATGCCTTGTACCAGTGATAAAGCAAGAGTTATGTGCTGCATTGGAACCTCATTTACCATTCTAGATTCTTTATAGACCCAAATCTAAAAATTGGTAGAGCATCTGTAGTTCACAGCTTTATTGAGGAGTACTTGGGAGATCTGTGGAATACAGTCCCATCTTCAAATCCACAGTACAACTGGAAATTTTCATTTGACTTTCCCTGTCTTTTCACCCCAAAGCAACTGCAATGATTCTCCTTTGATTAGAGTCTTCTTAGCAGCTGAGAAGACAAGAGCTGGACTATGCAAGGGTTTCCATATTGCAAGTATGTCAGTCACTTCAATGAATCTATTTGTGGAGTAATACAGTTCATGTGGTATGTAGACTGATATGGCCCTCTATTAATTTCTAAAAATGAACCAATCAAATGGATAATAGGACTTTAATATACACCCCCTCAACATTTTCCTACTAGCAAGAAATTATGAAGTTTGATATGCAGTTTTCTGGTCCCAAGGGAGGCACCAACTAAGCTATCTCAAAAGAAATTACATTGTTATCATATAGCTTGTTTGTTGTGGCAAGCAAGCAGATGTTAGTCAACTACCAGAATAATAAGGCTTTGATATAATTATCTGATCTAAAACTGCAATAGACATAAGGAATGCTGTAAAGGTGGTTTACCACAGATTCAGTCCAGGTATTCATAGAGAAAGCTGAGATTAGTGATCTGGAGCTCTAGTACATTCATTGCTCACCATGCATTTGTAATTATTTAGGCTTACATGACTTACGTTAGGAGTGACTGTACATATTTTAGCTTTTAATATCATCTCTCATACTGAAAATATTTCATAGCAACTGTTTTAACAATGTATTACTGTTAACCTTGTAGGACGCTGGTGGCTTAGTTTCTAGCCAGTCTGTTTCGCTAGTGTTTCACCTGAGTTTCTTTTAAGTGATACCATCATTTGAATTTGAAGTCCCTTTGGGCTTCTTGATAAAGAGAAACTTGGAAGCTAAGACGGAGGTTTTGCACTTCCCAGAAGAGGCTGATTCTTATGACTAGCCAGCAGTCGTAGCCTGATCCCTAGCCCACATCTGGCCAGAGAAACATGCTGCATCTGGTCTAAGTAAATTCTTACGGTTTTCCAAAGCAGATTGCTCCTGACTAAGACCTTAAACCATCTCACAAGTATTAACTCTTTTTTACATGTAGTTTCTGGTCTAGGGCAGACCAATGGTGTTTTTATCACTTTGAGTGAAATCATCTACTTGAACCAAGGGAGGAGATGGGGATGTGCTGAAGAGATGATGTCTATTAGGTGCTCTCTGATGCCCTAGGCGGACGGTGTTGGGGGACACAGTAAAGGTGCCCAGGTTGATGGCTCGGTGACCTGTGCCAGGCACAGTGGCACTGCTGAGACCTGATAACACCTTTAAAGAAGGGTTGATGACACCTTTAAAGAAAGGTTCTGCTGCTAAATGCTGGGAAAAGGCAAGTCTGTAACAGGTAGGCAGAGTACAGAGGGGGTTCCTTGTCCTTTGTGATTGTCCTAGCCAGATGAAAAGCATTTCTAGCCTGGAAATGCCCTCTACAGTGACATCCTAAATCAGGACCCTCCACTTAGATTACGGGGAACCTAAAAATAGGGTTTCAGCATGGCTAATGGAAATGCCAAAAGGTAGATTTATCTACACTGGTTCTGTCATTGCACTCATGCCTTCTGAAATGGGCATTAGCTTTTCGGTGTCTGCTAGGTCAAATCTTGAACAAAGGAAAGAGGACATTATTGAAGATGTAAGTTCTTGAGCCAGTGCCAGAGGCAGGTTTGGTGACAGCACACTCAGGTCAGAGAAATGAGGTCTTGAGTTTGGTTCTGATTCATAGTAGGAAACTTAGAGCTGGTCTAATCATGCAGGGATCAAACCTAGCTCTTAGTCCTCTGCTGGTTAATGGATAAATGGCATGAGGGCACAAGACTCCCAAAATACAAGGGAACATCAGTACCACATTGTACATCAGTAAGTTCCTGCAGTTGCTGTGTTTGTACAGGACATTTTTAAAGTGTATAGAGGTCAGAGAATATTCAGGTCAGATACTATTCCCAAAGTTGCACTTTAAGTCTCTGGGAAATTGGTGATTACAAGCAATGCTCTGAGGAGATATGACTCTCTTGAGCTTCATTAAGTGAGCAGGTTCATAGCTCATAGCTGAAGTTTAACCCTGACTAGCAGAAGGAGATGTAAATGAGAATTGGTCCTTAATCTGTTTGGTTCCCCAGCAGTACGGCTCTTCTGATCACCTGGCTGAAAGTGAGAGAAGGATCTCACATACAAAAATCTGAATTAGTCCATCCATTCCTGGAGGAGATTAGGATAGAAAGAGATTGGAGCAAACTTTACCTTAAAACTATTTGGTACTACTCTAAAGAAGTGATACACCTTAAAGTAGCTCCTTATGATTCTCCATTAACTTTCTGAAAGTTGAAAAGTTGGAAAAATATTAAAAAATTAACCCAAATTATGCACATAAGTTTCTTCAAAGAGGGCGGTACTTTTCAAAACCAAGAAGCCTGGCACCACTCTTCACAGATGAAAAAAACATATCCCATTTGGAGCATGGGTCCCTGAGGACTGTCAGGTATCATGTATTCCTGCAACCCTCTGGGCTCATTTGTTTACTTATTTGGGTAGTTCGGCTTACAGCCATGCAGCAAAAGCACTAAATAAAGAGCAACTTATGTAGTCTATTATATACAACATTAAAATCAAACAGATGTATACAAAATAGAGAACTTAAACGTATATAATCATCTTTACCAAACACAACAAATAACAGGAGATACAAATCCAAGCTACAATTATCTGGCTCAGTTAAATTATATATTATAGCAGCTTCAAATTTCTTTAAACTAATTACAAAGGTGATGATATAATATGCCTGTGATGCTGCTGTCACTGAAGATTGCTCTTGCAATAATTCAATTCTTACTTTTTCCTCTCTTTCATTTTGTAAATGTCAAGTAGGCAGGAGTAAATAATTTCTCTAAAAGTAACACAGAGTCTGTGGAAAAAGTTGGGCTACTTCTCTGATGTCATCATAACATAGTAACAAGTAAATGTGATTATGCAAAGTAAGTCACTTAATGCCTAGATGCTTCTCCAAAAGAACCATATTCTGCTTAAATGACAGAAATATTACCTATGCTATTTCTTCTATAACGTATGCAATAATATAAAAGGTTTTGGTTTGACAGTGTGATTACAAGACAAAAATACTTGGTGAAGAAGTAAAAAACATACCTGTGAATACTGGTAAATGTCTGAATGGGAAAGCATTTTAGAGCTCTGGATGCTTTAGACTATGGACACTCTTCCTTAGTTTTACACTGGTGACTGCTTTGTGACTGCCCAACAATCGCATTTAATGCCTAGGAAGGTAACAGAATTGCCTTGATTTGTATGTCACCAAGCTAGTCTGTCTAGACTGTAAAAACTGCACGAATCTAACTGCATTTAAGATGTTTACCTAGTTACAAATGTAAAACCCTTATGAACATGTGTTCAGAAGGCAGAAACCATGCAAAAGCTGGTTATGCTTGTATCAATACATAACCATATTAAACTAAACTAAGCTTTGGGTTGGTTGTACCATCATATCCACTCCAATAACAGAGAAATTAAGAAAATTACCCTCCCTCACCAAAGAGGTGATCCCTAACTGTGTGTGTATTCCTTGGACAGAGTAAATCACTAATGATTTGTTTAAACAAATGCATTTTGCTTTGCATTGAAATGGATCAGGAATATATAGTTTCAACTCTTCTCATGCAGATGTGGCCTAAATAATAAAAACCCTATAAACCATATTAAACAGTCACAACCTTTGCAGAAATTCTGCAGTGTTTGTCATTTGGAAACATGGCCTAAGATGCAAAGCTGCTACGCAGATAGGTCTGCGCCAGCTCACATCTAAGTTTTGGGTTTGTCCTCTAAAGACAGAGGGAGATTACAGAGTTCTCACTGGGATATGAAGTTTCCAAAACACGAGGCTGCCCATGTATGCCGTCAACGTTCAAACCCACAGTACCATTTAATTTACCATCATGAACAAAGAACATTCCACGAGGTGGTAAACTGAATCTCACTTCTCGTTGTGCAAGCTGCTGACAGTTCGGAGGAAATCCAGATGCATTTGCATGGAGTAAACTTCTGTAAACATGTTCTGCACTCCAGCAGAGAAATAAATGTCAAGGTAAGCTTGGCAAGGGACAAAAAAGGATGAGTCATATTTCTCCAGTTTCATTCCAAAGATGCTATCTTTCACCTTCCTCAGTACTGCAGTCATAAGACTGACAATGTTTCTGCTCCTTTATGGGAAACAGGATTCAAACATTGTGGGTAAATGATTTAGTGGAGCGTCACAGTCATTTTTCACACATACTTTGTTTTCATTACCAAAATCTGGAAGGAATAAGTTTCCATATGCAGCAATCAATGTGCAATTGCCTATCTATCTAAAGTGTTTATAAGTCACTTCTCATCCATGCTTTTAGCTGATAAATTTACATTAAAATGTACAGGATGAAGTCATTTTATGAAAGGCTTCCTGATGAGTAATTAATGGAAAATGTTCTGTCCATTTTGCAAAAGAAGAAACTGAGGCAGCATCACTAAGACCACATTTCCAAGCAATCATTAGCTTTGAGTTGTTTAACTTCTGATTAACCAAATTGACACATCTTGGAAACTCATTTTCAAGACTGCTATGCACTTGTTATTTCAATGAAAGTTAACAGGATTTGTATGCACCTCACAGGTCTGAAATTCAGGCCAGCTACTCAGAAATCAAGGAATTAGGAATGAAAGGCCACTTTTGAAACGATTTGCACAAGATTACATGTGATGTCTGGGACACAGCCCAGAACTAAACTCAGTGCCCTAGCTCTCCGTCCCGAGAATTAACAGAGTAATTATCATTCCTGCTAACGCTACTGATTAGTATTAGTATTTTCCTAAAAGAAGCATAGAAAGTACTTCTGTCTAGCTCATCCCTATTCCCTACTGGTTTGTTAATCTGACTGCACCTAATGAATATTTTTTCTCTGGAATGATTAATTATTCTCACTTTAGTGAACAAAAGTCAGTACGCGATACAAATATTGTGATATTAAATGGAGAACCAAGCAGTTTATGAAAGGTTTTCAGCTGAGTTCATCATTGGTTTGTGCTAATCAGATCTCTCAGGTAAAACTTTGTGTGTGATGTATTCCTTTCGTCTCATGACCTAAGGTGTTGCCATTTCTGTTTTCAATTAAATTTTCAAAAAACTGAAATACATAGGAGAATTTAATGTTTACAGAAACAATTAAGTTTAAATATTTACATGCCTAATATCCCAGGCAAGGTTTTCAGATAAAGAGATTCCAGATTGCTGTTTATTAAAATTTACATTTATTCTTGGCCCTATTCTCCCTCCATTCTTCATGCAAAAACTAATCCTTGAAAATGCAGGGGAAATGTACTAACGACATAGTGTTATTCTGCATGATTACCATTGCAGAATACAGCTAGCTTCATTTTTTTGTGGTAAATTTCTACCTAATCCAGATGATATAATCCAGATTATATCTTGATTATAAAAGCATTTGTGGTCTGTTGAATTCACCAGCAGGCTGGAGATTTCTAAGCATGTCAATTTAAGACAATATAAGTAAAAATAAAGCTCATCATTTACAAAGGAGATGGAAGCTATGCTTTAATGTGTTCTTGATTGTTGCTTATGTACATCAATATGCATGCTGATGCACAGAGAAGACATTTATTTCCATGCCAATGAAAAACACCAAAACCTATTTTGAAAAAGCAAAGTCACCACATTTTCATTCAGTTCTGCCTGCTGTCTGTCATAGCTAAGTGCAAGAAAGAGAAGTATCCTGAAAGTCCATTTGGAAACCTTATGGCAAGCCTCTCCAAGGTAGCAACAGAAACATTTTCAAGACATGCATCTTGGTGTTATTGCTTTAGAAATCTCCTCAAATCGAGTTTCTATATGTGGGAGTAATTTCTGGTTCCTCTTGGTTATGAAGAAATCAAAGTTTTCTTATAGCACTGGCCCTGGGAGCTTCAGTTTTACCATTCTCAGGCTCCGTAAGTAAGTAGAGATGTGCAAGAGACAAATGCTAAAAGCAAGAGTTGCAATTTTGGTTCAGAGATGCTCTGATCTTACCTGCATGGATTCATTCAATTTTACATTATTCACACTTAGCAATGTGATTCCCTCAGCTATGCCTGTCCACATCCACTGAAGTGACTGGGGTGACAAGACCCCAGGAAACTATCAGCCCCTGTGTGATAACAGCCAAATAAGATCTTCCCTTACATCTTCTGTCCCCCATCACCTTCTCTCCCAGCCTACCCCTCATATATCTCTTCCTTTCCATTTCCATATGTCGGTTGCTATCCGTTCCCTGCTTCCTGCTGCTCTCTCTCATAGTATCTTTATCTTTGATTTTTAAACATTGGAAGAAACAGGTAAGTGAATTAGACCTGTCAAATCCATGCATATTGCGTAGTCGTGCCCTGTAACCATGCGATGTGTTTACTGTGTCCTCCCTCTGCACCTTTTCCCCAGTGACTCAGTCTCAGATCAGACTTTTGGGGGGTCCTGACTTCAGACATGAGCCCTTGAGCCAGCCTCCCATGGTTCTGCCTTATAGCGGAAAGAAGTAGGTGCTTGGAGACGTGTTCATCATCTCAAGCATTTTAGATGCCTACCTTTGGATGAAACTACTTGAATCTTGGAAGACCCTCTTTCTTTCCACCGACTAGAAGGGTAGCCCAGATAACTAGCTCAACAGCTGATAGCCCCATTGGAGATACTTACATTTGGTCAGACGGATCTTTAATTGTCCTACCCCATGTCGACTGGAGGAAGCCAAAGGGAGTTTGAAAGAGGGAGACAGATGAAAACCACAATTCCAGCTCTCAGCAGAAAAAAAAAACAATTTAGAGTTGGCAGTACCAAACAACTATCTACTGTTGCATGTTTTTCATGCAATTGACCTTTTTAAGTTGGCAATTTGTATGTGATATATAAAACAAGTTTCAACAAAATCCAAATCGACAGAGACTGTAATCCCCAGAATGATCTGGTAGAAAAAACTTTTGCACTGCAGGTTTGGCTTGATGCTTTAGATGTTAGAGCTGCCACTCTTCATTCAATTTCTGAACACTGAAGATTGGATTTATGGCCTTACAAGCGTGGAGGTGAGGAATCATAAGAAAAATGAGCATGCTGATTCACATGAAAAGTTTGTGCCAAATAAAGCCTTAAATCATTTTATGCAGCTTGTCATTCAGACATATTTGACTGTCATCCAAATTGTTGGAATTGTCTTTCATACAGAAAAAAAATCTGTTTATTTTTAGGGTAATTGGAAAAGCAACAGATTATCTTCAAATTAATGAATAGGTCAAATTGCTTTTATAAGCTTAATAATATTTTCCATTGTCCCTCCCTCTTTAACACCTACCTTTGTTGCCTAATCATTCACACACTTTATTTTTTTGCGTTTGGGTGAGTCACGAAGTGCACATTACGATGATAAATGTATCATCTCTGCTTCCTCTTGGTGTTAACTCAGAGGTGTGATTCACACCATAAACCTATTTTACTAATTCTATCCTTTGTCGTTCATAACCTCGACTCTGTTAACATCACCAGTACTGCTGTAATCGCATGTTTTTACTTAAAAGCTAACATAAAGGTTCTGTCTGCTTTACGTTTTATAAATTCAGTCTGGCACATTTTTTTCTGTTACACCAGTTATTCACATGAAATCACAAGTGTTATTGTAATGCAAGCTGAAGAAACTCACCTTATATATGAAGGTGATATTTCCCCTCTATGATGCTATTTAACTGATTTATTTGAGGTAATTCAATATTGTAAAAGGTACTTAAGAAGCTCTTTCTTTCCTTTACAGCTTAGGCCACAATTTCCAGTGCCATGTTAGAAAATTGATGCACCCTGTGTGTGTATCCCAAACAGAATCACCCTTGGAGCTTTCTTCCCCGACCCCAAAGATTATACTTATATTCACACGATCCCTGAAACCCAGAGTATGTACTTTGTTTCTCTGATTTCATGTGAGTAACAAAAGAATTTGTAATAGTTCTGAGACTGTAGTGGTCGATGATCCTGACTGAGAGCAATTATGTGTGTGTCATTAAAGCAACGTGTAGCTGAGACGTAATATTCTAAAGATAGTAATACATCATTATGTGTGCTTGTGACTCAATAGTACGGGAACATAAGATCTATTATAACATAACTTTCCAATAACATAAGTTACTGGAAAGTTAAACATAAAAGCATCACAATATGAGTTGTTTTCTATGCAATCCTTTCAGAAACAGGAGGCTCCATCTTGAAATTAAATCCCTGATTTACCATGTTTGTGAGCTCAGAGGAAGACAGAGTGATCAGAAATCACTGGTTAGTGATGAGGTGGAGGGAAAATGGTGAGATCTTTTAGAATTGAACACAAAAGCTCACACGCATGCTGTGGGAATCTCTGAAAGCAGAAAGATAACCTTTTTCAGCTTCCAGCCTTAAAAAAAACCAAGCAAGTGCAGAGACTGTTTCTTGTAGCTACAGGGGGTGCTTTTTTTTCTGAAAACAAATAATTTCAAATATAATGTTTTGTCCAGTGATAACCAATAACTGGTGGCCTGCCTCTCCATCCAGGGCTGAATACGTGCCAGATTTATTTGGAAGGGGCTTTGCAGGGAAGTGATGTGGGAGTATGTGCCATGAAGTTGTTAAGAGGTGGGGGAGCCAGGAGGGGCAGGTGGGGAGCGGTGGTGTAGGAGACTGGGAACCTTCCTAAACTGGCTTCTCCCTGGTAAATCTTTATCTGTTGCTCCAGTGGGACAAGACCTACTGAATGCAAATCTGCTAAGGTAACCAGACTGAATAGCCCTAGACCAGTTCTCGCTCCAGCCCTAGACCAGGAAATTGCACGGCAAATTGAGTGATGTCTTTTTCACTCATGCAAATGGCAATCTTACTGTTAACTTCAGTGGGTGAAGACACGTCCATTAATCAAAGCACCTACTGGGACTTGCTCTTTAAATGTCTGATTTGACCACGGATCTTTGAACATCTTTGGTAGCCATTTCATTCACGATGTTTAAACAGCAATAAAAATCAATTTTCCATTTTCATTCAAGGATGGCAGTTGGAGTAATTTTTGACGTAATTCAAATTTCTATGACCAATTTTAACATTAAACAAGGAAGTGGGGTACTACTTGAAAAGCTCCTTTCCTTGGAAAACTGATTTATAGCATGACGTTGAAGAAAGAGACCAGGACTACCTAAACACTCGCTATCCTGTTTACTACGGCTATCAGCTGAGAACTAGTGTACGCTCATTACAGAATGGTTAGTTGTTCTGGTACGGCTCACCTATCTGGGGCTTTCTTCTTTTTTTTTTTCTTTCAGGATGACCACTGCCGGCATAGCCTGGCTTCAGAGGAGCACAGCATGCAAAAGCAGCTATTTCCATACCCAGGAGCTAACCGGCCCCTGCGACGCCTCGCCGCCCCGTCCCACTCCCACCCTTTCCACGGCGGGCTGTGCCCTCCCTCCCTCCTCAGGTGGGGACGCGTCCTTTTCCCGCACACCGCCCCGGCTCCTCCGGCATTCGGCCTCGGCTCCGCAGCAGGTCCGACGGGATCGGACATCTGCCAGAGGCTGCCCTTCAGCAGCCGGGCCCGAGGAGGTAGGCACAGTGACCGAGAAAGGCTTCTCCCAAGCAAAATGTGACTTATTCCTAGGAACAGAGCACTCGGGGAGAAAAATGTTAATGTGATACAAGAGAATGTCTCACTCGAGAGGTAGGCAGGCCTAACTCTTCCTTGGACCCCCCCTTCCTGGATGGAAATGCCTCTGAAAAACTTAACTTTTCTTAGCTTCAGAGCACATCTCCTTTTTATAATCAAGCGGCTCCTCTGTTTTCTGTGTCCACGAGCCACTCTTGCCAAGCTCATCTGGTGAAGAAACTAATGGACACTGGAAACATTCCTCTGACTGCCCTGCTTCGTGTACTGCGTGCTGCACACCAGCACGAGAGGACTCCCTGTGTCTAAAATTGAACTGTCTCTTTATTAACAGCCTCATTTACCGGGACACTGAGCTAGCAAATCAGATGCACACAACTTGCCTGGCTGTGCTGCCTCCAAGCTCTGCCTTCCTGCAACTTGTGCTCTTCCCTCCAAGTTTAATTTCATCTGTAAGTACTGGTAGGTGGCTGGCTATCTCCTTTTATGCTGCTTATTGCACTGGGAATCTGGGGAAAACTCCTGAAGTGATTTGTCTCCTTGCTGCTTTGACAGACCATGCCATGAGAAAGGCACATGTAATATTCAAAAAGATAATGAAGCGTCTCCCGAAGTCTCTATAGTCCATTTTAAAACCGCTTGGAAATCTTCTTGGTTTGTGTTTCTTTTAATTATTAGTTGGCAACAGATCAATTATTCTACAATTCGCACTCAAAGAGTAATCTGTAAAGTCTTCATACATGCAGATGAATCTTTTTAAGTAGTGTGTATATATATAATAACCAAAATAAAAACTACTTAATTTTGTGTGTTTTAAAATTCTGCACATTAAATATGAATGGCATTATCTAAAGAGATAATCTAAGGATTTATTCTTCTTAAAAGCAGTACCTATTATCTTGGTTCAGGAAGTAAATTAAATACTTCAGAATATAGACTATCTTTCTGAATATAGAAAAAATGGGGTGGGACAAATTTTTGCTGCATCTTATATTACTTGTAGGGAGTAGTTGCTTTCCTGGTGTCATTGCCAATGATATAAACATGTTATTGCTTGCTTGTTGGCATACAGGCTAGAAATAAACTTATTATCTCTTTAATATATGCCCTTCCTGCTTGGTCTCAGGTTTCTGTCCAATGAATTCAAGAGTTACTCTCAGCTTTCAGGCTATGAGTTAAATCTCAGCCCCACGAATGTCAGGGGGAGGTTTGCCATTACATTAATTGGGACCAGGATTTCACTCAGTGAGTATTTCTTGGAGAAGATCTTAAATATTGTGTTAAAAATCAAATGAGAGAAATCTCAATTTACAAGTATGTAAGGCATTCATTTCTATCCTAATGTAAAATGACATGGTCAATACCCAGAGGCAGTTAAATTAAGCCTGGTTAGAGCTTTTACTTGCAGCTAAAAATTCAGCAACTCACATCTAGAATAGATTTTGTTTTTACTAAGAGAGAAACAGACTCCAGATATTTAGCTTGTGACATAGCTATGATTTATTTTAGACCATGCATCAGTCTAGAGTGAATGGCTTAAGCTGCCAATGTCAAAGGCTAGTTATCTTAGAAGCCCTTCTAATTGTGCTAGAAGGTTACGCATCAAGTTACGCATAATTGTGCACAAGGTTCTGTGGATGGCCCAACACACAGGCATTTTTCCTGAAAAAACAGATTAATACATCAGCCAACGATTTCTGTCTTAAAAAGCAATGTGTTGCTTCAGTGACAGTTGATTAGTAGTGCTCTTTAGCTAAAGAAATCCAGTTGCCACTTGACAGCGTGAAGACTAGTAACTTCTTAATACACCCAACAACAGCATCTTGAATTTGGAGCTTACCTCAGTAATACCATAGCCTATGTGTACTACACAATAATACATAACATTTCACAGATACTATCCCCCTTACCATTAGGCTTTCAGTTGGAGCAGGAAGAAAAAAATACAAGCTCACTACATAAAAATACAGCCTCGCTATTTCTGTGTAAACTTTCCAACACAAAAGCAAGCTCAGATCATCGGAGTGGTGAAGAGAGTGTTCAGGGCAGCACCCAGGCTGTGCAAAACCGGCTTTAAGCCAACTTTATTTTCTCCTGGTTGTGGAACCCTGTTGGGGCTGTTGTATAGCAGAGGATTTAAAGGCTAGCGTAGATGCCAGCAGTCTCAAAAGGGCTATTTTAGCAGCCAGGATTATTGGGGCATAAAGGAACCACAAAGCCCTTGCTCTCCGACTGCCTTGTGCCAATAGCACGCAGCGAGGGAGTGACAGAAGACGCTTATAGCATATGAGGTTTTTGCTGTTCTCGGGGAATATCTTTGTGACCAACTCCTCTGGGATCCCGGAGTCACGCAGATCTGCCCCGGTTTACCAGTGCACTGGTGTTATAGTTTTGGGGAGACAGCTGAAGTGCTGCAGATTACATTTTAAAGACGTGATGCTGACAAATTAAGTTCAAAGTCTTAGCAGGGCCCTTCCAAGTGGCAGCTCTCCAGGGCTGGACAGTTATAGCAGTAACTTCTATAAATCTTTTCAGAAGCTCCTTGGGCTTCAGATACTTCCAACATTTCGTCATTCCCTTTAAACAGGGAAAATTGCCCAATCCCTTTTTGGAGGCCAGCATAATTATACTCTCGGAAAATAATAATAAAACCAGAACATGACAGTTCACACCACATGATAGAATTAGTTAATTCTCACAGTAAATACTGGCAAAAATGTTAATACAATGGCTTTCTTGGATGCACTCCTGTAAACTTATGTTGATGCAAAGAAGTGCAAAAAGAGCTTTTAAGAGATTTGTTTGGGACTCTTCTTTGTAGCTGGGGAGTAGTTTCATTTCAGCTATAAAACCTCTGCCAAGCTGTGTACATGTCTTGCTGTCCAGTGTGCATTTCTTTATTGAAACATGTCCCAAACAAAACCAACCACAAAATGTTTGTGTTGCTTTACATCTGCTGCTTTTTCCTCCATCACATTTGCTTGCTACTGGTATCCCTGTTAACTAGAATTCTGGAATATTTTGGAGGAAAGAAATGTGAACAGAAGTGTCAAAGAAGTCTCTTCTATCTACAGCAATAAAACTGGTCACATTATTATGGCCAGAAGCTCACAGGACAGTTCACAAGACAGTATGAGCTATATGCTCATGTAGCTGGCTACCTCCATGAATGATTCAAAGTATCACTTGTTTAAAAAGGAAAACTCTCTGGTGAATGCACACTTTACAGTAAAGAGTCCAATGAAGGCATGCTGTTTTTCTGTTGTGACTAAAGTTATCATGATAAAATTTAGCATCCATCCTCACATACTGTATGTATAACAAATCAAAACAAAACAAAAGAAATCAGATAGAACCTGGGACAGACAACTTCACATGGATTCAGAGGAAGAAGAGACTCAAACTGGTGAAAATTCAAAAAGAAAATGAAAGGAAATACCAGTCTGGCAAATTCAACAATGCGATGCACTGCGTTTGGACCCTGCTACATTTCAGACTCTCAGAATACCTTCACTTGGCAAGGCACTACACTGCCTATCACTCATAATTTATAAGATTTTGGTGTTCACACAATGTCTTAATTGAATTAATTCATCTGACACAAAGTCCTCTCTGTTTCTTACAAGGATAAAAGGAAACAGAGTTAGTGCCATTTATACCACCTTAATTGAATACTCATAAATGTGCTGCTGGATTTATACCAAGTTTTCAGTAAGGTGAAAATCACAAAAAGAGGCAATCCAAAGGACTACTGGATGTGAGAAACTTTTCCTAAAGCATAAATTGTTGCAAATTCAGAATTGCAGTTTAAGGAACATCTTTTGATTTCTACCTATAGGTGTGATCTAAAAGAGAAACTTTGTGATTACTAAAAAAAGAACCATGCTAGCTGGGAGAAAAGAGGTTGTAACTGGAAGAAACCCAGAGGTGTGGCTGCGGTGCTGGTGTGGTTGCCATTTCAGGGCTGATGAAGCCACAAGGCCAGTGCTGGGGAGGCCCTTGCAGACGAAGCGTGTGGGAACCGGAGGATGGAGCTGGTGGGGGGAGACCTCTGTGAAGCAAAGAGTGGCTGGTGGCTTTGCGGGGAGAAGAGCAGCTCTAGCACAGAGCAGGGCCAAACCAGAAGAGATCAAATTGCCTCAATTTTAACAAGCAATTAATTATATATGGGGGCTTTTTTCTGGGTGAAGAAATTGTATATGCTCCTATAAACTCAAAAATGTACGTTTAACGAAGTCTCAGCGTGGCTTGCACAGCACCTTGAAAAACAAAGCCTGTGTTTACAAGAGGAATACTCAGAGAGCCAAGGTGTAAGGCCTGTGAGGAGAAAGGAGCTTTGCCTGCTACAGTACTTAAATACTGAATCATTTCCAGTATTCTGTGCCAGATAATCACTCTGGTGCATGTAAGTTGTACCAGTATGATCTGATACGTCAAGAGGCAAGCAGGTTACATCAGTTGTCTTGATCTTATCAGAACACAAAACCCATGTCTCTTTTTTGTGTTCAATGCATCATTTCCCAAAACATTTTTCTTGTGTTCCCTTCCCAGATGAACTTTTCCATTCATTGCCTGCTAATTCCTCGATGCAATCTGCATGTCCCAGCACAATTCCTTTAGTTTGTGATCTGCTGCCTGAGCATAACCCCAGAATTTGTTTAGCTGTCATTCCAGTAGCCTGAAGGCTATTTCAGTCACAAAGCGAGCAATTCAGTTGCCTAACTTGGGTACCCGATGCTATTTGAGAAGCTCTGGGGTATCTAAGCCACCCATCAGAGCTGATAACACAAAATCCGTGGGAGACCTACACCCTTGTCAAGTGGCAGGTAGAGACGAGGGTGGATGACCTTTGGTTCATGTGAAGTTACACAAGATGCCTACATTTGGGTAACTGGCTCGATCCTCAACAGCTTAAATATAAACCAGTATTTTCATGCCTGTTAACTTTTCCTGGTGCTGTACATCTCTTCTTGCAGCCTGTTTTCTGAAAAGCAATTAACAAGTAATTATGTTCTACCTCATCTCAAACTCATGTAAAGAAAACTCAAGTACAGGAAGCTAGAATAACAGTCAGAAGTAAACTGTTATTTACACTTTTACCCATTTGCCATGTTAAACATATGCATCATTCAGTTTCTAAGCTTGGTTTTCAGTAGCCATAGAAACTGAAGAAGACTGAAAAAGGCATCATTTATTTCCTTTTTCATTTACTGATCTTGAAAAGAATTCCTGAACCTGCAGTGCTGTATTATATTTCATGCACAATTGCTTCCAATCTAATTTTATGTCAAGTACTGTATATAACTTAAAAACATTATCAGGTACCTCATATTTTAGCATTTGGTATTAAAACTGCAGCAATGGTTCAGTGTGGTACTATTATTTTGTTTCATTGCACTAAAAACAAAAAGTGCTTTCCTTGGTGACTGTCCACCCTAGGAGTAGATGTTTTCATATACTGTGTTCCTACTTTATAGTCCTACCATTTTTCATTGCTTGCTACACACCCTCCTTGGCTGCTGCTGAGAATGATGTTTGCAGGAGGAAATCGATGGTAAAGTACTGATGCTAGAAAAATACTTAGCACTGCAAAGCTGTTCCTATGGCAACTGGGGCCTACAGAAGTACTAGAACATATATGAAACCTTATGTAGTTTTCAAGCACAGTGTTTTTGCAAATGCCCATCATTATAAAAACACCTTATTATACCATTTTTTTCTGTTAAACTTCCTAGACATACATGAAAATGTGTTCAGTATTTTTAGGAACAGACTTCTTTAGATATCATGACTAAGTCATTACTTATTTATGCTTTTGGGATGCCATATCCCATTACTACTGGATTTACAAAATTAAATCATGTTAATATTAAAAAAGGAGATAATAGTCATACATATTCAAGTATGTTATCTTGAATAACTTAAATTTTCTAATGAAATGTGGATGTAAGTATCTAGGATTAAAAACCTCCTTTATTTTTCATAACTAGATTAATAAATATATCAATCTAGTTAAAAAATTAACCTTGTATGTATTTTCCTGTGTGAGTTGCCTCCACTTTCTGAAACAGTCATTGGAATACATTAGAAAGTCCTGATCTGGTCCAGGACCCTGATGTAAAACTCGAGGTTTGCCACTTACGCGTGCCATACGTGTGGCCGAGCTCCCCCCCTCTGCCCGCGGATGGTTTTGAGGGGCTGCACAGCCTGATACCAGGGTGCAGCCTCCTCCTGCTCGGGGGTCCTACCCGGCGCAGAGGGGACAAAGCGGGGAGAGCAAGGCAATCAGCAGTTCTCTGTGCTACCAGGTAATGTCTTCCTTCACGAACGCACCTCCTTGCATACACAGCACTTAAACACACAGAAAAATAAGCATATGACAAACCGTAGGGCTGATCCAGGCTGCGGGCGATCAGTCCTTGCTCCAGCGGTAGCTGGCGTGTTAGCAGCGGCAATTGTGGTAGCACCCATCTGCAGCTGGCTTTCCCGTAGATGCACCCCTGGTGCCTGCGTGCTAGCCCGCAAGTTTGAGCTTGTTCCGACTAACTCGTAGGTGGACAAGGGTGTGAGAGTATGGCCCATGATCCAGCCGTGCCACCATCTGTCCAGATGCCAGAAGCAGGGAATACTCCAGAAGCGTATTTCCCTCTGTGCTCTTGCGAGATTTGCTGTTTTCCAGCACAGAAGATCTTTGCTCTGCATCTTTAGCTTTTCTGTGCACCAGGCCTTTAGAATTTATGCAAATTAAAAAAAAAAAGTGTCTCTTATGCTGCAGTTGGTCCCTTGTCCCAGGCTGTTTCCACCTCAACAGCCAACTACTAAAATTTAACATTCAAATTCTTCCTGGGAAATACAGGCAAGAGTCTTGTCAGCAAAAATGAATATCCATGCAAGGAGCTTCATGATACAATGATTTTAAGGTAACAATTACTTGCTAGTGTTCTTCTTTCTCAGCTACTGAAGAATTCACCATCGACAGGGTCTTTCAGGCTTTCTCCTAGGACTGTCTTTTATTAATATAATTAAAGGAACAGAACAATCCATCATCTTGCAACACTGGGATCCTTAAAATGATATTTCAGGCTGTGTTTCTGTCTGGCCTCCTACTTGATCCTGAGTGGGGGCCTACAGTCACCTCCAATGGGATTAAAGAGGCCACGTACATACCATTCTTCACCGAACACCCCACATGAAGGGACCTGGATTAAGGTCTCTCCCAGAACCTTCCCTGCTTTGGGGTATTTTTCTTACAAGCTGTTTTACCCCTATTGTCCTCAGTTACCATGATACGACACAGAGGAATGGGTAATCCTCAGAGAGATTTGTCTGGAAATCAAGAAATAGAAGACACCAAGTGCCATCCTGTACTATCACAAGCACTGCATTAGAAATGTATCTATATGTAAAAAGCAAAGGACCTTAAAAAGCAAAGTTTTGTTTTATAAGTTTAAAGCAAAAGTGACATCCAGTGGCCTGCAAATCCAGACAGATTGTTGCAGTTTGTATTACAAAAGCCCTGCAGAATTTTTTGAAAAGCAATTTCATCTTCTTTGCTGACTTCCATGAATTTGCTCTTCAGTAACCTCTTTTATAAAGTTACAACGCGACTTAAAAAATAAAACCATTGCGCTAGAGTGGTGAACAAATTTGGTTTGAACACATAAGTTTCTCAATAACACCACAGTGAATAAGAAAACATTTAAAGATTGCATATAAGGTCAAGAAGGAGAAAGGTTAACTTCACAAGGATTTGAATACTTCATTCTTGACACTGAACCTAAGGAATGCTTTATATTTGCTTTCTAAAATTAGATCAATGTGAGTGTAGACACTTTATAGGCAATTTTATAAATGTGAGTAAATAATGAGCTTGATAAGATGTGCCTTCTGGCTAAACATTTTCCAGATCACTCTGCAAAGATGTCCCGATTCCACAATGTGCTAATCATCTCCTAGGACATGATAAAGCCCCCTGGGAGGCAAGGTCCTTTTGCGAGAAGTGAACCATGCAGCAAAGCAACAGTTGTGAGCAAAATTGGAAGAGCCGCTCAAATGCAAACCCAGTGATAGGAGGGAACCTAAACCCCCATGGAAAGGCGTGAAGAGCATCCGCACCCTGAAACCAGGGCAGGCAGGGAAGCACTAGGCTATGACATTTTGCAAACCCAAACTATTTTGCAATGTGCTCTTGTCCTGCCTTCTCAAGTGAGACTGATTTCTGATGTGGATAAACCTGCCCATATAACTCTGCTAATACACCTCTGTCCAGAACTGCTCGCAGGGTTTTTTTTCTATGAAGAGATTAGACATAAGCAGTTTTCAATTGCTGGACCTCTGCCTTCTGGTACTAAAGGCTATCAACACACACAGTAAATCCCAGAAAATAAATGGGAGAAGACAAAGAAGAAAAATACAACCAAAAGATGGTTGCACACACAAGGAAATGAACAGTAAGAGATGATAATCAAAAAGACAGGAGCAAGAGGCTTTGTAAAGGAGGAAAGCCTACACAGTTGCTTTGTCATCTTTCCTGGAGCAACCACTAGGAACAGGAAGACTATACAAATACCACTGCAGAGTCACCTTTTTCTCTTAGTAAACCAAGACCTGAGGTAGTCACTTTTTCTCACGTGTGCTCTCTCCCTCCCTTAGAGTTGTCTAGTCATCATATTGGAGACAGTTTCAAAGGCAAGTAAACTGTCACATCAATTTTCACTTGGGATTCAAACTTACCTAAACAAGAAGGCCTGTCTGTATTCAATAACTTTTAAAAACAGTTGGAGAAACGTTAGTAAAACACTAACTTTTTTGAGTTATTTCAAGGGCAAGAGGCTCTAGAATAGACACATTTTGAGCAGTGGCAATCGGGATCTGGAAAGACTGCCAGTCAAAAATCACATGAAAGGAGTGTGGTAAGGAAGCGAGAGAAGTCCCTTCAGAACAGCTAAAGAAATATAAATATCCTCGATTCTGCCAGCTTGTGCCTCTTTAGCAGAAACACTCAGCCGCAGACTCAGAGGCCTTGGGAAGCAGCTGAACGGGTGCTAGTGGCTCCTTTCCTGACTCAGGGGGATAACGAGAGACAGAGATTGCAATGGTTCTTCTGCAGTCACATCTGCTGAACAAGAAGTGCATTTGATGAGGAATGGGTACCTTTCCATTAAAAAAAAATAAAATCACAGTTCCCTCTCTGTTGACACAGCAGTAGGGCACCTCTGTAATCAACCTTTCCACCAATGGACAGTCTTGTTTGGGTATCTTTCGTTGGCAATACAAAGCTAAAAGAGGAAAGAGACTTTAACTAGGACACAGCCACCAAGTCTGGCAGCGTTCCCTTTGAATATTTTTCTAAGGACTTTGTCCATATGAGTTCTGAGCACAAATGCCAAATGACATTCAGAAGAAAAAGATTAAGCTGATAAAACTGTGCAGCAGGTTTTTTCTACTATTTTGGCTGCCTGTGGTACACAAATTACATTACATTTTTTGTTTGATTAAAATGAAAGGAAGTAAAAGTAGGTACTAGCCTTCCTTTTTAATTAAACTGATTAAAAAGGATCATCTGCGTGTTTGTCCTTTCATATTTCACTAGCTAAATGGGTTCTCAAAAGAGCTGCGCTGCAAGATAGGATATCTCTAATGTGGTAGCAATTTTTTTTGCAGGTATCTACTCACTTTATCTGGATGCCTCATTGTTAATAGTCTCCCCTGCCCAGGCAGCTGTGCCTATGACAGCAGAACAACATGTTCCCTCCAGTACAGCATGTGGAGTTATTTCATGTCCAACCAGAGATAAAATGTAAGCTACTCAAAAGGAACTTCCAAATCACCCTGTAAAAGAAAACTGCAGAGAGACAAGTTGCTGGCAAGAAGAGAGATGAAAGGGTTATGTTAAGGACTTATTGACCATATTTCTCTTTCATCGGGCTGGATTATGCAATCTGCCAGGTGCAGAATACTTGCAGTTTCTAAGAGCTGAGCAAGCATTACAGATATGTGCGGAGCAAATACCTTCATTTAAATGACATGCTGGGAAAACAAAGTCATTTTGCATGGAGGTCAGGATGTGGAGGGAACAGGTGGCAGATGCAGATATTTTGGAATGGTTCTTCCACACTTTGGAGCATGCAAGGGAAAAGATTTAATCTGCATTGTTACAGGGGTCGGTGGATATTTCACTTCCTTATTTAGACATATTTACTGAAAAGGGAGTGAGACCACCTGGTAATATATTTTTGAGCTTAAGTACTCCTGCAGGGCAGGGCTGTGGGGAGCTGGAAACCAGCCCTGCTGCAGCGTCACTGAAGCAGGGACTGACGGTCCCAGGGGGCTGAAATGGGGTCCTGGGCTGTGGGCAGGGTGGGGGGAGCCCTGGGGAGGGGTCAGGGACCCTTAAAATAAAGAAACAGTTTGCACTGGATGCCAAACTTTCAGTTGGCTACATTTAAATGAGGTTAATCCCCCATAGCAGATCTAGGCTTACTCTGTCTAATGCTTCAGGAGGAATTTTATCAGGCGATGTTCTCACTAGCTGATTTGGGAATCTTAAACTTACTTAAGTGCTTGTGTTTTCTTTACCCTAGCCCTTTGTCACTTGGGCGATTTGTGCCAGCCATCTGGTAGCAGATGTCCTTTGCAGAGAGCAGTGCAGCAAAAAGGCATTAAACACTTTAGTCTTCTCGGCATCATCTGTTTAGATCTTTCCTCCCCTCGGCGTAGCAGACCAAAGCTTTCTCAGCCTTCCTCCTACTATTAGTGCAATTACAGAAGGATTTCCTGTTACTCCTTACAGTCACAGCCTTTCTGCTTTTTCTCTCCCTAATTGCATGTTGCTCTCTTACTGTTGCAGCCATGCTGGGGGTTTTGGGGTTCTTCTTCTGCCCCCAGGTGGGTAAAAGAGCCTTCCACAGTGGTGGCTTGCTCTCCCATCCTCTGGTCTCCTGGTTTATTTGTTTCCCTCTGACTTTACATATCACCCTCTGAGGTTGGTTGAAATCTGCTTATTTTGAGTATCTATTGCCTCATACTCTTCCTTTTTTCAGAAAACAGGGAACTCCGCAACTTCAAAACAGCCCAGGCTGTCCCCGTTGTGATCTCTAAACTCATTGCACAATTAATCCTGGTGTATTATTTTTCTAAGTACTTAAAGCACTTCATCACCACTCCTGTGCTTTGGATGTAGAAATGTAAAAGCACTCAGAAATCAAAATAAACATCATGTCTCTTGCTTTTGTGTGCTGAAACAGTTGCTCACTGATGTGTTAGCATATGAAGAGGACAGAAAAATTTCTTTTATTTTTAAAAAATGTAAGTCACCCTTGGTACGATAGACTCACGGTTCAAAGACAAAGATAAATACAACTCTCAGGTCTTGCATTCTAATTGAGCAATCTGTTGGAAACATGAAAACTGCAGACAGCTTTTAAAGAAGTTGTTTGTACTTTCACTTTGGTTCTCTTCAAAACTGCACAATAATGGAAATCTAAAGGATCTCACCCACATTCTAATGAAACCAATGGAGAATTTCTTGCGCTCATTGGTAGATTTTCGCTATGACTGAAAGTATGGAGCAAAATAAGATGTTCAGTATTTTAAGTTAAACCTCAATAATCAAAATTGGGAGGGATAATTTTATTGTTTGTTTAGAGCCATAATATTATTATGTTTATGATTACTATCTCTTATTTTGTTGGCTTTAGAAGAAGCAGAGTGTTCTTAAAAAAATACCATTATTAATGATCGTGTGCAGGGGTCTTGTAAAATGTAGACTGTCTAAAATACCCCTCTAAACCACAAATAATAGTGTTTCAGCATTAGCTTTAGCTTCACTGTCTTTCTGAGTAATTCATACTGCTTTAAAAGCTTAACAAACAAATTTAAAAATTATGATAAACAACAAATTACCAAACTATTGGCGCAATTCTGTACAAGCATAGTTCAGAGCTAGGAAAAGAGGAAAAACAATGGAGGAGGGACAGGACTACTATGTCTTATTCATTTTCCTCTCTTCATGGGCAAGATGCAAAAACACAAAAGATGTTTAGAAGGGAAGACAAAGCTCCTGCTCTTCATTTTCTCAGTCAAAAAAGAATTATAAGCAAAATGTGGACTGACATCCCCCAAACTCTGAGCAAAATTTGGGTGAATATTTCTAAGTGCAAAAGCATGCTTTTCAAAATCAATGTTTTGATGAAAATGAAATTGTACCAGTATTTTAATGAAAAGATCTTTGAAATTAAAATACTGACCTGAAGCAAAAATTATTTCTAATATGCCATAAACTGTTTGCATCTGCGGTTGTGCAATGGCAGCATTAAGTATTTCCAGATTTTTGCTTGTTTGTTTTGGGGAATACTTTGCAAATGGAACTTGTACCATTCTGGGCAAAGATGAGGCAAAGTATGGTCCTGGGATGCCCCACAAAACTGTTTTGTCCATCATTGGAGAGAGACGCAGCATTTAAAAAAGGCAAAGTAACAGGTTAATAAGGATTTTGCCCAGAAACCAGAAAGTGATGAAGCAAGTGAGAAGTGTGCTTATTTCAGCAGATCTTGATTTAAAGCAGAGGTAAGCTGGTGGCTGAGCAGTCCGGCACCTATTCCCCACGGCAGCGAGAGGAGCTGCGTGCCGCGGCAGTGCCGTGTGTTGGCATTCCAGCTCCTGCTCCCAGACAAAAGGAGCTTTCATTTAAACTGAGAGGTATTGAGTAACAAGCCTCCGCACAACACAACAAACTGAACACAAGTGTCTCAAGCGAGGCTCTATTAAAGTACGGGAGATTTGCCATGGCCCCATGATTTATCATTTTAATTGGAATAAGACAGATTCCATCAACGATTACGGAGCAGAGCAGCAAGAAATGTATGTTTTTCTTTAGCAGCTGTTATTACGCAGGATAGACAAAGAGCTAAGGTAGGAGAAAAACCCCTTTTCAGTGTAAACAGATATCCATCTAATCTGTAGAAGACGTGCAGGAGAAGAAGGGAAACAGGATCTTTCAGATACAATCAATACTGAAGAAGCAAAATCATGCCTTTTCCACAGCCCTAATATAGCTACAGCCATCCTTCCTTACCTCTTACAAATCCTGTGCTAGTGCTACAGTAACATCCCTCCACTTCTTGTTGGCATATTTGAACAAGAGATTTCAAAGAGTGGTTCTTTGACCTTCCCAGGTGCTGCTCATTTAGAGTTTCTTTTTATAGGCAGGAAGTTAAGAAGGGATCAATGAGGACCAACACCAAGCAGGAAAAAACAGAATGCAGCTTAGTACACCGTGTTATAGATCTGGTATTTTCACTATGGTAAATTAAGGATTTTAATATTATGCCTCCATGCTGATATAAAAGACCATAATAATTAAGTTTAAGGTTATAATTTTAATTAATAAATATCATAGCCTACTGGCTATTTTTTCCAATGTCTCATAGCCTTTGCGGAAATGACACATTATTGAGCAGAGGAGCAAAAGACTTGAAGCAGGTTAATTTTTCATGCAAACCAGTTTTCCACTGTCAAAAAGATCTCTAATGATCCACTGTTTCCTAAACTGAAGATCACGTTCCATGCTCTGAATACATACTGATTTCAGAGCAGACAATGTAAGATTAGGGACCTGGCCATCAGAGTGCAATACAAAACCATGTCTGCAACATAGGCTTCCACGTTAGGATACAGGGAGATGCATGTATCTCTAAAGGTATCTAAAAAATACCTAGCAGATATTCAGCTAGAAATGCCCGCAATGGTCAGCAATGGTCAAAAGCCAAATAAAATAAAAAAAGATGACTGTGCCACCACGATCCAAATGTGAATACTGTGATCAGTTTTGCGAAGCAGTGGTAGAAACCTCTTAGAGGTGAACAACAGATACTGGCCAGCTCCCATGTGAGAACACCGTACAGATCAAATTTTTCACCTTGGGAAAGGTGCGTGTGAAAAAGACATGCTGGGGACCCAAAAAACCATGGTTGAGATCAAGAAGGTGAATAGAATTATGACTCATTATTCCTTATGATAAGGGACAGTGAATGACAGCAAACTGAAAACAAATTGGTTTGTCGTTTGTTTTTTCTTTTTTTTTTTTTACTTAATGCAGAAGTAACTGAGCTGCAGAATTTGCACTTAAAAGTACAAACGAGTTAAGAAAAATAGGTGAGAGAAATTCATGGAGTGTAGGTCCAAAGCTGCCTATTAAACAGGATAATCGATGTGCAGTTTATATTGAAGGAAGAGCTAATTGCTAGCTATTCACTGGATAGGTCAGGAAAGGGGGGGGAATTTGTTGGTTCATGCCTTTTCTTCCAACTTGTATTTTTTCTCAAGCAACCGTTGTTGGAAATAATAGGATTCTGAGCTGTTTCATTAGCTATACATGAGGTGAAAATAAAAAGTTAAAGATATGGATTTAAACCACTACAGAAAAAGCACATTTGTATTTTCATTAGTTAAAAGTGCTCACACAGCTCAGCTGACGAGCTGTCATTTTTGAGTGATGAACCACGTCTACTTTTGATCGTCATCCCATATCCTTCACTGTTGTAGCGCAAGAAAGAATCAATTTTAGTTCTCAAAGCTAAACTTGCTGCCTAGTCCACGCTAATAGTAAAAACATAATCAAGACTAATTCAATGAAACAAATGGGTTTTGATTAAATAATGTCATGCAGAAACACCAGACAAATCGAAACACCATTTCCCAGAGTTACGTTCCCCTCTAGTCCTGGTAGAGATTGAATCTGAGTGTGTAATATATCATAATTATATCCATTTCTGTTAATCATTTCATCAAAAATAGTCAGTGGTAAATAGTAGGCTAAAGGGTAGGACGCTGACAGTTGCTGTCATGGGTTTGCTAAGTAGGAAAGCAGGAAATCGCCAGACCTCCCCTCTTTCACATCTCTCCCATGCACAGGGGACAGAGAAGAGGTATCTTTTTCCCATGGAAAAAAACCCAACTTAAATTCTAAACTACCTCCTACACTTTCCTGTGAGTTAAAACTCCAGTTGCATCCTGACCAGCTCTTGGCTCCTCACAGTTACCCGCCGTCAACTCAGAAATCTGCAGCACATTAAGAAAGCACAAGTTGAGGACAGCCCAAAGTAAAGTGAATTAGAATTATGACAAATATCACAAGGAATATAATTTTAATTCAGTAAAGCCATTCCCTTTTTATTCAGTGCATTAGCAGAGTTTCCATTTGGAGATGCCAGAGCAACAGAAAAAAAATGGAAAAGCCAGGCAGAGCTTCTGTTAAAATACAGTGCAGCTTGATTTGAGCATTTATGTATGGTCTTGCCTTCAAAACCTAACTCTGCAAACAGCATGTGAGTGTAACGTGTGGTTTGAGAAAAAAGTCGAATAAAAATAAAAGTATATCACATCAGTCAATCTCCATTTCAGGAAGTGATGCAAGCAAAGTCCGCAGCGAAATGTGCCTCCCAGAAATACTCTGCCACCCACAGCATTGTGTAACTTTCCTTAGCATGAAACATGCTTGGGCTTAGCTACTGTTAGCACCAGTTAATTGCACCCCATGCAACCTTGCTGAAAGTTAAAAAAACAACAAACAGATGATGTTATTTCCCTTCCTCTGCAAAAGTGGGTCTGATTAAACTGCTGTTACAAAGCCCTGCGACAGCAGGAACGAGTCCTGCAGTCTCTGATAGGAAAACTGCCTGCTCCACATCCCACCAAAGTGAATGCAAAGGCTGGTTTGCTCAAGAGCTGTTTGTGTTTTGGATCTTGCCTCTTTTGCACCCCTGCTGCTTCTTTAATTTCAACTTTATTGTTTTGGTTTAATTTCTCTTATTTTCTCTCCCATCACCTACTTTTCTTTTTGTTCCTTTCTAGTCACAGTTTCCAAAACTGAATAAACAAGGAAAAGTACAGTCAGGTGACAAAACTCAACACCTGATGGTTACTTCTAAGCAACACTGATGCAACAATCGCAGCTGATAAATGACTGTATTACATACTTTTTAATTTGGCTGCCACCATAGTAAGTTTTGCATATAGAGCATCCCACTGCATTACCCTAAACCTGATACTTTCTGTGCATATCTACGCGGACTATTTCCTGGCAAAGCAACGGCTGCCTTAAAACTATTGCACAAGCCAAGTGGAACTAGAAGACAGCACATTATTTGACACTACTTATCCTGCTCTCAGAATACTCGGTTGTGTTTTTCAGTTGCCCTATTCCTGTGAGGCCACAGCTTCCCATCGCCGCTGCAGAAACGGTTCATCTGCTATTGCTTGCTTGCTTTCTGAGCAGGGCTGGTGGCAGGAAGCCACAATTGCTCCCTGTGTTTATCTCTCCCCATCTCACAGCCCTGACACAGCGAGTCTATTTGGATAGCAAGAAGCTGTGGTAACTAAGCAGCCACAAAATCGAGAAGGGACATTTCCCAGCTACTTGCACTGCTAAGAGTAAGTGCAAAACAAATTCTTTGTAACAGAACAAGTATATTTTTTAATGTGAATGGAGCGAGAAAAAGGAATAGCAGGTTTTGTGTGGGTGCTTTACTTACATAATCTTAAACTAAATCTTCCTGCTTTAGAATAAAAACTGTTCTTTTTCCTAGAGACGGTTTTCACTGACAAGGATATTAGCAATAACTTCATATTCCAGTTACAATCTCTACATAATTCATCTTGAGCCTTTCTGTGGGTAGTTCAGAATCGTGCACAGCCCATGTCCCTTCCTTCTCCAGAAAGTAGCTCCCATTTCCTTGGGGAATAACAAAATGCCTGCCTTTATGAAACAGCCAGACCCACTTAACCCCTTCCTGCCATATTTAACACCTCGCCTCCAGAAGAGGCATTTCAAGAAAATACTACCAGATAGTTACAGAAAACATTTAAAGGGGTCAGTTTAAAATGCAAGCTTCAAACCCAGACCTCAGCTTTCCCAAAGGAGGTAGTGCTCAGACCTACGACTTCAGTTCAAGGTCACCTGGGGGGTCAGGAGCAGACTCAGAGCGCAGACCAGGACCAGCATCGCTCCCGGACCTGCCTCCTGTGCTCAGACCATTTCTGTTGTTTTTATTTTTTAAACAAACAATGCTAGTGACCGCAACAGTCTCCAAGAAAGACTAACAAAATGGTGATGAGCCTGCTAGCAGTAAAGTTATTATTCTATTTCCAGATGGGTTACTGGAAGCAAAACCAAAATTTTACATCAGTGGTGCTCCTGAAAAGTAAGATTTGATCGTAAAAACATCACCACAGATTTCAGGGGGGTTTCTGCTCACACACAGACTAAGGGTTTGACAAGATCAGGGTCCAGTTTCTACACCCCAAGCACCATTATCTTCAGTGGACTTGCATTATAAACAATGAAAAGTACATTTTAAAGAAGAAGGGGCTATGCCTGCATTCCTGCAAAGGTAAACTCTGCCTAAACTCTGTGTATGCCTGTCCTCCGGACATCCAGCGGCCAGCGTGGCCCAGCTGGGCCAGAGACGATGCTCAGCCTCTCTGCACAGGCCTGGGGAGGTGTTTGTGCATCTCGCACTGATGGGCGAGATTTCCTGGTGCATTCTGGCTGCCTTTTACCGCTTCAGGGATGCAGAGCAGTCATAAAATTTAATTGCCCAATTAAGCAGGCTTTACAGTTCTTTTGCGTTGCTGGATTGCCACAAAGCAGATTGAACAGACTAGTGAATTTGGCCCTTTTTTTTTTTTTTTTTTTGCCACAAAAACATGAAATACATGGGCTAAAGTAACATAAATACAGAGGTGGGTATAGCTTGTGCAGGAAGACATGTGTTTCGGTGTTGTGGAACGAGTTACAAGTGAGAACCCTAATCCCTTCTGTTCTCTTTACAAGATGGCAGAGGGAGCCCCGGCTGTGCAAGTAAAGCTGGCCCAGCCAGGGCTCTGTCAGGGCTCTGAGATGGAAACACTCTCCTGGGGCAGCAGAAACAACCTTTTGAGAACGAATCATGGGAAAAGGGGAAAAAAAAAGCATATAAGCATCAATGACGATTTGCAAGTGGAGGAGTCTAAACTTTGATGGGGAGTAGAGTTCAGTGAAGGCAGCAGCAGGTGAGGAGGGCTCAGACCGGCTGAGCCCACCGCTCTGCCTCTCACCGCCTGCTCGTCCTTTACCAGGTCCCTTTGGCAGCCCCACAGCTTTTCTCCCCACCCGCTGTTGGTGGGTTCCTGTTTATTTTCAAGCCTCTTGGTTGTGGGGTGATGCCGGATGCACGTGCCTAAAGAGAGGAGAACAGCAAACACTTTAGGGTGGTGGAGGCCTCTAGAGACAACTTCACTACAAATAAATACTATGGTTATCTAAACGCCAGCAGGCATCTCAGTAAAAGTGGCTTCATGTTCAAGAAAGCTGCCTGATCACTTCCAGGTTAATATTTTTTTTTTATTTAACAAAGCAGTTACCAGAGAAGCCATGGGAGAGTTCAAAAGGACCAAAGCTCACAAAAAGTTAATCAATCAATTCACAATATTTTTATACTAAAATGCCAACAGTTTAAGGCAGTAAGTATTTTTCTTGATAAGTAGGTGGTATCTAGGGCTTGCAGGATTTTCATGGAAACAGAAAAATCAAAGAGAAAGCCATGCTTGCACAAACAAAATAATAAAAAATTGTGAAACGGACCCCATTACCAGGCCCCAGCTCAGCCCCGGTGGGATGGTGCCCCTTTGCTAAGACAGTGCCTGCACTGGGCTCACCCTCAGCTCCCGGCTCATCCCACCTCAAGGAGCAGCCCTGCTCCTCTTGCTCCCTGACAAAGTCAGCCTGAAAAGCATTGTTTTTTAGATCCGCATCAAAGTTCTTTACAACATTTTTTCTAGCATTATTTCTGAGTTAGTGAAACTAATGTAAATCAGCTGATTTCTAGTCATTCTTTAGTAGGGATTAGTAGTGACAAAGTTGAGTTAGTGCAAACACACTTCACTTTAGCTTATCCACTATGTAATGATGGGGTTTAAGGTGCTGTTCTTGCTCAGTGGTGATGGAAAAGCTAAGGGAGCTTTAGCATTCACCCCCATGGCAGCCGGCAGCAATGCCGACCTGCTGTGATCCCCCCTTCCACGTCCCAAGGGCACTCACAGTTATTACGCAGGGCTGCGCGCTAGCCCAGCTTTGCCCTCCCCGTCCCCTACCACCCACACGCACTTAGATCAGCACTGAGTCTGTTCCAGGCTTGTCACAATCCTCCGACGAAGTAAAGAGAGACAAAGGGATAAAGGATAAGGAGTGAATTAGCAAGGAGGGGAGAGGTGGAAGGAATACATATGTGGAGTGGGAAAGGGATGAATAGATCATTGGCTGAAAAAACATCCTACCGCAGTTTTCAGTTGTGTTTGGGACAGCGTTCAGTAACAAGCACTTCTACAGGACCCCGAACAGATGACCGAAGTTGCAAAGGTCACTTTAAGCGAACTGATTTCAAATCTAGCTCAAATTAGAAGGGCTGGAGGTCTAGATCACTAGATAGTTATGCAACGGTCACATGTGAAATCATCAGTTGGTCCTTATAGTGTAGTTCGAGTGGTATGAGCTGGCACTGTAAAAGGTGTAAACCCTCTGTCTGACCTAAACTCTCTGCTCAGTCTTCTCTCTGGAGAGTTAATGCAGGAAAAGCAGAAAGAAAGTGCATTTCTAGATTACTTTCTCATTCTCAGAACAGCCCATAAAGTGGATGTTTGGGAAAAAATAACTACATATATTTTTTAGAGCAGAGTTATATCGTTTGGACCAGAGCTACCAATTGAACAGCCGTCACATCGTTACTTAGGGACACATGCCAACAAAATTTGAAATCCAAACATGCAAACATTAACAGGAACCTAGAGACTTTAGATAAAATGTGCATTGCAAACTCTAAGCAGAGAAGTTAGCACTGACACTGCTTTATATAAAGCAAGATTCCAGTTGCTACGGTTTCCAAATGGCCACATTTTGCAAGCAATCAATAAATGCACTGAATTAAAATTAGATCAGGAAGACTGACAGGGCCTGTGCAGCTTCTGATGCTGAAGGCAAGGGCTCTGTGCATGTTCAGTCAGAACTATTGGTTAGTTTGTTTAAGTCTGTATTCAGAGGATTTGATAATTGCATAGAGAAAATTCATGCATGCACAGGCTGAGATCACACAGAGACAAGATGGTCTTTTTTTTAATTTTTCCACAGATGATGGTTTGACTCTTTGTGCTGTTGAAAGGCAAGTATCCTGTCAAGCTCATATGAGATACAACTAACTGCAAAAAATTATGTCAAAATCATAAATCACTATATTGCATTTTAATATTTTATTGAAGCGTGACTTAAATTATTTCTATTACACGTGAACTGTGTGAATGATGTTTTAAAAATTAATACAATATGGAAAATCTCAAGTGTTCTATTATTTCAATTAAAAAAGTATAAACACCAAATACATTAAAATCAAACTCCAATAGATTTGAAACCTGTTGCTTTCTATGGATAAAAAAAATTATTTATATCAGCTCCACATGATGTGGCAAAAATACATAATTATTGTTGAACAGATTTTGGGATGATGGAAGATTGTGAAAAGTTATGTTGATGGCTTACCTATCTAAAAACGTCACTGACCATGGAATGGAAATAAATGGTAGAGATTATATGGGACTCTTTTGTCAAAATACTTTAACTCTTAAAATAAATGACTAGCAACTGACTCCAGAATGCACAATAAACAGACTTGTAGAGATTTTAACTCCAATCTTAAAAAAAAAAAAAAGGAAAAGAAAAAGAGTTTATATAACAACAGTTCTGAGCATCTTTAAATCCAATGGAATACATTCTTTCAGTCCTTAATACTCTGCTGCATTTGTCCCAAGCACAACCCTAGCCTGTCTGTGAGATACTTCGCCTGTTTGCTTTCAGCCCCTACCAAATAATGGATTTGCTAGAACAGACAGGGCTACTCCCCTTGATACAGAGAGCATGCTAGATGGAAAATAAAAGTTCCAAAGGCTTCCAGTGATAATGAACAGAAGTCCTATTTTCAAAAGTTACAGGTACTTTTAAAAGTCTAATCTAATTAACTTTCAATTAGGTACAGACTATGAATCTATGTCATTCTGCAAACAGAACTCAGGGTCCTAAGTTACTTAGAGGCAGAGGTTTTATATTCCTTTGGGAGTTAGGCACCTAAATGCCATATACATTTTAAATGTCTTTGAAACCTGGGGTTCATTTCCCATCTAACTACTGATTTCTGTGTGGTATGAAATCACTAGAGTTTGTATTTCTCTACTTATATTACTCTCCAGACTCCTTCATTTAACAAGACTTTGCAAGCTTGCATCAACAGTATCTTCCACTGTGTAAGACTGCAGGCAGTGATGATAGAATCATAGAATCATTTACACTGGAAAAGACCCTTAAGATCATTAAGTCCAACTGTTAACCTAGCACTGCCAAGTCCACCACTAAACCATGTCCCTAAGTGCTACATCTACACATCTTTTAAATACCTCCAGGGAAGGTGACTCAACCACTTCCCTGGGCAGCCTGTTCCAGTGCTTGATAACCCTTTCGGTGACGGAATTTTTCCTACTATCAAATCTAAATCTCTCCTGGCACAACTTGAGGCCATTTCCTCTTGTCCTATCACTTGTTACTTGGGAGAAGACACCGACACTCACCTCACTACAGCTCCCTTTCAGGTAGTTGCAGAGAGCGATAAAGTCTCCCCTCAGCCTCCTTTTCTCCAGGCTAAACAGCCCCAGTTCCCTCAGCCGCTCCTCATCAGACTTGTGCTCTAGACCCTTCACCAGCTTCGTTGCCCTTCTCTGGACACGCTCCAGCACCTCAATGTCTTTCTTGTAGTGAGGGGCCCAAAACTGAACACAGTATTTGAGGTGCAACAATGATCACTGTGGAGAGATTATTGCTCACTGTTCTGAGTAAGATCTTTGTCTGATGCTATACGGTTGATACACAATATTTTTATTCCTCATGAAGAAAACATGCCAAACTCGGGGATTCCCATGGAGCCCAGAGCAGCATCTGACCTACAGAAGTGAAACATCCAAGCTGCCTGTTAGAGCATGAAGGGTCATGTACAAAGGATGCATATCTCACACTGTGAGAGGTGTCTTGCTTTGGCAAGTCATTATTTCTCTAGTGTCTATTCAATGTCTGTATTCAATAAATAGAGGAAATTTTTACTTCATTTCTTCTACAGTTTGAAATGCATATGGGTCTCCTATTCTGTAGGGAAACTATAATTTCTGTGCTGATGTGCTCAGTGGTTTGGGTTTTTTTTTCCCCAGCTCAGTTTTTTCTCATATTGAGATATTGTATTTTTCCTTGATTTTGATTGCCATAAAATTAAATAAGTTACTTAGATTTTTAAAAATACATATTTTCCTTTTGTTGTAGTTTATAGATGCAATGCTAGTACCATCATTTCTATGATATTTATTTTGGAAAGATAATACATTCCAGAAAAAATCATGAGGTGGTCTTCTGATTTAGATCAGTCATAACCCTTAAAGGACACTTTTATAAAACCAATAGCTGAAGAAGAATATGGATAAGATGAAATTTTCAGCAAAGCTGAAATTTGGATGGAATGTAAATAGGAAGAGAGTGCAGAACGGATCTCCGTTGAAAAGGTGTTTACAATTTAGGTGTGATTCTTTGTAAGGAATGGATGATAAAAGTTCATGCATCTGTTTTTTTTTAAACTACATTAAGAAAGTCACCAAAGCAATTTCTTTTGCTTCTTAATCTGCTAATCACAATATATGTGTCACTACACCACACCTACGTCAATATTGTGGAAATACGCTTTCCAGAAATACTTTTTTCTAAGATCAGCAAGAAGCTATAGGTAGCACCATCAGAAAAAAAATTTAAAAAACAACTGGGTCAAAAGCTCCTGTAAAATGATGATATAAACACTCAAAAAAGAGTTGTGTTAAGACACTATAGATGATAAGCTGCTATGACTGCTGCATTGCTGGAGGCTACTGCCTGAGCAGCAGAGCTGGTGTAAGGTTTTTAGCCTAAGATGTTGACTTTGCATTGAAATAAACTGGAATCCACCTATTGTTTGCCATTCTGTCAGAGAACTGACCCCCACCAGACAGGGCAACAGTTTCTTGGAGCGTCGGAAGCACAGCTGAATGAGGACAGATGACAATTCACAGAACAGGGCATTTCAAGGGACCTTGAGATTTTAACAGGTTTTGATCAAGCAGCTTTTAAAAGAGAAGGAAAAGTTGGTATGCATATACTTAACAGTTAAGACAAATGTGTTTTCCGGGTTTGCAGTAAAACTAAAACCAAAGGACTAGAAGGTCAGCGTGGTTAACTTCATAGATCCTGAAAAGCAGAGTTAGTTCCCAGTTGAAACCCACCAGTAACAGTCTATAGTCTCTCTCTCACTTTCCTCTCCGAGTGGTCAACTCTTGTGTTACATTTCATCTTCCTTAGAAACTAAATTCTTCTGAGCAAGGACTGTATCTTCCTATGCAGTTTTATGACATGTAACAAAAGCTGCTTATAATCCTCACTAAAGCCTTTGGATGCTACTGCAGTAAAAAAAAGAAACACCATGTACAAGAGCAGCCAACGAGTATCCCAACGATGTAATTATGATGGTATTTCTATCGAAAGGACAATGGACTACTTGATGAGACTTACATTTGTATGAATGTTCCAGTCCATCATCATAGGACACGTATATAATTCTTTTACTTTGTGTGCAAAACCTTCTCTAGAAGAACAAAGTACCTCACTAAATGTGAACTTTGTCTGCATAAATAAAACCATCTGGTTTGATGTCTAACCATCTGGTTTGTCTAAAGTTTATAGTCTCCTGAGTGTTATTCACAGGCCCACATATGATCAAGCCTCCACCGACATTTTTATTTGGTAAAAGCTTTCCCACAGCACTTTATTTTTTCTATCTGTTTTTGATCTTGTAAAAAAAAGTCATTTTAATACGTGTGTTGTAATACTGCGTGTGTTTGTGTTTCTGTGAACTGTGTGTAGATCTCCTAGTGGGTGGATATTGCGGGCTAGATTCTCTTGGGAACAGTGGAGGAAAGAACTACAAAAGAGCCATTTGGAGATACCAGACCCTACAACTTCTTCACCACTGTCCCTGAACAAAGGGCTAGGTGAGGGTGGACAGATTACTTTAAAATGCATCAGCTATTAACATGTAACAAGGCATTGAGAACTGACCTCTGTCTCAGCTCAAGAGCTACAGCTGGTAACAGGTAACAACCACTTTGTCAATCCTACACCAGCCAGGGACTCTGCTGGGTTTGACAGTTCCATGATTCCTGGCAGCATGCAGTGTCCAGATAACCTAGCCGTATTCAGCCCTGTGTGAATAAAAGGTATAATTATTTTCACTTAACGCTACAAGCTAGACAGTCACTACATTTCTGCTCACTCTCTCTGCTTCATAAACGCAAGATTTTCCATCCGGAGCCCTTACAAAGCCTTGCCAAAAGGGTTCATTCTCCTTCAGAGTTCAACTGCTCCAGTTTCTGGAGAAAATGTCTCAGTTCCCTGGTAGGTCAGTAAGTACACAACAGTTCACGAGCTCTGATACTTCTGCCTTATCTGCCCTCTTACCGCAGGCAATGGAAAATGTTTCACTTGAAACAACAAACAGATTCAAAATCAGAAATAGAAATGACCTCAGTAGAGATTAATATTAACTTCACAGAAACCTACATCTTTCTGCTCTAAACCACGATTGAAGTTTCAGCAAATTAAACACGTGCATAATAGTCTATTTCTGCAGTCAGTAACAATAATCACATCTTTTCATCTACCTAGAAGATAGCAACTTTCTGTATGCGTTACATCAAAAGTAAGATTTAAAGACAAACGTAAACTTACAGATCATGGAGTGCGACACCGTATTTGTAATCTGAGCATAACTAAACCAACTGGGGCAAAAATCCTGTATTTTAAAGATGTGCAAAATAGGTGCCCATTTTAATGGTCACTCTTCCCCATATTTCTTTAACACAGAAAAGTAGAAAGGATCCCAACAGGCCTGTGGAAGCTAAGACCCAGGACAACTTTCTCTGCAGAAGAGTTGAGAGAGGGCAGCTGGATCCCACTGGACCCTGCTGTGTTTAGTTTCTAAAAAAGGGAACTAAACCGAGCAGCAGCCTCCAGGGGCAGCAAAATACAGCAGGAAGCTTGGAGATGCTGTTCTGTTCTAAAAAAATAATTGTTTCATGTACGTGATTCTATTTACTTGCTAGCTTATTTGTCTATCTCGGGGGTACTGCGTTGTTGCCCGGTCAGCTTCTTACAGCTTTGATTCCTGTTGACATATGTAAGTGTGAGTGTATTAGCTCATGCACACATACTTAAGAGCAGCTTCTGTGGATGTACAGGACAAGAGTTTTCAGTAATTCTAATTTACTGTTAATAAATTTCACTAAAGTGTTGTATACTGCAACAGAGGTCAAACAAAGATGAAGTCATATTCCAAATCTAAGTCCTAGACTTCTAGATTTTATCCTTTAATATATGGACAGATTCTAAAATGAGCAGTTAATACACTATCACTTTCCAGCTAAACTATGTTAACTGATAATATGAATTTCCAGCCATTGTAAATAGGATGCACGTTGTAAATTTAAGTCACATTTTTCAGATTCTAGCAGCAAGTCAGGTAACAGAGCTAAAACAATGAGCCTTAATGTCTGTCTATATATTCAGATCCAAGATGGGCTTTGTATTTCGTTTATTGTACTGAAAGAGCTATCCCATTCATTCAAAACTAAAGCCAAGACAATCATTAATTGTGATTTTTCCCAAGTACCAATGCTAAAAGTGGGTCCTGAGTAACCTATAGTATTGCTAATTATTTACGTGTAATGAATTTTAGTGTGAATATGCCTATCACTGTCTCAATTTCTACATTACAAATTGGCTTGTGTTTTCAATCTCAATGTGACATTAACATTTATAATCTGCAAATGGGAGTCAGTATTCACGCCAGTCAGGATAATCCATATCCTTATGTTCCAGAGCTTATGCTATAGAGTTTCCTTAAAGAAGGATAATTAAATCAAAAATTTTGCTTTAGATTTTAAATATTTTCTTAGGAAAAAATATTTATTAATATGAAAATCTTGTGTGATCCTTATTTGTTTTCAGAACATATTTCCAAGAGCTGGGAATATTTGTTTTCTGGCATGCATCAAACATTTTTCCATTGGTCACAGCATTCTTGCACTAATTGAGTTTAGAAAACTCTTCAGCTGCTGCCTGAATGAATACGATCTGTGAAAAGCAAGCATCAGAAATAATGGGATCCATTAGCTAATTACACTTTATCATCAAACATGCATCAGTTGCAAAATGTAATATGAGAACTATATTCTGGAATCCCAGCTCTTTCAGATTGTAAGAGCTGTCATAAAAAAAGCACGTCCGTATCTTCTTTCCTGAAATACTGTACACTCAGTGAAAGAACCCACTGATTTTCAAAAGGTATAAATCTATACAAGACAGAAGCCTTCTGAAGCGTATAAAGATGATTTTGCTGTCTGAAGTAAAAACTTCAGGGAATATGCTTTGTTTATCATGCATGAAATATGAACAAATCTTTGCCCTGGTTAAAATTATCCACTCTGCTAAAAAAATCCTACAATGTATAATCCAATGGTAAACTGGGACATTTAGGTACAAGGCGTGGATTTTTTTTTTTTATGTTATTATGGACTAGGTAGAAGAAATGTTTCTTCATACTTCCCCTAAGCGCCCTTTACTTTTACAATGATTTTTTTTTAATTTTCTATGACAACATACGTAGAAGTAACTAACCATAATTTGCCATAGCTCTCACCTTTCTATTAATGCTTCAGATAATACAGGAGGAAGATAATCTCACTTATTCTCACACTATTTTTCCATGGAGAGCATTTTCTCTCCTTTAAATAGGAAGAAATTTAGAATCACATTACAGCTGGCCTTGTTAACATATTGACCTTGACTCTTTGTTGCCTTACACTCTCGGTAGCTACATACTTCTGTGTTAAGTGGAAGCTAAAATGCCATCCTCTTGGAATGTTTACCTTTTGAACTTACATGTGAATTTGATCTGAAAGATGAAAAGGTCCAAGTGGAGAATGCAGATCATGATTTCACATGGAAGTCCAGTCACTTGCTACTTTAAATTCCAAACTACCTAAAATTCCAGAACCCCCCCCCCACACAAACACATAAACAGCAAAAATCTTCAATAGATTTGACTCCTGAATAGGGATGCCAAATAAAATCTCTGTTAGCACTCAGGTAACAAATAAGTATACATTTAAAATTCACTGGTTGCACTACATCAGGCTGACAGTATTGGTGGGCAGTGGAGTGACACCCAGGTTTTATACTGCAGTTTTCCATATGCTCCACACTGGCAAATTTCCAAACGAACAGATAGGACACTGCTCTGCTCAGCCCAGCTCACTGACTCTGCTTAGTCCACCTTTGCCCATCTCCTGCCATTCCCTTCCTGCCCTCCTCCCCATGGAGCCATGTTACCTACACAACATTTGTGCTCCTGTCACAAAATGAGGAAACAATTGGAGACATCGTCGGAGACATTCCCTTATAGTGCTGTGCCCTGCTGCCATACCCTAGCTGTTTCCAGCAAACTGACAGAGCAGCAGTGCATGTGCCTGGTCTGTGGGAGGAGAGTAAGTCACAGCAGCACCTTACACCACAGCGTGCAATGAGGTCAAAGCAGCTCCAGTGGAAGAGGTCAGGCAGCGAGAGACTCTCAATCCCTTAAAGCCTCACTAAACGCCATGTAAAAGATTTAGTAGTTGTAAGATACTTGCTGGTACAAAGATACACAAGAGATCATCTGTTAGTACAGTACAAAATTGCTGTAAAATCAAGGACTTACTTAGACTTGAGTCAAATCCACCTATTTTTCCTCCTGCTAGGAAATAATAAAAACACTCTATCGAGATGGGTTCAAACCTGTCAGCTTTCTCTTGAAATGCTCTTTCTGGTAAGAGTGGTTTACCAGAAAATATGCCTTAATTTCTCTGGGCCCGATTATTCACTGTTTTGCATGCCATGTAACTCTTCACGCTGGTGCAAAGTAAGGTTAAGAAAAAAAAAAAGGCTGCCAAACAAGTGCCTTGCATTCCACAGGTGCAATTATTTTACAAATAAAAAGGAAGGGAAGACAAGAGTTTGTAGGTGGTGCTTGGAGATTCTTACTATGTTATTCTTTTTGAAATCAGAAATATGTTACGATTTTAAAGTATTCTGTGCTCAGTAAAACTAAGTAGGGATATTGTTGGACTTTTCTTAAAAGTATAGTATCTTACCCGAGGGTTTTTTTCTATTCTGGTATCTTTCTTTTTGTTTCTTTTGTATATGGTGGTATTTATGATCTAATTCTCTCTTCCCATGTTACAGCCTAATTTCTGTGGTAGGTGGTTTCTAAATGCCTTTTAGCTCCTATTCCCATTTTTATGCTAGAAAGCAAAGGAAACAAGCAGCACAAAGCCTTTAACCTTATCTTCCAGGCAACACTATCAATATTTGTTGGTTATCTTCTTAGTTTGCTAACAGAAAGATAAATGTGTGTAGGCATATCACTGGTTTTATTCCTCCTTCTAGGAGGAATGTTTTCAGTTCCAGGAAGAGCATGCAGCAGATGAACACCCAAATGAGGATGAATTTTGAAGGACGTAAGAAAGCATGCTCCCAAAATGTAAGCTTTATACAAGCAGACTTTTGAAAACCCCCTATTTAATAGTGTACTTGGTATTAAAACACAGGTCTTCATCAGCAGACCTCAGATAATGCCCACAAAAGGAACAGATTTAGACTTGCTTTCTTTTCCTTTCAAAGTGCCCTGAACACCCAAAAAAACTCAGTTACTAATGGCTCACCTTTGGGTTGATCGTAAGTCTTAGTTGAACCATTTTGTCTAACTGGGTTAATTAGGTATTATGTTTTCTCTTTTTCACCTAAATAAAGGTTTTGTAATGTCTAATATTTCAGATCGTATAGCTGCTTTCAATATGCAAGTAAAAGATTTCTCTTATACAGAGCAACCTATTTTCACCAAATCTGTACAAGCTAAATTGGTTTTGAAAATTTCACTCTTCTGTGAAAACTAACTGAAATTGGCCAACAAGCTGGCAACCATTCCCCTTCCCCGGTGATGGGGAAAGAGTGGATGATAGACACGTGTGACTGCATAAACACTGTTCCTTAGGAAACAGCCTTAAAAAAAAAAAAAAAATCACTTTCCAGGTCACATGTTAAAGCTTTGTACAATTGGGGGTTTGAGATGTGCTAAATCTTACACGTTCTGCACAGTACTATTCACTTGAATAGAACTAATCACTCAAATTGCATAAAGCTAAGTGCTTGTTTAAATCCTCACATGACTGATGACTAATGTTCAGTATTGAAAATCCTGTCCAAAGACAAAGGAACTGATTGTTTCATTTGAGCAGTCAACTTTCTAATTAATCATAGTAATTTAAATCTGTATCGTTTAAAACTTCTGAGAAGCATGACCTTGCTTCATCGATAGATTCTGCTTTTGTCCTGGAAATGTTTGCGTACTGAATACCAAGCCTTAGAAGTAAAATATTTTCAGCCTGAAAGCAACTTAAATTCCATGTTTTATGACAGATATCAAGGAAAACAGAGATAAAAGCTCAAATTGATGGTGCTCCGTGGACACCCTGAATCTAAAGAGAAATCTTCGACTTGCTCTTACACATAATGGTCGCTGACTATTCAAGCGGGTATAAACAATTGCCTGAATATGCCTCATCATACAATGCTAGAATAGAATACAGGGTTTAATGTTTCAACCTCTCCAGCAGTTTACCAAACTTTAAAACTAAAAAAGCTTTGTAGTTTGTATTGCTGCATCTCAATATTCACAGAATGATTGTAAGCCTCTTGGAGAAGGCATCATTTTGTTCTCTTTAAACCAGAAGCCCAGCTGGGTTCTGCTTGTCACTGGGATACCTGACAGAAGGTCCGCTATGGTGTCAACACTGGATGTGTCACAAGTAACGGACGAAGCAGCCTTTTGTGGGCTGTGCATCCTCGCTCCCCCTCTCAAGAAGTCCTTCAAGCTGCTGTAATCCATGCCAGAGCTCGGGCAGTGAGTGACCCCCCTCCCCAGCCCCACTCTAACCTCACCCGTTTGAGCCGGGGCTGCCCTTCTCTTCCCGGGGAGAGGCAGCCGCGGCGGGACATCCCCGACCTGCCAGGTGGAAAAGCGGCAGCATTAAGCCTGCGTACAAGCTTCAGGGGACAGAAGCTGGTTTCTGGAAGGGGGAACAAGGCCTACCGAGCGCTTACGGAGTCTGAGGGGACTGCGGCCCTTCACACCAGAAGAAAAACGTGAGGTAATTCTGTGTGCGGCCAAAGTTACTTAAAAAAAAAAAAAAACAAACCAACACAGAGCGAAGCGGGGAGGCGGGAAAATACGGGGTGACCCCACACCGCCGTGCCGAGCCTTACAGAAGCTCCGGTCCGGTCCGGTCCACCCCATTTAACCCTGCCCAGCGTCCACCAAGCCGCTCCGGCCGGCCTGCCGCAGGGCCCAGGGGCCGCGCCTCCCGGCCGGCGAGGCGGCGGCAGGCACAGCCCCTCCAGAAGGAGCCGGAGAGGCAGAGACAGAGGCGCGGCCCCTCCGCCCGGCCTCGCCATCGTCCCTCCGGCCCCAGGCACGGCGGTTAGCGGAAGGCGGTCGCCCGGCGCTGCCGCAAAGCGTGGCCGGACGGAGGAGAGGGGCAGGCGGCGCACGCTCTCTGTCGCACTGCCGGAAGACGGCGTTGCGCTTTGCGGCGCGGGCGCCCCTGAGAAGAGGCTGGGAAACCCCGTTCGGCCTTTTCCTGGTGCCGCCGCTGAGGGGAGGGTGAGTGTCCGGCGGGCTCCGGTCTCGGCCGCCCCGTTCGCCCCCGGCTCCCCCGGCAGCGCTAACGCCGCCTCCCTCTCTCTTGCAGGAGACAGTCATGCCGGCCAAGGGTCCCCTGCAGAGCGTCCAGGTCTTCGGGCGGAAGGTGAGGCCGGGGCTCATGGCCCGCTCCGTTCTCCTCCTGCCTCTCGGGCTGGGCCGCGCCTTGTGGCCTTACGCGCTCGGGGTCCCTCGGCCCCAGCTCGGGAGCGGCGGCGGTTCTTCGCCGGGGCCGTGTTGGGGGGGGGCCTGCGGTGGCGAGGCCTGCGCGGCAGCTCCACGTGTCCTGGTCCGAAGGTGGCGGAGCGCGCCGTGTCCTCGGCGGACGCGGGGGGGGTGGGGGGAAGGATTTGGTCTCGTTGGGAGCGGGCCCGGGCCTTTTGGGTCGGAGATCTGCCCGGCTCGCTCGGGAGCGGCCGCCGCTGTCGTTTCCAGGCCACTGGGGCCCGGCTCGTCGTTGCCGGTGTCCCGACAGCCGTGTTAATGAGGTGGTGGTGGGGAAGATGAAGCTCGTACTGCGGGCATCCAGTAGCTCGAGTTAATTCTAAGGGAAGGTGAAGTTTGTGCTGCGGGGATCCAGTGGCTCCAGTTAATTCTAAGGGAAGGTGAAGTTTGTGCTGCGGGGATCCAGTGGCTGGAGTTAATTCTAAGGGAAGAGGAAGTTTGTGCTGCGGGGATCCAGTGGCTCGAGTTAATTCTAACTGACAGGCTGTTGTGAGGAAATGAGCCGCAAAAATACCGTATTGCAGAATGGAGAGGGCACCTTTCCCTCATTTATAACTAAATCTTACGCGTGACTATATGGTATTTTTAAGTATAAATTAAATATAATCTTATTAAGATGGTGCCTTCATACTTCGAGTGAATGCCTGGGAACATAAGGAGTGGTACTGTTTTGTGTAGTGTGAGACACTAATCTTGGGCATAGAACTATGATTTTTAGGTTGTTAAATAGAAATTAACTTCACACCGCTAGTACAAAAGTGAAATGCTGCACTAATACGCATTTGGATTTTTAGAAAACAGCAACTGCTGTTGCCCACTGCAAGAGAGGAAATGGCCTCATTAAGGTGAATGGAAGACCTCTGGAAATGATTGAGCCCAGAACTCTGCAGTATAAAGTAAGCATCCACCCAGCCTCCCCCCGCCCCCACCTTATGTGTTAAAAAACCTTTATATGCATAATTGATTGAGGATGGAGAAGAGTTGTTTGCCTTACTGATAGCACTAAATTTTTGGTTGTGTGTTACCTGATCACCTAAAATGTAGACACTGTTACAAAAATTCAGAAAATTGTCCTTCTGTGATTGCCTTGTTGGGAAGGGTGAGCTTTTCGCTTAACTGGATTCATGTATGTTAATGTAATTACGTGAAGTATTTTCAGCACTTCACATCTGTTTTCTAAATTGAAATGGATGACTTAAAGCCCTCCTTTTTAAAAGGTTGTTTAGGACTTAATAAAATAGCTGTTTGAACACTGCTGAGAGAATCTGAAACTGACTAGAGAACTAAAAAGTATAATAAATACTGGAGAAAACCACCTACAAATTACTTCAAGTCTTCAATTTAATGAACTTGATTTATTTTTCTGATGTAGTTATGGCATTGTACTTAGAACTATTGCCTTGCTCTTAATTCCTGTGTGCATATGCTTTGCTATTAAGATTTCTGAAACTAAAAAAAAAAAAAAAAAAATTCAAGACTTCAGTAAATCTATTTTATAACAGCAGTAGTAAATGTTAAAGAGCTCTGCAAGAGATGTAGCTAATTTGGGCGTGCGCTTGTAAAATCAAGGCTCCGTTTTTCAGAACATTCAATAACTTCACTTTTGGTAAACCTACTACAAGCTCTAATCTTTGTAGTTTCTGATCACAAATGAATTTTCTTTCTGTGTTTTGTTTTCCAGCTGCTTGAACCTGTCCTCCTCCTGGGGAAGGAACGGTTTGCTGGTGTTGACATCAGAGTCCGTGTAAAGGGCGGTGGCCATGTAGCACAAATCTACGGTATGATTTTTGGTGGGATCTCTGGTGTGGGCTAGAACAGGTCAAGCCACGTATTTTAAGAGGCTTGAGTTTAGAATAGTAACTTGCGCATCTCGATGTTCTGTTTCTTTTTCCGCTGCGCAAATGCAGTTTTTCCTAAGCCTTATTGGTTATATTTTATATGCAAAGCTGTAACATCTGGAGTGAGTTGAGTGAAGTAAATTGGTGAAGTTTTCAGGAAATGTGAGGAAATGATCTGTGTGTCTTGCAGTGTGACAGGACAGTTCCAGTGCAGCTGGGCACAAAGATTTTGGGAGGGGAAAAGGGAAGTTATCACTAGAAGTTATATGTTTAGTTGTAAATTTCCACGTTGTTCAGAAGCATCTTTCAGCTGACCTGCAAAGCTAGGCAGTTCTTTTCCCTTGCAGAGAAGATTGAGAACATACTTGCATTAGTTGTTGATAGGGTTGCTCTTTACAAATGATAGATTTGTTCTGCTGTTTCAGTTTGGGTTTAGATTAATGAAGCGGAGCTGAAGCTGCATAAAGAGCAGAGACATGTTTCAGTCTCAAAGTTGATTGCATTAATTTTTCAGAAAATTCAGATTTTCATCAAAATCCTGATCTTGATGTTCTGGCAGATAACAGGCTAACAACATCTTTACAGTTACTCCCATACTCCTGGTTTGAGTTCTGATTACTGTGTTACTATGCTACAGGCTTGTTTTATTGAGGTGTGCCAGAAGAACTGCTCATACTGTCCTGTTGTCCCTTTTGCCTCCTTAGTCTTTGAACACACTGATCAGTTTTGTCCTTGTTGAAAAGTACAGGCGTTTCAGAGGATTGTGTTTCTAAGGATTTTGAAAGTTGACTGCTCGGTAGAGGATGAACCTATGTTAGTACTCGGGAGAGAAGGTGATCAGACTGCCCTTGTACAATTCCTTGGCTAGCTGGCAGTTGTCAAATCAACACATGAACTGTGGGTGGCCTCTTGGCACGGATTTGTTCAGATTTGCCAAAGTAAAGGTCATGTGGGGTATGTGGGAGGGGAGATTAAGGAGGGAAAGGACAATTTGGCAAAAAACAAGACAGCAAGTGTCTCAGGTAACTGGCACTTTGTGTTTAAGTTTTAAATACATTTGCAATCCTTACTGATCTGTTACCTTTTTTTTAACAGCTATCCGTCAAGCTATTTCCAAAGCATTGGTGGCTTACTATCAAAAATGTGAGTTGTTTTGATTATTGGATTAGCCTTAAGTGGAAATGTATGCCTTCTGGTAGTTTTGATGCAAAAAATGTTAATACGGATTTGTTGCATGTGAAACTTCTTAAACTGAAGTTTTGGTTTTTTTAAACAGATGTTGATGAAGCTTCTAAGAAAGAGATCAAGGATATTCTCATCCAGTATGATAGGACTCTGCTGGTTGCAGATCCTCGCCGTTGTGAATCCAAGAAATTTGGAGGACCTGGTGCTCGTGCGCGCTACCAGAAGTCTTACCGTTAAAATACTTCTACGGTCATGTGACAGTCAATAAACATAAAGAGAATTTGATAAATTTCATGTTTCTAAATTGCATTTTTCTGTGTGGCTAAATAGATTTTTCACTGTGTGTTAACTTAAGATTGATACACAAGTTGATCAGTATTAAAGTAAAATCAGAGGGCTGTGGGCAGTTCTCTTTTATCCCTTCTAGTAAGTAAGTCTAGATAGATATGGTCTTGGGAATAAAGAAAAGCTTTCTCCTGTTGATAAGTGTGTGGTTATCAGAACATAAAGAAGGCTTACATCCTGTTTTTTTGTGGGTACATGCAACAGTGTAGCAGTTCATTAAAGCAGAATTCAATGTGTGCCTTTCTGGTAAATCTAAACAAACGTGGACCTTTTCCAGTACCTGGATGGCCACTCTTCCTGGTGTTGTGAACCAACGTGAGTAGCCTGTGTTCTTCCCATGTGAAAATGTCTGAGCCTGGTTACAGACTTAGTCCGTAATGCGTACGAGCGTGGATCTGATTCCTAGCTGGTAATTTCTGTATCGTGTGTTATGTGACTTGCTTTAGTACGCCGCCCTAGTGTAATGCAGCGCATTAAGCATCTTTCTGCATACACTTCTGCGCTGGCAGTTCGTGTTCTTGCAAAGGGCTTCTGTTTTCCTTGCATATTTATCTGAAATACCACACTGAGAGTGAAGTTCCGAAGACCGCTATGGAGTATTATATGGTAATGAGTATTGTCCCATCTGCATGAAATGCTTTTGTTTGTGCTTGTGTAATGATTAGTGGCAAGGAGTTTATCCCCGTGAGGTTAACTCCCTCAGCGTAGTGCTCAAGTGGGTATTCAGGTGGCTCTTCTAATGTTTGTATTTAAAGTTTATATCAAAACCAAAGTAATTATGGGGGCGGGGGAGGGAGGTTTATTGAACTCTTGCCATACCAGATAATACAGAGGCAGAGTTCTGGATTAGTATGTCTAAATGTAGGGAACTTTTTTTTTAAATAACAAACCCCATATATTCTGTTTCAAAATAGTATTTTGTAAATGTAAAACATAAGGATTTTGTGTTACAAATAAGATTGGGTCTAAATGATTCATCCTTCAACCACAAGTTCACGTGGTACACGCACAGAGGGATGTAGACCTGGAGAACAACATTAAATGATTTAATAAAAAAAAAAAAGGAAAAATCCCTTTGGAAGCCAGATGATTGCTTATGTCATGAGCTAGGTGAGGCAATTTGAAGGCCTTAGGGAAGTAAGTGGGAAAAACCTGGAGCTGAAAATACAACAGTAATTTTCAAAGATCTAGCTAGGGGGTGTGTGCATTAAACCTGAAAAGAAACGTTGGAGAAGTTCCAGTTTCTCGTCCATTGAAACTGAAGATTTTTGTTCTGGAAGTGATCTCCCGGGGACAAAGAGGAAGAGTAAGGTTCTGAGTAAGGCATGGGGTGTGCCAACAAAAGGCTGTTGGAGAGGCTGGTTCTGTCCCTTGGGTGAGTTGCAAGTAATTGAGTGAGGCTTGGATATGAGCTGATCCAAGAGGCATGGGCATAGCCCTAGACTGTTCCCTATGTTTGAAAAGCAGTTTGGAGAGGAACTAGAGGAAACGTTGGAGACTAAGCAACTGAGAGCCTTGCTTCTGATGTATTGCTCTCTAAGCGTGGTATTTTTGTGTCTGTTGTATGCCAATACTGAAATGGTTACAAGGAGCATGTTGATACTTGAGATTTTTGTTGGGCTTTCTATTAATGTGGTATTTGTTCTCTCACTTTTTTAATGGTAGGTCATTTCAGTGTGCTCGGTCAGCATGAAGTTAAACCAGCTTCCTTTGCGAGTTGGGTTGGAGAATTGGAAAGAATTGTACAATTTTGCCCTTTTGCTCTAGTTAAGGGAAACAGGTGCTCGTGGCTTTTTATAGATGTTAATTTGTTATGGTCTCTTTGCTTCTTCAGTAGAAAGGCATTTAAGGCATCTTCACTGAAGTGTAGTTATTCAAGAGTTAAATGTGTAACTTGAACAAATTCCTTCTGAAAAGGAATTCATCCATCCATCTCCCATTTTAGCTGTCAGCGTGTGCCACAAAATACTGAATTATATGACCTGAATAGAAGTAGAACGCTCTTATTCACGCTCCCACTGAAGTGGAGGGGACTGTTTTATATTCTATCACCAAATTACATACCAGGACTTTTTGTCTTACACTAAGTGAATGAATGACTCCATTCCAGATACTTGCTGTCTCTTTGGCAAGATGCATGGTTTGCGTTCCTCAGTCCCCCTCTTCTGCACCCTCAGATCTGACCTGTTTCTTGTCCAGCGAGTTCCTTGGAGTTTCTACCTTGTAGTAGAGTTGCTCACAAATTATTCTAGCTCTTGGGCTGGTGAAAACCGCGATGTTCTGCCTTCTAGCCTGGCTTTCTAAGGAAAAGATGCTATGCAGGGCTGACTTCAACTTGATAGATGTTAATTAGCTTCAGCTGAGGAAAAATAAGCCTTTTAGTTGTTTGGCTTGTTTGGTGACTGAAAAGCAATGGCTCACTCGTTGCTTAGGAAATGTGTACTGGTTTGCCAGTTGGCACATATGTACCCTATGCTGTGGCTTGTCCAAAACTGATTCTTGCCTAGTTGTTAGAGCAGTCCAATGCAGGGAAAAAGGAAGGACACAAAGTTACTGTGGTGTGAAACTCAGGGAGGCAGGGGGAGACGCAATACCTGATGTCAGTAACTTTAGGGGTAGATTTCAGAGTTATGGGGAAATCTGATGTATGAGTTTTTCTGCCCACAGAAGAGCTTGTAACAATTGGGGATTTTTGTTCTGCTGTTCTTTTATAGAAAGGCTGAAAATAAAACCCACATTGCTACTAATATATCCAGAGATGATATCTGCATGTCATTTTTTCAACCAAAAGGCCCTTAGCATAATAAAAATGCTTGAACTGAACTCTGATCCTATAAAAATGCCCCATTAATCCTGTAAAGTGATGTCATTCCCACAGACTTGCTTTCTAAATGAGAAATGTTCATGGTATCGGGCTGGTGTCTGCCTGGGTGGCTGAAGATTTTTATTCTAAATGGTTTCTTACTGATCACCCACTAGAGGGCTTAACTTCATTGGGGAAGTGTAACTACTGTGAACTTTGAAGGTGTAAGGAGAAAACCTGTTCATAAAAATGTTTCCTTTCCTGATGTCCTGATTCTGCAGCGATGGCAATCAAGCTCTTGTTGTTGAGCATCTGCCCTGGCCAGAGAAACATTTCGGGAGAGAAATAGTAACAGTTCGATCTTCAAGGCCCTAGTGAGGTTCTTGAGCAGCTGTGGAGGTGGTTCCTGGAAAAGAAGAAATGCCCCTAACCTTTTATTGTCCAGCTTTTTCATTAGTTTCACTAATGTTAATCCTTAGGAAGGTCAGGTGCACACATCAAAATGTGGTCTCACTTGAATTCTTTGTTGAAAATACCCGTTCAGTGAAGGCTGGCGTGTGAGCTCTAAAAAGTGTCATGTTTTGTTAATGATGACAGCGGATCCAATTCCAAACCAAGGCAGGCTTGGACCCATGGCTCTGAAGGTGGTTATTTTCTCACCCATTGTTTATAATCCTGATCAACTGTGTAACCTGTATATAAAATTAAGTCCTCTCAAATGTTATGTTGGAAAACTTGGGGCAAATTAATTTTGACTGTAATATACAAATATATTAACATTGAAATGTTTACAGTTTATTTTAAAAGAAGAATCTGTAACTTAAAAATGTAACACTAGCATTTTTTAAGTGTGGAACAGTGTGTTCTGTATTGTGTTTTTCTTACAAAAGTGAGTATTTTCTAATGCATTTGTTCTGTTCAAATTCTTCAGAAGTCCCGACCTGTGAGTATTCTACTACTTGTGTAGATAATGTGTGTCATTGCCTCCATATAATTTGATTCAAGTTTTTTTTTATCTCTTTCTTAATATAGTCCTCTGAGTTGCAGTTCAATGTACTTGGCTGAGTAATTCTTTTTCCTTATTAGCTAACATCCTTCGTGTGCTTGGGACTTTGCTGTTTCCTACCCTTCCTTGAGCAGAGATATCCAGACCTAATGAAGCCTGTTGGTCTAACTCTTACAAAGTCCCTTTGCAGCTGATGAGGCTTGGCCCGCTTTTTAAATATTAGAAGTTAAACAACTGTGAAATACTAGCATGTACCAAATATTCCCTCAACTTTGCTATAGAAAAATTGTAAAAAAACCAAATAAACCTCTATTTTTGATAGCTTCTGTTAAACCAAAAGAGTTCACTTCTATTAATGGAAAGATTTGTGAAGCTGCATGTGAAGCATGGTCTGAAATACGGTCTTGAGGAAGGGAAGAATCCCCCATCAGATTTCTCAGAAGAGTTTGAAACAGTTTCTAAACCAGACTTAGCTTCAAAGTAAGATAACATGAAGACTGGTAATGGAATTTGGAAGCTCTGATGCTTGGGTTCATCTGAGCTTGAGAGCAACCTAAGGCATCGTCCCCTAAGAGCAGGTTTGTGAGAGGGTGACATGTTGAGTAGCCTCTGTCCCTTCCCGTGACATAGGTGCCCACATAAGAGTTCACAGTCTGAATATGACTACATCAGTGTGTTAATTTGGATCAGGAACTCACTTCTTTTGCTTCTGCTTGCAGTCTGGAATGGTTTTGGACCACATGGAGCAGATGAAACTAAGCTGGGAGATGCATTTCAGCTGCAGATAAGCAGCGAGTCCATGGGACAAGCCCATATCCAGTCAGAAGTAAAAATGCAGGAAAAAGCCTCTTAAAATGTGAATTAGGTGAATGCCAGCTTCTCAGATCCAACAGTAGTAAAAATAATTCTTAAGAAATACTCCAAACACAGTGTAGTGTTATAACATATATCAGTTTGCTATAAGTATCCTTGGACCGCCAGTGATCCTGAACCTGCGTGCGTGCTGCTGGCTGCTGTGTGGGCACAGGGTTTTGTCTCTGTCTGTGGTTGGAGAGGTTGAGTGTTTTCCTTTGCCTTGGCTTCTAGTCCAGCTGGGGAGCAAGGAAGAGAAAGGGCTAGAAGAAATGATGGGAGACCTTTTCACCCGAGAGAGGCCATCAACTTCTAAATTTTATTTTGGTGCAAACCCACCTTCTGTAGCATGCTCAGAGGGTCTCACAAAGCACATCCTAGAAGAGTGGAGGGTTAGGCAAAAGATAGGCTTCGCAAAATAAAATGAATAGTATCGGTTTCAATTAGCATTATATGTGTCTTTAAAACTGTGCTTTTTAATGATTCTGTTAGGGTAAAGCGGGTAAGATTTTTCTGTTTTAAAATATGATCATTTTTAGTTTTGGTGAAATTATATTTTTGTATTTTAATGAGAATTAGAAACAAACCCCATTGGTCCTGTTGACTTCTTTCTCCTTTTTGCTGATGTGAAATTTTCATAACACGTTTTGTGAAAAATGAAATATAATTATCCTCTGGGAAGCCTTCTTTTGTGATAAAAGCAAACTATACACAAAAATATATCTAAAATAGTCTTAAAAATCCAGGTGTATTATTTAATGGAAATTAATGTCTCGCCTTTTAGAACAGATAAAGAACATTAATATTTTAATCTCTAAACCTGTCTGGTTACAGTTTATACAGTACCATCATTGCAGGGTCTGCAAAAAATATTTCACTGTGATAAGCAGTAAAGGGCAGCACTCAGCGCAAGCCTCAAAGCACACAAAGGTGTGTGTGATGACTGAAGGAACTCTCAAACCTTCATGACATGGCAACATTTCTATGTCATTGTCTGCTATGTTATAAAGGGCCAATTCAGTTCAACAGAGGAGTAATACGGGTCTAGTGAAAGTGTAACTAATACAGACTCTGCTGAGGAGTTACCATGCATTACTAATGAGAGACATGCAGCCAGAAAGTTGTATGCAACACTTGTAAAGCTCCTGAAGCTGTATGTAGCTACCAAGCTTGATGTCTCCTTTTCTTTTCCTTTTTTGTATTGCATTGTATTAAATAATGCATCCAACTATCTAACTTTTAAAGGATTTAAACACACTGTAGAGATACATAGTTCTAAGATGCCATCGTAATCAAAGCCAGTAATTTGGATAAATTTCCTATTGCTAAGTTATACTGAAATGAACATTGTGGGAAAGCTCAATTTAATGATACCGTGGAGTATATTCTTGCTTCATTCACTACTGTCCTCTCTGCAAGGTAAGACCTTTATTACTTTTTTGCAGTAATGCTAATTTTAAAAAAGATTTTTCTAAATATTTTAATAATATGGTTACTTCTTTTTCTATCATTATGAAGCAACTTTTGTTACCCTTGCTGGAATTCATAAATAAAAAAAAAATTAACACAGGTTAAAAAACTATATAGCACCATTCTCTCTGACAAATGTAGAAACTAAAATACAGCTTTTATTTTTAAAAAAAAAGATACATTTTTATGTCTGAATTTGTTACCAAATAATTATTTAGGAATGTAAATTAAGTTTCTTGGCTTTCTTGCCATTACTGCCAGATGAGTAAGCAGATAATGTTTTTCAATAGGGTATGATTTTGTCTGATCAGAGTGCACCTGCAGTTTGTTTAAGGATTTTTAGAATGCTAGGGTAAATCATCGCTCTTCTGGTTATAGAAACAATCTTATTTTCTATGTAGTGCAAATGGATCTTGTAGATAGTTCTCTTGCAACAGTTATAAAGATTTCTAAGGCAATATGAGAAAGGAGGGTTGGGGTTTTTGGTTTTTGTTTGTTTTGTTTTTTTAAAGCACGATATCTAGAGCATTTTAAATGGCTTACAACTGAGTTTTACAAGTAACATTCAGAAAATTATTATAGGTAACCACCCTAGAGGTTTGATTCTGGAAAGCTCTGAGCACCTCTTGTATTTTATCAGTTTTGGTCTGAGTCTCTGAAGAACTATGAAGCCTTTGCTCTTTTTGATGGCAGCATGTACCAGAGCTGAGACCATGAAAACTTGCAGGTGATGACCACTTGAAAGAATCAAACTCTCAGGAAGGCAGGCATGTAGTGCTACATCCCTTGGGAAGAGAAAAAGTGTGTAAAGATGCTCTGGAAAACTTAGAGCAAAATTAACAAATTGTTGTTTACCAAATACAGAGTGAGGCTGTAAAAAAACCATTAAACTTGATGACTTTTTAATCTACAGGATCTTACTGCAAGCTTTCTCTTTTGAGAAGAAATTCCAGGTAAGTTTTTATTCCTTATTTGTCAAGTCCTACAAACATAACAAGAATGAATAAGTGTGATGCAGTGCAAGTTAGAAAGTAAAATATAGCCTTGAATTTGACATGTAAAATGTCATGTACATGTACGTTGGATGTAAAACATGCTTTCAGAGTGTTTACAACTCTTTTCAAAGAATTTACATAAAGGGCATGGGTCATCTGTTTGAAAAATGGAGGTCCTTATGAAAAATGATACTTCTGTGGTCTCAAGAAAGTTTAGAGGAATAATGGAATGAAACCAGGATGAGATCATGATTTCATGACTGGAAAAATACATTAAATGAGTATCCTTCTGGAGTTTTAGTTGCACGATAAAATCCTAGCTGCTATTTGAAGCACAGAAAAGTAAGTGCTATACAGCCTTAAAATAAATATTTTCAATACAAGTTTTCATGTAGAAGCTGAAATCCAAACAAAACCCAAACTAGGCAATGTTCCTGATCCCATTGAATTAAATGGGAACTATGCCATTACTTTCAATGGAAGCATCCAGTCGGACATAGCTTCGGATGTCTGATGACCTCTAACATATCTAGTGAACGCACATGTACGTCAAATGATATGCCATATTGCACTGTTGATAAAACTAAGTATGTTTTATAGTTGGATGCCCTTGTTTCTAAACTTGATCACAAATTTAAGTCAGCCACAGCTGGAGAGTCATTTCTTGCTATTAAAAGAACCATCACAGTATATTCAAAGAACACTTGGGGGAGCTTACAGCCACTCACATGCAGAGTCAAGTAAATATGAAGTCACTTTACATTTTTGTATCCTGTCATGTAAGCCTATTTTGCCTATTTACGTCTCTCCCACAAACCCCAGGTACCTCCCTGTCCAAGCAGAGATCGGAGCGCTGCCCAATTCTGTAAAACGAGACCACGAAAAGAAAAAAAAGAAAAAAAAAAAATCACCTTTTTAAATGTTAACCCAAGAAAGCCCTCTTTGATAAAGTGATGGTAATCAGAGAGAAACACTTCTCTCCAGGGAGCTGCTTATTCAGGTTGCTCCAGGGACCTTTGATTATACAAGATCCTTTTTGTTTTCTTCCAGAAATGAGTTTAATGCAACTCGACAGAAAAGAGATCTCGTAACAGCCGAGGTAGGTTATACCTCCAAAAGCAGGAGGGAGGGGAAGGCCTCCCCCCTTTTCTGCTCCGGGCCTTTGCCGTCCTTACAAAGGAGCCTTTGTGGGGAGCAGGGCGGCTGTAACAGGAGGACATTGAGGAGGAGCAGCTACGCCCTACCTGCCTGTCCCCTGCCTCAGCCCGTGGCCTCATGCCTTCAGTCACTCTCAGCAAAGCGCCTGGTGGGCGACCCACCCTGACGAGCCGACTGACGCGCACCGCCATGGGAAATAAACCCGCCATGCCTCTGTCTTCTGTGAGGGCCAACGGAGAGCCCCGGAAAGCTGTTAGTGTTCGGTGAGAGGCACAATGGCGGCGACGCCGGCAAGGCTCCCCCTCCCGCGCTTGGTGCGGCGGCGGCTCCGGCCCGGCCCTGGTTCCCACCGCCCCGGCCCACCGCTGCCCCAGCGCTGCATCCCGGCAATGTTGCACTGAAATTTAATAGTAAACGGGGGAATCTCGTTCCCTCGCTGGTACACGTCTCGGGCTATGGAGCCCGAGGGTTATAACCCCGTTTGACGGGGGCAGGCGGGAAGCCCAAGGCGGTCCCTCCTCACGGGCTTGCGGGGAACCTGCAGTCGAACCGCGGATGATTTTCTCCGAGTCAGAGGGTATCTGGTGTGAAATGCTGTGCTAAGGTGAATCGAGCCTGTGAGGGAAACGGGCCCTCGGGACTGATGGTGTCCCGGGAGGGCCTTCAGCAGGAAAGTGCTGTGGCAGCCAGGACGCTCTACCTCCCCGAAATAACGCAAAGGCCAAAAGCCGCTTTCCTGAGGAGGACGGCTCAGAGTAACTATCAGGGGAAATGGGTTTTGTGCAGGGAGGGAAAGGACCCTCTCCGGCTAGCCATGGGGATCAGGAAGAGTTTTGGTGCAGCGGCCTTCCAGGTGGTGGTTTGATGAAGGCCATTTTGGGTTGATTTTAGACAGACTGTGCTACTTGGATGCATCCCACAAAGTACTTCCAGTTGGGAAAAGGAAGTTTTTATGTCAGTGTATGAGGCATTAGTGAGACTTAACCTAACCTGTTACTTGTGCAGTGCCGTTCACTTTGAGATCCATTGGCTCAAACTCCAGACATGGAGAATGACTGGCGGCAGGAGGGAAGAAAGAAATCAGCTTACAAGTGAAAACTTAAACAATTTGTTTTGCTTAGTTGTGCAGCTGAAGGCTGGCATATACGTCTGTGGGGAGCACGGAAGGGTAACTGTTTTCTTACAGAACATCAGAGAGGGAATAAATAAAAAACACAGGGAAGAAAAGCTATTTAAGCAACAGGGCCAAGCTTTATAAAGCAAAAGGATATAAACTGGCCATGAACAAATGTAAGAGGGAAATATTTAACTACCAAGCACTTCACCCTGGTAAACTTTCCAATCAGACTAGTGGGGGTAAAAACCCCAGAGTGCTTTCAGCCTGGAATGGGATCAGTTCTTAGAAGGGATGACGCGACGTGACAAGCTGCAGTAGCAGAGTGCTGGGTCAGATCCAGGGCTTGCTTATAGTCTGATGCTCCTTGGTTCCCAAACAAGACAGGAAGCAGACCAGGCAGATCCACCGCCTCTTTTGTTTGGGATGCACCGAAACGCAATTCTGAAGGATCTCAAGGAGGACATGAAATCCATCACGGCTGGAGTGGCCACAGTGGGATGATTGGAGTGTGGCACAGAGCATGAGTTAGGGGAGAGGGTGAAATGGAGGGGTATCACCTCTTGGAGCTCTCCAACTATTGGTATTTGACCAAAGTGAAAAGGGCAGGAGTGCTCTCTGTCCCCTCACTCTTCCTTCCAAACGTAACTGCAAAACTTCCCTGGTAGAGCCCAACTGGTTCATTGGCACTCGAGGGCATGGAGAGGAGGCCAGCAGTGATCCCACAGCGCAGCTGTATCCTTCCCCATCCCTCCAAAAGCCGTGCTTCTCCACCCCACGGTGCTGGTTGCTGCAGTCACTGCCTTCCACGCTGGCCCAGGCTGCTGATCCCTCCTGCAGTGCCTGCGGCTGTGCCGTGTGCCGGCTGAGCTGCAAATTACTCTTCTGTATTAGAAGTCCCAACCCAATGTTAGGCTGCAAAGCCTCAGGCTTGTATCAGCTCATTTGTAAAGCACAAACACCCTGATTTTGCTTTTACGTTTCTCTGACAGATTCAAGCTGCCTCTCCTCGGCTGCACCTTCATGGGGCCTTGACGCGGAGCCTGCCAGGAGGTCAGTGCCATGCTCCTTACCCGCGAGAGGAGAGAGAGTCCTGAAAATGCTGCCTTCCTACCAGCTTTCCTGTGTTACCATGGCTTGTGGAAGCCCTGCTCATTACGTCCCCTACAAAACCCTGCTCTGTGTCATTTTCTCATTTTATCCATGTTAAATCATGGAAAATTCCTGTTAAAATTGTACTTTCAAAATACTGCCTTACAACCAAATCTGAACAGCTAACTAAGCCAAAACTTTGATTTTTTTTTTTTTAAGTTTAGTTCTACTGCACTTTTTCTTTTCTGCCACTTTTTCCAGCCTTGGCAGAGGATGTAAGTATGTCTGAGAGGCATGTAACTGGTTGTACGAAGGGACAGGGGTGCTCAGGCAATGAGCACGCAGCTGCTCGTGGAAGGTTTTAAGCATTGTACAAACATGTAAAGCAGGTCCAAGTTACAGAAGTTGTTTTGCGGAAAAGTTCATTGTATGCAACCAAACTTTGGAAAATACGTATCCCTGGGTTGGTGCTTTCTGTTGTGTTTTCCCACGTAAATGAATATATGTAGTTTTACAGCTCACAACTCTAACAACAACAACAAAGAAGTTTTCCATATTAGTGCTGTTCTATAAACAGTATTTTCTGCTTTGTCAGTATTTTCAGAGTATCTGTGTATATTTGGAAAGCAATTCTTAAATGGAAAAAATTCAAAACCAAGCATGGAAAGGAGTATTCACAGTGAAGGCTGATGTTCTTAGCAATTGGTAATTTCTGTGTGTGCTTTACTGTAAAAGTCCCATTTTCTTCCCATTTAATGTCACTAGCAGCTTTACCATGGCTTCATTGGGAGTGGAAGGGCCTGTTTATTTCATTGACTTCTTGCTTTCTGCAATGCTTTTTTAATCTCCATCAGCAAGATTGTAAGTGTTTGTATCCAGTGTTTTAATCCTCCCCCAAGAAGGAAAGCAACTATCTGCAAAACCTGATGAAATTTTGCTTTGGGACTACCTTTCTTCTCCACTTTTGGGGAATTATGATTTAGAACCACCTCAGCGAATGGCTAGTAGATGACAGTGAGGTCTTAGCTTCCGAACAGACTATAAAACCCTTTAATGAAACTGCTTTTGGAAACAATTACTAATTATAACGCAAAACAAGCCATTCCCATGGAATCTTAAGTCTCTGACTCCAGTCACCTCTTAAGCAGAAAGAACCTTTTAACTGACTTTTTTTAACATGGGGGGAAGGTTATTTATAATTGTTTTTGACTCTGTAAATTACATATTCTGGACTGTTCACAAGCTGAATGTACCCTTTGCTGTAATGCTGAGGAGGGAGGAGCTGAACATACGTATAAATTGTGCTGCATTTAGTCAATTAGAATAATCTGTGTCCTGTGTATTTCGAGATCAGCAGGGCTGGGATTTGGTGTCTTTACATGGGAACTTGACCTTTTGTTTGCTGGGAGGAGGCTGACCTTTTGCTCCTTTGTTAGTTTACAAGTCTCAAAACAAATGAAAGAGAACCTTGCTTCTCTTTTAACCAAGGAACACAAAGGATAAAATTAAGTAAATGTTAAAAACTGGAGATTGTTGTTCGTTAATTTTCTTAGCTAATATAGCTGCTTATGATTTAACAATAAATAGATTTAATGTGGATTTTGGCCTGTTTGCAAAATACTGTATCTACTAAAAGGCTGCTATGCTTGCTTACAGGTTCATGTCCTCAGGAGTGCCTTAATGGAGCAGTCTGCACAGAGGCAGGTGACTGTGACTGTGAGTTATTTCAGGCTCAAGGAAGCAGGTGCCAAATTGGTAAGTTTTGGGCCAAAAGAGTCAAGTTTCAGCTTCAAGTGAGATTTCAGGTGCAGGTGTTTAAAACAATACTGTTAACAGCATATTTGTGATTCCTCTGTAGTAGGACTGTCATTCCACTAGTAGCTAAGAGGATTAAAATGATATGCGTTAGGGATATATGGAAAGCAGCATCAGGAATGTCTACATTTTAGCACTTGGGCTGTAATGGTACGTAGATACCATAACAGATAGATCACTGTCTAGTACATCAGTAGCTAGCCAGCTTTTTTATAGTTAGCTGAACAGCCAAAAAGTCACTGCATTTTTCTAACAGTGACTTATTACAGATAAAATTACCAACTATTTCAATGCACTGGTTTCTGGAATCTGCTGTGTGTGGGATCAACAAGAATTGTCTGCCAGGATCTGCAGTAGATCTAAATCCCTTGCCTCTACTTATAATTAAAATGTCTCCACTGAAGCAAATAAAAAAACTTACAATGATTGCATGTGACTAAAACTGCAGCATAAAGATTAAAAAAAAATGTACTGACTTTAAATAAAGTTGAAGAAATGAGGTTATCTTTTGTCTTTGCTATGTATCTCCTTTATAAGCTCTTATTTCCTTTCTGAGCTCTTACTGTTGTAGAAGCCTGTGACACCTGTCAATTTTTGATTACCATGCTTGTCGTAAACTCAGTGTGTTCTTTCCAGTACCTAACACTGGTAAGGACCGAGATGGGATTTGCAAATCGTGGGGACAGTATCATTTTGAAACATTTGATGGCATCTACTACTACTTCCCAGGAAATTGCTCCTATATTTTTGCAAAAGACTGCAGTAGTCCAGAACCCCAGTACACTGTTTGGGTAAGTATGTGAGCATACTCTAGAAATAACACACTTGTGTATTTCTGTATTACAGGACTTATTTTTAATCGTAAGTAAAATAAGTAGAGAGACAATAGATGGATCAAACTGTTGCATTGCATACTTAAATCTAAAACGATGCTGCTGGAAAATGTCTAAGCCTATGTGCAGTAACCTCGAAACACTGATGAAATGATAATCAACAGAGTCAGTATATTAAAAATAGTATTTCTTACTGCCCCTATCCTAAAAAGGATTTCTGATCTCTCCTTTCTGGGAGCAAAAGTGGGTCTTAAAGCAGACCTTGGAAACTTCAATAAACTTTAGCTGTCAGATTGTAAAAAAAAAATTGAGTTGCTGAGTAAAGTGCAAACAGCTATCACCTGCCTGATAGCTGAGCACCCAAGCGTACTGGGCCCTGATTCCCAGCCATCAGCACATTATGGGGAGCTGTCTCCCTGGCCCACGGAAAACTCTGTCCCCTCTGGGGATTTGCATTCTAATTTTGGATTACCTCTACGTCATGCAGAGAAGATTAACAGCTCAAAAGCCTTCATCTTGACCTATGTATGGAAGGCACTCTTTTTAGTAATTTCCTCAAATTGCTGACTATCCATGGTTAATGACTTTGGGTCAGGGAGAGTTCAAACGTATACCCTCTTTGAAGGAAGATACCCTGTTTATCAGGCTCTTGGTTACTGTGGAGAGAAGATATGGGCTTATTATGTTACTTTTTACACAATGGTTGGGATTTAGTGCTGATGGGGTGGAGGAAACGGGACAAGAGGGGTCCTAATTCTGAGTCCTGGTGGTCACAGTGCTCGGAGGGGCAAAGGCAGACCTAGATGCTGATTTCTGCTCCAAGGACTAGTTTTCATTTATAAACACATGACCTCCTCTCCCCGCAGATAACAGCATCTAGCAAAGATAAATCTGCCATTAAAACTGCTATTTCTATTCACTCAGGTTATAGATGGATGCTGTTACATCTGCCTTACGCAATGTCATTTTAATTCTTTGGATTCTGTGTGCAGCTATGATCTTTTAGACATTTTCAAAAAACGCTGTAGCAAAGCCCAAGATTATATTAAAATCTAGAATCAATATTTCAGTGGATTCCAGTTGCTCTGGAAAGAGAGAAGCTATCATTAAGTTGCTGGAACAAATGTCATGTTTTGCTAAAGACTGAAAATGTTTACTCAGAAAAGTCATAAGTAATGTGATAAAAAGCACTGCAGCCACTACAGGCTGGGCAACGGAAAGCCAAGAACCTTGCCAAATCCTCACATTATGGTCCTTCTGGCTTTAATAATCCACCTCTCTAGAGGAGAAGACGACACAAGAATTATTTTGATTTTCCTTGATTGTGTTTCTGTCTTGGGCCAGGTTTACATAGAAACCATCTGTCAATAATAGTAACATTTATGATGTCTTTAATTATGATTATCTTTATACGCGTAAAAGCTTTAATGCTTTTCCTGGTTTGGTTTATTTCACTCAGAGAAACAGTAACTGGGTTTTACTTCCAGGATTAAGTGTCAGTTTAGGAAGATTAATTCGAGTATGTGTTAGCACTGTATGTGTTTATCCACAGATCTTTTCTACAAAAACAATAGCTCTAGTTACTTTTACAGCTTCCATTACTATGTTGGCAAAATGTTTCCCAATTATTCATCTATTTAGCTTCACAGCACTGTCAAGTAAACTGGTAATGCAACTCCCATCCTTCTCAGAGAACGGTGACACACACAGTCATAGGAGTCATATTTGAGCTACCTAAACTTTGTCTACATTTTAATTTAGGTAATCATTGGTATCTAAGATTCACAACACACTCCCCTGTCTCCTCAGTGGTGTCTAAAATCAGCTCACAGGCTTTTGAAGCACCGTAGTCTAGGGCATCCCACAGGTTTTGGGTGGCTCAGCCCCACTGAGATTAATGAAAGCTGTTGAAGTTCCGCTCAAGCCCTTGGAGTAGGTATGTGGTTAAAACTCACTTAGACTATGTGAGTGTAATTCAAAACTGTGTAGTAGTTAATTGATTAGAGCATATGCACAGAATGTTGGAGACCTATATACCTATCATCAGTCAGAGTAAATCTGAACCCACAGTTTTCAAGTCCTGAGAGCATGCCCTGGCCAGCGAAAGCTGTGTGGTGTCTGGGGACAACGACCTTCCTGCAGGAGTCATGCTCTGCCATCCCGAAGGCTGCGAATGCAAAGGAAGTCTGACTTCAGGGGTAGCCTCCTTTTTGCCAAACTACAAAAAGGAAGAGTGCTGGCTTATCATGCCTATTCCAAGGTCTGATTATACATTTTTTTAATGCAAGATCTCCTTCACTGCCATAAAGCTATAGACATGCTGAGATGGGAGTTGCATGGTTTTCATTTCTGGAAGCATGGATTTGAGATCTGTTTAACACCTCTCTCTAGTACTGGGCAGTCATGGAAGTCACACATTGCCAATACCTGAGACACACAGTTTTGCAAATCTCTCTCTGGCTGACCGAAACTTGCATTTCCATCGCTGTGTTCAAATTAGAGAAACTGATACGTGATTCAAACCAATACCCTGGCTCATTATGCTATATATGTATAATGGGGAGAGGCAGACTTCAGAAAAGCCTGCCCTTCTCCATTAGCAGGGCTGGAAAGCCAGTGTGAAATGGGTTTTAACAGATCCATGTAAGTTAGGTGCCTGCAGTAATCTGTGGGAGCACTTGAAGATCTCAACAAATCCCGAGTGGTTCAGGAAGGCATGTTGTAGTTCAGCTGGTGCCAGTCTCAGCTGGCATGTAGAATGCTGGTATTATGCTGAGGTTTTGTATTGGTTTGTAGTTCCCTCTTATAGATCAGACCTCTAGAAACAGAGCAATGGGAGTGTCTCCTCAGTGCAAACAACAAGCTCCTATGTTGGCAGTTACAAGCTAGCTCACTACATTGTCCCTGAAGTTCATCTACGTAAAATACCCGAGTATTTCATCCAGTATTTAAACCACTGTCATGTGATGCTTTGTGCTATTAAACAGTTGCTGTATTTCTCAATAGTATCAGGTAGCATGAACTTCTAGTTTTGCATATCTTTGTAATATTCTAAGTATTTATTTGTAAAGCTGTTTCAGTGATTGGTGCATAGAAATGTAAAATATCATACATGAGTTTATGAAAAGTTGCATGAAGTTATTGAAGAACAAACACTTATTGTGTGTATATTTTTCCCCTCTAAGGTTCATAACAGTCCTCACTGCTATGGTTCAGTATATACTTGTCAGAGGTCTGTCAGCTTATTTTTTTCAAACCAAGAAGAAATAATTATTTCAGGACATGAAGTAAGAAAAGATGGAATCAAGTAAGTGTTCTAATGGTGGGTTTTACCATTTTATTGCAAAAAGATAGTGTGGAGTTTGGGAAATTGATGCTTTTTACACCATCCAGAGAAAATAATTTGATATATATCTTTATTGATCCCTCGCTGTTCTGTATTGGGGCTGATAGAGCTCTAGTGTGAGCAGATGTAATGGTGCTAATGTAATACCTGAGTGGGGACAGCATACACTCCTGCATGAACCTTGTGTTCAACTTCTCAGCTGTAACCTAACGATTACCTATCCTTACTTTGTATAAACAAAGTCTGGATCAGACAGTTCTAGCTAATCCTTGGTGCATCCTGATATCATTTTGAACAAGGCAGTCATTATTTATTCTTGGTAGCTATATGTAATGTAAGACATAATCTTTTTCTAGACAAGTCTGAATTGGTTGAATTAAAGATCTTAAGTCCCTTCTGCCCCTTTGGGGAAAAAACTCCACAAAACACCTCTGAGGTATATCAAACCCCCAAATTTACCAGTTTTTTTTAATAAGTAAAAAAGATGAGTGCAAGACTATGATAAGTACGTTTTACTGATTGATAAAGTACGGAAAATTTCAAAGAGTTGTTAAGGTGTTCTTGCCATCCTCTTTGATGTAATGCTACAGCCATTAGCATCTGAGACCGATAGCTACAGTGATACTACTCATCCCAACAGAAGCAACTTTGGAAGGTTAGGATTAGATCCATGCTCCAATTTTATTGTCCAGTGGTCTTTGGCCAAAGGAGGAAGATATACAGTATTTTGGTCAATAGTATTTTCTGTACTGTAAGTTCCTCCATTTGCAGACACCTAACGCAGTGATGACCCTGTGCCCGGAAGGGCTGCTGGTGGTCATAGTGTCACATAGCTCCTCGTGCAATGCAGCATGCTCGTGAAGTCATGTATTCCTCAACATGCCCGTGCTGGGCTTTGAAAATGAAGATTCATTATTCTTTCAGGCTTATAATTCATACAGCTGATAGGTGTATATAGCAGAAAAGCATTCATTTTTGATGGTCAATATAGAGAAGTACACAGAAGAAAAGATAGTGAAAATATGACGAAGAATTGAATGGAAGTGACTTTATAGACCTGGGAAAAAGGGCTTAGTGAGTTAGAAGGTGATGTTTTATGTGGTATTTTTCTAACACCTACCTCCTCTCATCTGAGATCTTTGAAACAGGCTGTTTCTTTTTCCAGATTAATGTTGCCTCAGACAGTTGGAAATGCTTTCCTTGAGAGACTGGCTGACTATATTCTGGTGAAGACTACCTTTGGTTTTTCTCTTGCTTGGGATGGAAACTCTGGCATTTATATTAAGCTGACAGAAGATCATAAGGGAAAACCTTGTGGCCTCTGTGGAAATTTTAATGGCAATAAATATGATGACCTGATACTACAAAATAGTGAGTAAATAGCTTAGAAATACACCCTTACCTTGTGTGAACAGCTTCCATGTTCACTTTAAATATAATACTGTAAAAAGGCAGAGTCCTGTTTCAGTTATTTCAGTAGAAAATAGAATATCTGCTCTACTCTTCCTCATCATTAAAGATGCTAAGGGAAATGGTCCTAATTCAAGAAAGTATTTATATGTATGTTTAAGCCTTTTCTTGCTCAGCAAAGCATTTGGGGTGCGTTTATCTCAGCTGATGAAAGTGCCTTCAAATAATAAATAAATAAACAAATGCTTGTGGTTTTCTCTACATTTAAAGATGGAGGGAGAAGGAGAGAAGAGCCAAAATATTAATATTTGGAAAAAAGCACCATCTCAAGTAATTTGTTTATATGAGCATCATAAAAATGCTAGTTGAAAAATGTAAATTTCAAAGCTGTCGCCAAGGAGTTCCTTGTATCACTTTGTTGATATGGTATATTATGGGCCTCTGAATACCCTGTAGGATGAGGAGTTGCTCAATGCTGCGTCTGAGGCAGAGATGACTTGCTAAGCTGGTAGAATATTCTGTAGTCTGTGTAGGGAATACTCTATAGGGACTTTTGTCCTACTTGCAACTAATGTGAAAAAAAAAAAAAAAGAAAAAAAAGAACAAGCTTGATAATATGAGGAATGTTTTTCTCAGTCTCTGATAAAAACAAAGATAGGACTGTTTTACTGTTACCATTAACTGCTGAGAGAATCTAGTCCCACGGCCCTGCATATTCTGAAGTCACAAAAGTTATCTCACTGTAACTTTTTTCCCCACCTCTGTTTTTCCCCATTTTTTATGGTTGATAGCGGAGCTTTTTGACTTTCTAAGTGAAGGAAGACACAGTGTACTTATCTTTGTATGGTCCTAAAAATCTGCCCAATATAAATTTCTCATACCCCTTCTGCCATGAGAGCAGCAAGTTCCCTGTTTCATGCATTAACTTCTGCACACCAGAGTATAGTATGTTTAATAACTAGTTAAAACTGGTGATCTCTAATAATGGAGAAAAATGGAATTTGAAGGAAATAATGAATTCACACCATCTCTAAAAAATAGTAATTTCAGTGTCTTTAAATGTATTATCTGTTATACAAGACTTCCAGCTCTTAGCTTTATTTCCAGCGCTACATTTCTTCACCGTCATAATTTCTTTTAGAATTTTTCTTTATCAGAAATTATAGTATCATTGTAGTGTACAATGGAGAGCACTATGAATCATTTTAACCTTGAACCAGTTGTATAACATGGTGCCTTGACTCTGTGCAAATACAAAGCATGAAGTTCTGATACCTTCACAAGAATAGACTGCTAATTCAAATTACTTCTAAGCCGCAACATTTTTCTAAGTGTTTCCAAATCTTGTAAATCATTTGGCATGATGATTTATCTCCCCCAGCTAAACTACTTCCCGTAGTAGCATAAGCAAAGCTCTTGCATCTATCCTGAGTCTTCCAGAGTCTGAATGCTCTCTATTTGCAATGCCCCAAATAAATAAGTTGCTGAGAAGCATGTAATACTCCATTTCAAAGCACAGTTTAAAAACAAACTCCTTTTCTGTTTCCTTACCTTCATCTTTAATGGCATCTTTATACTGCTTTAATATACAAGGCTGTATCTGTGTATAGAACTGGTTCAAGGACGATTTTATTTTGTGGCATTTTTTAAGGACTTAAAAATTTTTTTCAAGCCATATTGAAATGTAAATAAAATATTTTTAATGTTTTTGTAGAAGCAGAGTTATGTCAACAGGTTTACCTCTAGATGAAAACCCATTTTTTTTATGTTTGGGAAGGGGTTTCTGTGTAAAGAACTATTCTCTCAGAGAGGGAGAAATGTTTTAAGTCTCCCTGGCTCTTAAGTAAAATAGACTGGTGGTTAGGAACTTATCTTTGTTTATTTGTGGAGACCCAAGTACAAATATCTGATTAGTGTGCTTTGGGGCTTTCCACATTGCAGAGTGTCAGACTTTGTACATCTTGTGCTAGAAGAAGTTAGATTAAGCTTTGGATAGTACAGCTCTGAAAAAAAACTGTAGCTGATTTCATTTCAGTACCCTATCTCCTAACCATGCATAGATATATCTATATCTATAGATAACCGTAGCATAGATACCAATTACTGTAAGGTTCTTCAAGGTGGAGGCAATATGCCCTTTTTAACATACTTAAGAACATAGAGAAAAGTTAGTATTTAGTTCTTGCTGCAAAAATATGGAAAGTTTGGGTCTGTTTCTTTACTGCCAACCTTGTTGTATGTTCATGTATCTTCCTCAGCCTGTTGCTATGACTTCCAGTCACGCATCTCGTTCATGAATTCTCCCATGATCATGCTGTGAGGAGAGCTGGGCATGTAGTGGTGTGTTTGTTGTAGGGCTTTTCTGCAGCAAGGGAAAAGGATGGAGATAATAGTGCTAACTGACCTTTGTGGAACATGATGAAAGCCTTAAATTGTTTTAAAGAAATGTATTTTTTTCTGAAGTATTCAATGCATTATGCTTGTCCTTATTTGTGTATTTGTTATAAAATTGTCAGTGATTGCACTTAGAAAAACCCCAACCAACACCTTGTCATAGATTATTTTAATCTTTTCATTTAAATGTAGTATAAAATACTACCTGAAATTAAAAAAGAAAAATACTTTTCAGCACCACCCGTACTTGAGCGTATCTGTATCTGAGGTAATGAACACATTGAAACACTACCAGAAATTTCCAAGGTGTCTTTTGTGTTTGTGTTGACAATATTTTTTTGCCTGGATGCTCTTCCAATGTTTTCATACAGTAGGTGAATATACAGAAGACATTGCTGAATTTGCAAATAGCTGGGCTGTGCAAACCTCAGATGACATAGCTTGTGTACCTACTGCCTCAGATTTTTCCAGTCCTTGCCCAGCTGATGCAGAATTCACTGAGGTAAATCAATCATGTTATATGTATATTCTTAATCTTCACTGCACCGTGATGGTATGAGAATCTAGCAATATACACCATGTTGAAAAAAGCCTTAAATCCATTCAGGCTTTGAGAAAGGGAAGATTCGGATCAAGACTGTTGCTAGTGAATGTCTGAAAGTCTTCAGATGTTTAGCTTAAAAGTACAAAGGCTCAGATGGGATGTGCCAAGTGGCACAGGTCTGCTGGCAGAGCTCTTCATTGCTGCATTAAACTTGGCTTCAGCTTCCAGTCCTGGCATCTTACACCTTGTTATTTTGGAAATTGTGAAATACTGCAGAAGTAACATGCTCAGGTCCTGCATTGACACAAAATGCTTTTTTTGTCATTTCACACTCTTTCATCCTCACCGGTTTAGGAGCAGTATGCAATCAAGCCAGCTTAGGCAGAGAGGACAAATTTTAGGAATAATAAAAAGGAGACATAATAATGAATTGAGACTGTCAGATTCTCAAATTTTAATGGGGATATAAAGGACCTTAGATTAGGGAAGGAAAACTAAAAAGAATTATGCTTGTTTAGAAAGTATTTGCTAACTGTTGTTTACTGATTCTCTTTAATGCGCAGGACATATTCTACAAGTGCCAAATATTCCTACAGTTTCCTTTTCTCAGCTGTCATGAAAGCATAGATCCATATTCTTATATTTCTAGCTGTATGAATGATCTTTGCAGGTAAGACTGGAGTTCTTGTGTATTTATTTTTGACGTGTGAAATGAATGCTCACTATTTTGTTTGAGACCAGAACTGAGCAGTATTGAGGGAAGTTAGAAGGAACCAAGTTCAAAGTGAAAGAGATGATGTTTCTCAGTGGGTGATTTAGTGTGGAAACAAAGGGCACAGAACCAGCCTGCCAAGGGATATTTTGATTGCTAAAGGTTTACATGGATTCAAGGAAATACTAGACAAATACATGGAAGAGAAATCCATGGAGAATCACTAATGACAAAAGAGGAGCGGCTAATCACAAAACCCCTGAAATCTGCATCTGGAAGTCCTGAATCAAAAATACATGGAGATGATACTAGGGGGAAATATCAATGATACTGGAGGAGCTGGACCATTTGTCTGACACAGTCGGACTGTTTTTACGAGCAACCACTATGGTTCAAATCAGTAGAATTTTTCAAAATTGTTTTATTTATGTAAATTCAGAGTTGTCAAAAGAAATTCAACTCTCATTGGTTGTGGTGGGAGTTACAGCCCCTCAGCTGCTGGCTTTATATGCAACCTGGTATTTTTCCCTGAGTTTTCCAGACTCCTCTTTAGTTCTTGTCATTCAAATTAAACTGGTGATCCAGAGTGTAATTGAATAGATGACTGAGCAGTGTACCACTTCCTTTTTAGTATGGTTTTAAATTAAGAAGTAATTGTCATAAATAGCAGGATTTTTACCAGATAGTATTATGGCCTTCTCAGAGTGTCATCAATTTAATCAAAAACATACAGAAAGGATCACAAGACTAAAAGTAAGAATCACTCAGTATAATCCATTACAACTTGTTAGTTAATTTTTGATTAATTTTTAGTTTTCTGCTTTACCATAAAGTCAGGATGGAAGAATTTGTGTTTGTGGGCAAATCTCCAAAGTGCGCTTCCTGAAGTTTATGGTCTGTACATTGATTTTGCTCAGAGAAGAGATGAGTTGCCTCTGTATGGTCTCTTTGTAACTCAGGAGTCTATTGTGACTTTTTTTCTTAGCAAAAGAAGAATAATGAAAAGCAAATTTTCAAATGTGATATTGAATCAGTGTCACGGTGTTAAGGCAGATTTGATTTTTGTCAACAGGCATATGTGCATTGATGTGAATTGTGTGAACATTAAAAACCTTGAAGGAAGTTTCTGTGTCTTAGAATCTCATTAATTTAGGCTTATTTTGTTTATAAAAGAGACCTCTCTTCTCGTGGCTTAGTGTTGGTTTATGAAGTTTTTTGTGGGGCCATAGCATATGCCAAGTATTCTTTATATTAAAACCCATTTAATTGGATTAGATAAGGAGAGCTGGAGAGACTCTGATCACTGTAACAAAGAGTATAGTGGTGTTTGATTTGATAACAGATGTGTTGAAAGCAGAATACAAACACAATGTAATATATTCTTAAGACCATTAATTTTGGAAGCATGATCTTGTGTGCTGAAAGACAAACTCAGCTGATCTGTCACAGTCATGTTTATAATAGAAATGTTGTGTTATGACTAGTTCATTTTGGCATCAAGTCCTCCACAGGGAGTGATGAGAGTTGTTGGACTTTCACAATAACAAAAGGTTGGTGGTATCTTACCTTATGTGACTTATATCTGAATAAAATTTGAGCTTACCTGAACACTGATGAATGTCTTTTTACTTGATCCTGGCAAAAGCGCACTGGACAGCTGCTTCTGTATAGATTAAGGCAGAGATAATGACTTTGCCCAAGGTCACGCTGTAAATCCCTGTGCCTGTCTACAGTATTCACGGGATAATGCTTCTGGTGCCAAGCACTTCAGCACAAGTTCAGGAGTCCACCAACAGCGTTGTTCTTGCCCAAGTTCAAGGACTGACAGGCAATTGGAAACTTGATTACTTGGACCAGAATGTCTTTTATCAGTGTAGGTCAGAGTTTCCACATCATGCAGGAATCAGAGGGCCTGAGACGTGGATCTTGAGACTGTTGAGTTGTCTGTTGTCTTCAAGACAAGGTCGTGTTTCTCTTTCGCCATAAGCAGCATTTATCTTTTTTGTAATAAATTAGTGGTTTTGTTCATTGTGGTAATATTAAAATGAAATAACTTCTTGTGACATCAAATGATAAAAACACAACAGTGTATTCAGTACAGCTCGTTCCTTTTCATAGTATTTTCACTGTGTGCTGTTATGACTGAGTGGTGTCAGCTATGTGTGAGGTATCCTGTGCAGTGTCCTGTGGCATAGATTTGTAGAAGGGATTTGAATTCCTTGATTAGTCTCTTGGTTTATCATTTCAGAGTGGATGACGATGAAACGTACTGCAGGGCAGTGACAGAGTACGCTAGAGCATGCTCTCACGCTGGGTCCCCGGTGCGGGACTGGAGGGATGACTTTCCTGCCTGTAGTAAGACTCTTTAATAAAGCATACTATGTGACCTTTGAGATACCCCGTGTATTCATTTCAAATACTTCCATCTTGACAACATTTGTCACTATAGGACTCAAACGTGATACTGAAGTAGATCAGCCAGCTTCACTATTGCTGGCAAACAATGAAGTCAATGACTTGCTAGAGGAATAGTTTAATTGCACTGTGATCTGATCTAGATCCATACAAAATTCATGTTTCCACAGATTGCTTGAAACTTCATGTGTGCTGATCATATTATGTGGAGGTCTGATGTTTCCCCTCTTCCCAGGTGACCTTTCAGCCTCTACTGGCCCTATAAACAGAATTAATACAGTTAATCCAGCTCTTCTAGTTATCACCACCCCCCATCAATTGCAGTTCAGTCTCATGCACAAGACTTTGAACTAACTGAGATCTGAGCACATGTTCCCCTGCCACAGAAACTGTAACTTCTTTTGGAGGGGTGATGTAAGAATTTGGTAAAGAAAGACTTAAATACTGATGAGAGATTCACCACAGTTCATCAGTTAAAACCTCTCCAAACAATCCATTTTACTTGACCTGAGTAATTACCTATACTAGAAGCACTACACAATTGTTTATTTGAGAGAGAGGGTTCTCCAGTATGGAAAGAGAAATTGCACTAATGTTCAATCTACCATGTATTTTTTCTAGCTGAGAAGTGTGAAGACAGCTTTGTACACCGTGACTGTATCAGTTGCTGTCCACCAACCTGCACGTTTGAAAAAGATTGTCTTGGCAGCAACCTACACTGCTTAGACGGCTGTTACTGTCCAGATGGTAAGTACTGTTAATTTTATGTAAAAAAATATGTGTAAAGCTAATATCCAACATCATAATAAAGTTGCCTAAATAGACTGTGCTTAAAGGTAAAGCCTGAAAATATGAATATTGTAAATTCTGCTCTCGCTGTTGTTATTCTCACTGTGATTCTTTCTTTTATTGTGTTATAAACATTTCTCTCGAATACAAAGGTGGCTCAGAATGAAATATCACTTAAAAACTGGAGCCATCACTAATGCTTGCTACAATAAGATATTGCATAGATTTAATCCACTTTATTTGAATTATTCCAAAATCTATTGAGGTTTTGTTTAAACAGAATGTGTCTTATGCTCTGTACAAGAAAACAAACTTCCTGAGACCTGTACTCAATAAAAATTAGGAATTGGACTACGAACCGTCCTGTTCTAGAAGCACTAAAGATTATGTGATCTCAGAATCTTTTAATTTTTGAGTCTGTACAGTTTTACATGCTTAAGGCAGACATTTTTCATAAAGCAACTATTCAGAGTGACAATTGCTTTGAGAGCGCTTCACTGTTCATCACTCTGAGCTCTCTGCACTCACTGGGTGACTCTTTTTGCTGGTTCCTGGTGAGATCACCTTCTGGCAGATTTGAATGTTTGAGTCAGATGGGGGAAGAGCAGTGATCCGGAGTTCGTTAATTTGTTTCTTATCTCATTTATTAACTTCCCTCCAATAGGTCTCATTATGGAAAATGGAACTTGTATCTCTGTGTCGAATTGTCCTTGTATTTATCATGGAACTGCCTTCCCTGTAGGCTCAAAAATTGAACAAGAATGTAGCAACTGGTATGTGAAAACCTCACGTCTGTGTTTCCTCTCTCTGTGACTGTTGCCCATAGTTAGTTTAATGTCATAGTCACACTTACATTTTAAGGAATAGTTAGTATCTATGTTTTATAGTCTGGGCCCTGTGTATCACTAAAATATGCAGGCTATTCTATGGAAAGGGTGAATTCAAGATGTATTAATTAGCTCAAAGCTGCTCTTTTTGCTAAAGATCAGAACACTGAACTTCTGTGTTTTGTGATTTTTCTTTTTAGTATTTGTATCGGTGGCATTTGGAACTGCACTGATCATGATTGCCCAGGTATCTGTGTTTCATTATTCTTTTCAGTCCTCAGTGAACATAAGAGATAAACTTTTCAGAACACAACAGAACCAAATATGATCCAAAGGCTTGGGATGCTAATTTAAGAATAAAGATTAAGCCAGAGGGATGTTGAGAGTAGCAGTGGGCCAGCTGGGGTGAAGCTGTTAACTGCCTGACCATACTCATCTCACCTTTTCCCATTTGTTTCCCTGACTCAGTGTGTTACATCCACCTCTTGTTTCTATCTCCTGCTTATGGTCTATGTTCTTTGGGGCAGGCAGCTTATTTCTACTTCCTGTGCAGTACCTAGGCCAGGTATAAGGATCTCCTCACTTCTAGGTGCAATTGTAATGCAAACAATAAGAAAAACATCATTCTGATGCTCAGTGTGCTGTATTTTCTCCCTTGTAACAGCAGTTCACGTTTGGATAATGATCCTTATCTTTAAAGATTACATGTCTCTGTAATGAGTTACTCAGAGGAACATGCAGTAGTTGGGTAGTGAAACTTCCTTGACAGTTCTGTATCTTAGACAAGATTATACTGTGAAACTTGTGAAAGAGACAATTTTTTACAAATTAAGGAGCCCCCTCTGAATGAGGTAATAAACAAGGCTTAAGAGTTACTAAGCAAGGCTGGACAGGGTGGATCTGTAGTGTAAAACAGTTGACACTGAGAACCACTTGTGTGTGGTGTGTGTGCATGTAGGGGGTTAACTATGACTAGTCTGGTCCGAAGGACTAAATGCCTGTTAGTGGGAGCAGGTTAGATGTGCTCCCACAGAGCACCTCCTGCAGTAATCGCAGACAAAATAAATCTAGTTCATGTGTTCTGGCACTGCCCTATGGTGTGAATGAAAGTGTGGTAAGTGGGGATGCGCTGGAAACTTGCTTCAACAGTGCACTCCTGGTCTGAACTGAAAAATGAATATAGTACCTAGAAGGAAGGAGAAAGAAGCTTGTCCTCTTTCACACTCAGTCATGCCAAAAGACAATGAGAAGAAGATTCTAGGAAACTTCAGAGTTGTAATACAGAGAAAACTCTTTCTTATTTTAGAGAACTCATGACTCAAAGGCATCTCATCTCAAAAGAACCGAAGGGTGCTGCACATCGGTGTGTGCAATATGAGATGGTATCTGATGGAAATAGGTGTATGTAATATATTTTATTTCCAAATGCTGTAATAGCTAGGTAGATTAACGTTAGCCTGGATTATGTGCTTAGAAATAAGGAGAAGGTTTCTTATTTATCTCTCTTCCATCATTTACAGAATAATGACACATTCTTATGCAAGTGAACATTCTTGTTTATCCTTTTTCTCTCAAGCTGAGTGCTCCATCATAGGTAGTTCTCATTTTACAACATTTGATGGACGTCATTTTACCTTTCTTGGGATTTGCCAGTACATTTTGGTAAAAGGCACTGGGAAAAACAAATTCACAATCACTTTACAGAAAGCACCTTGTGGACAGGTAAGTCACGTTTTTGTTGAACATTCACAACAAACGTGTCCATTCATATTTCAGGCAATCTTGTACAGGTTCTACTGTAAACTACCAGGTTATGTTTAACAGAAAATATAAATCGAAACCATTTTACATCTTTTTTGTAAGCGGTGGTATTGCTACGTATTGTATTGCCCTTAGTAAAATCAATTGCATCTTTAGAGGGATAAAGTCTATAGAGTTATTCATTTATGCACATTAAACAAGTATATACATCTTTGGTTATGGTACACACAGATGTCTTAGGCTTTAGAAAAGCTCTTGCTGGCAGCACTGAACAGGTTTAATACACTGCTAGTTAGGCAAGATATTTTTTTTTGGTAGCTTTAGTTTTTTTACTTGATATGTTATAGCATATTTAATTTGTTGGAACAATGCCTTTTAGAAAACTATTGAAGAGACTAGCCACCACACATATTTGAAAGTATTTTGGCAGGTATCCAACAACAGGCTTTACGAATAGAGGTGCTTATAAAAAGTACTTATCTGTGAGACTGGATTTAATGATATTATTAGTCACCTAGGCTCTCAGGAGAAGGGCCTCTGAGACTATGACTCACAGCTGCCCACGTGCTGAGGGCTGGGATGCCTGAACTCATCAGCAGGGAGTGATGCACTGAAGCTGCACAACTATGGGACTGTCTCTCATGTTCCTTCAAAAGCTAGACTATAAGCTGGTGCCTCTGCTTTTTTTGTAAGCACCTCCTTCTGCATAGATGTTGAGGTTTTTCTGCATTTCAGGTGGCCTCAAGCATGAAATGGTTGGTTAGGTAGCCACTGAGAGACAAGGATGCTACTGGAAATGACCTTAGCATGACTCTAGGCACATTGGAAAGTTTCTGGGTGAAAACATAGGGGCCCTGGGGAGCATAAAATGCTTGGTTTAAGCTGGTTATGTGTCACCTTTTGTTGTGTACTTAGGTTCATAAATTCTGCCCGGATAGCGCTCCAAAATGATGGGTGTGAGTTAGTTTATAACTCACCATTTTTTGATAGTCAGATATTTATGAATTATTGTAGTATAATTCAGGAGAAATTATATCCTTTTGGTCTGTAGTCATCATGACTACATTTCAAGGCAAGAAGCACCTTCATGTGTGCAATAGTTTCTTTCCCCTGCATTGCTGCATTTGGGCTCTGGTTACACCAGCTTTCTATAGACGGGGTCAGACTCTTGCTCAAACACTGGTTAACCCAGCAATGCGGAGTGCCCAGGGTGGCCATGCAAGTATGGCCTTTTGAATGCAGTATCAGTACTTGGGGATCTCTGCCCACTTACTACTAGACTGCCATAATAGCTAAAAGGCATTCTCCTTGCTCTTATATGCATATGCAATGTTTTATTATGTTCTACATAGAATTTTGGGTGCTCTGTTTAATGCTTTGTGTGATAGTTTACAACTGATTTACCTGAAGACAGTTCTGGTATTTCCTTTCTATACAACTGTTTTTTCCCATTTGTTTGTTTTTGCTTTCCGTGGTAATATTAATGTCTTTGCCTGTTTCTGATGGTGAAACTTGTTTCTACTTAGAACTTTGACCACGCCTGCATTGAGTCTATAACACTAGTTCTTGAAGATGATGTGAGCAAACAATTAACACTCACGAGATATGGTCAAGTCCAAACTGGCCCTAACCAAGTTTTTAACCTTAATGGTAAGAAGTGCATGGAGTGGAATTTTAGCAGGGTTCACATTCTTTCTTTTATATGCTCCAAAGCTTTTTAATAATACCTGTCTATGAAAAAGGAATTTCTTCAAACCACTTATGAAATGTACAATCACTTCTTATGACCTTAGTAATAGTTCTAGAAATGTACTTTTTCAGCCTGTGAAATAAACTCCTTCATTATGCCCTCATTTTTTTGCATTTCTTATCTTGCAGAGTACCTAGAATTCCACTCATTTTGTTTGTATTTAGGGGGGAGGAGGTAAAAAAAAGAAGGGAGATGAAGAGAGGTTGGAAATCATCTTGATGTTGATGTTAGGGTCTAGCTTGATTAAAGCTTTTTGGAATACATGGCATTGAATAGAATCCATGTGCTCTATGGGATCTACCTTGCTTTCAGTGCTGACTTATGTTGTGATTTCAGGCAGGTTAATTCACCCCTTTGGAAAGGATATTAAAATAAATGAGCCTTAAAAGGATGTTATAAAATTAAGCATTGAAAGTGGAAATGATATTGCTAAATTTTGTATCTTACAGTGATCATAGTAAATTCTTACTGGATTTTTAGTCTCTTTCTGAAAGAGTAAAGTCGGAGTTCCCCTTTCCTTTCCCAGCCTCTGGCAAAAGAGCTTTTAGGGAGTTCTGTGCTGGTGGTTGAAGCTATGTCTTTTCTTCATTGAATTTTTCCAGTCACAGTTCTGCTTTTGGCATTCACAGCTTCCTATGGCAACGAGTTTCATAGCTCAGTCGTACTTTCAGTTATGTTGACAGTTCTGCTTCATAATTTCATTGTTAATTTCATTTTATGTCTTTTGAATCAGTCCCTATTCACTTTCTTCTCTCTTTCCATAGTCTGCGACAACTATAATCTATGACAAATATTTTGGTGTCACGTTCTTGATAGTTGGGTGTATCTAGTAAGTCTTATCAGCTAAGACCATCTTTAAGCTCACATAAGCATTTTATCAGCCTCTTCTCAGTTTATGCACCCAAGTGTGTGTGTGTGTGTGTGTGCACGCATAGGGGCTGCTTGTCAAGGTAGATCTGCTTTAAGCCTGCAGCTGCAAGTAGCCCAACAATGTGTAGCAAATGAATGCTGTGACTGTGAAATTTCCATTTCCTCACATAATGGATTTGCTGGGAAGGAAAGCTGGGAATTTGATAGGGCCTTAGTTCACATACAGTCTAAGGAAGGAGCTATACTGATGTCATATCAATAGCAGTAAGAGAGAACCTTCTATCTAAAGATTGCAATATGCTTTACAGACATCTGTTAATTAATCTTATAAGATCCCTGGAGACTAAGAAACAAGTGGTTTCTTGTCTTGTCTTCTCATTGCCAGAGGCATGCTGTTGCATTGCTTTTCTCTAAGAAAAATGAAATGTGAGAGTGATTTCTGGATAACTCACAGGTACAGAAAAGTGAGAGATTTTTTACTGTCGACAGTAGCTGCAATTCCTGATTTGTGTTGCTAATGAAAAAGATATGTAGTCTCATAAATTCGGATAGAGAATGGGTGAGGTTATTTGGCTGCAGGTGGGGTTGTGCATAGTTTCTCACTTTATTTCTGAGTTTTCAAAATCTATTTTGTTTAAGGGGTAAACCAATACAACCTGGAAATTGGATTTTAGTGACTTTGTTTTTCTTTTTCTTTTGCTATATGCAGGTGCTATTGAAATTCAGAATATATCTTCTTTCTTTGTTCAACTGAAAACTAGTTTTGGTTTGAAGATACTGTTTGCTAAAGATGGAGAGAGGATCTATGTTCAAGTTGATGTTGGCTGGAAGAGAAGAACCTTAGGACTATGTGGAACTTACAATGGAAATTTAAGAGATGATTTTCTGTAAGTTGCATATTGTACATTTAGACTGTGTTTAATACCAAGTCAAAAGTTTTGTTGAATGTAATCACCTGATTATTTCATTTCATTAACATGCTCATACTTTGTTAAACTAACCAATACAAAATCTCTTAATTAACATGAAAATGTTAGTCACTTTTTAAAATAACTCATAAATTTAGCTAAGTCATTCTAAGCTGTTTAGCTAAGTAATTCTAGAAAACTACCATATTATTTATAGAAGTTCTGGATGATGATATTGCTTGAATGCACGTTTTTTCCTCCCTGCTGCTCCCCTATCATCAGAACAAATACATGAGCACTGACAAAAAGAGTGGATGATAGTACTAGCATCATCCTTACCTGATTAACACTTACTACTGCTTGATTTCTTTCCCCCATGTCAAGTTTTAATGGAAAAAAATGTAATTCTGAACCACAGGAATGGTTTAATTACAAGGGCACACTTTTCTTATTCTTTTACTTCCTTTCCTCCAAAGTTCCTCAAGCTATAATATCATAAAACTTTTCTAGCAATAACAAATGCTTTTGAAATCCTTGGTGAAAAACAGCATCAAAATGCAAACAGCCCCCCTCTAGAACACTGAAATTAGCTAACAGGTCAAATTTTTGACATTTCACTGGATGAATGTACTCCAGTAAGGCCAAATACTCCTCTCATTAATGCCTCCTCCAACTGATTTCAGAGTACCTGAATTAAGCGTGAGGGCAGACTTTGAGTGTAAGAATATTTTTGCATGAGTAAAATATTGAGGAAAAAGCTTCATGTCTCGCTTCTTTTATAACTCACAGGTGGAAATTCTTTTGACACATTGAATGTTCAATGTGACTGTGCACCTAAGGCTTTTTGATGTACTTGTGTCCTCACAGATGTAATCCATAAGGTCAGCAGGACGCTTACAGTGTTGATATTTTCCTTTTCAGTTCTCCAGCAGGGATGATAGAAGGGACCCCACAACTTCATGCCAATGCATGGAAGGTTTCCTCAGCTTGTTCTGTGCCTATCAATATTCCTGTGGTTGATCCCTGCAATGTTAATCAGCAAAATGGTATGTTTTCACATGGGAGTCTGGAATTAGCTTTATCTTATTATTATGGGACATTTTTTGTTTTCTCTCTGAATGAGTTGCACATATATGTATTTCAACTTCAGTTTTAGATGTGCACTCTTCCTTTCCTTTTTCTTTTTTGGCAAAGACAATTCTTTCCATACATTTAGCATGTAAAATGAAGTAAGTCCTTTGTAAATACAAGCTTAGTTGATCGTTTAATGCTGGGTGTACTGGGCATGAGTCCTAAATTCTGCTGTCTAATATATATGCAGAGTGCTAGGCAGAAAATCGTCTGCAGTCCTGTATATTATGCCAGTCAAGAGGAATGATGTGATGCACATTTGTAGATTGACAAAGAAAGTACAGGAGACAGTGCCTTGCCAAGAGCGTTCAGATCAAAAGTCCTATCTCTGGCTTCTCCATGCTTGTTGCATTAAAAGTTTCCTTATCCTCCATCTATGCTCTCTGACACAAACTGATGCAAACAACCTGAGATCCATGGATTTGTTCAAATTCCTGAGTAAAGATTTAGTTTTGGCTGGTTGATGTGCCTATATTTTGCGTTGAACTTTCACTGTCTCCTCCTTTCCATGTTGCTGTTCTTTTCAATTAATGAAGACAATGGGCAGACAGTAGTTGCCAATTCTGTCAGAATTTAGACTAATGTTTTTAATGTTTCAGACATAAGGCCTCACTAAGGATGTGGGATTTGGCCATATTTAGAGCCTGTGGGAGCAAGCCTAGAATAACCATAAACTTTTAAGAATCTGGGGCATTCTAAGACTTTTTATGTCCTTTAGCATTGGCTGTCTTCTAAAGCAGTGCATCTCAGCCAAGTTAGCTCTCTCCAAGATACCTCATGCCTCCACTGTACTTCCTCAGTGAAGGTGGAGTTTGACATAAATGTAAACTGCTTAGAGCAGGAGGGTGGACTACATGAGCTTCTGAGGTCCCTTCCAGCCTGAATTTTCCTGTGATCCTGTAATCATCACTGGAAAAAGCAGCCCCTGAGTAAGTGATCCTGCCCCATGCTACCACCTGTGCTAAGCCAGCATAAGCATTTTTCCAGGTCTGTGATGATCTTAATCTGATGAAACTAAAAAATAAATGATTGTTTGTTTGTTTACTTATTTTGTCAGGTTACTTTTCAACTAAGTCAAGTTCACTCTTTGAACCTGAGAGACTCCAGAAATCCTTGTGTCAGTGTGTGTATGTGGGAATGAACAGGGAGGGTGAAGGGTAGGGACACCCTTTTAGCAGCAAAATTGGCTTAAATGTGATGCACACTATGGTGTTCCTGAGATATTCCACCACATGTGGTGGTAGTATGCTTCAGTGGTAGGAGGAGGGTCTGTTGGTGCTAGAAGGTATATAGCCAGCTTGGGACCTGCATGCCCTCGAGCTCCAGTTTGCAGTGCTTCCTGGGTCCACATGCCAAGAAGTATATGGCCATTGCTGATTTCAAAGCTAAATGAAACATCAAGTAGGAAAAAACATATTCCAAGCTTTGGAGGACTCTTCTAACTAACTCTTTTGAAATATTCTTTTGCCGTTTAAGTTTCCTGCACTACTAGAGGAAGACATAACTGGTTTTATATAGTTATTTTTATCTTAAGTGGAGTATATTGTTGAGGGAGTTGCTTACAATACCAATTTTAAACTACAGAACTTTGCAGAAAGGCATTATATACAAGTTTTTGTGGCACAACTGGCTATGTTTGGTTTTAATATTCTGTGCTATTCATTTGACTGTTATATTAAAATGGATCTGGCTAAAACAATGTCACCTTCTCTTAGCTGGGTATGCATCTCACTGTGATATCATCAATCAAGAAGTTTTTGCTCCCTGCCATGCCTACATCAGTCCAGGATTATACTACCAGCTATGCCGCTTTGATGCATGCAAATGCGGAAGCAGCTGTTTGTGTAATGCTTTGGCACACTATGCTTACGTCTGTAGCAAGCATGGGGTCATCGTTGACTTCAGATCTCACATTTCTTACTGTGGTGAGTAACGTTTGCAGAATGGAGTATCTTTAGAAATGTGTAAAGTTCTACAAATACCATTTGCTCCACAAAATAGAGGGATTGACCTTTTTTGCTGGAAACTAGAATTGTGCCATGAGCTAATGGTATACTCAGGGGTGAACACTAATAGCCTTTATGTTAGGCATCTGAGTTGGGGAACCTGAGCTGCCTCACAGGGGGTACTTGTACCTTTCCTTTGCCTACAGAGAGAATTTAAATTTCTGACTTTGAACTCATAAGTCATATGGAAGCCTCTATTAGGCTAAAGTAGTCAGGGAGTGGCAGGAGCAGGGCTGTTCCCTAAGGGAAGGCAAGCCAGGGTGGCAGGGGCTCCCCAGGGCCGGCAGGGCAGGGTGGGCAGTGATTTGCCAAGTAGGATGTAGCAATGATTTAAAACAAGGCATTTCTAAACTGTAGAGTAATGCCCTAACCTTAACTGGACCATTCTTCCTCTCTTAGAAACCTGAGTTACTAGGCAGACACACCCACCACACACACCTAACATATATAAAGAATAGACACCTACTGCTTACAAAATAGACAATTCCAGCCAAGGAATTGCCCAACATAAACCCACCCGAATCTAAACAATTCTAACTTAATACATCAGTAAAATAGCATATTTTTGTCATGCATTTTAACTCACCCGAGTGCAGCAAGAGACCATTTTGCTTTGCTGTTTTGCACTCCCATAATATACTGCTTTTTTTCCTATTTTTCACATTTGAAGAGTATGTTGTTCTCCCTTGTCTCTCCCTCTCTCTCCTCCAGCTGTGATGTGTCACAGTGGTATGCTTTATCATCAGTGCTCTTCTTTTTGTAAACACTCCTGTGCTTCACTTTCTATGGCAAATATCTGTGGTGATGACTGTGCAGAAGGATGTAATTGTCCTGATGGGAAGTATTTTGAAGAGTCGGTCAACTTTTGTGTATCAATGTAAGTCATAAGAAAATAGAACATATGTGTAGGCACATTTTCCTCTTTCCAGCAAGATTTAAAGTAGTTTTTCTGCTGTTTCCGTCAAGATGTAGACTGCCTAAACAGGATAGCAAGCAATATGTGAAGATTTCATATTCTTTTGTACTAATAAATAGTGGGGCCTCATCTGGTACTGTGTGTACAGCCATCTACTGCACTTGAGAGAAGATATGTCACACTGCTTTAGAGAAGGGTGCTGAAACTTTTTTAATTCATGGGAAAGCATTTTCACATGAAAACCTTGTTTTTAACACTTAAGAAAAAATGAGAAGGAATCTACATAGTAGCAATCCATAAAGTCAGGGATAGTATGGAGAGAGTGGCTAGGAGTGTCTTTTTTCTGTCTCACAATACAAACCCCTTCAGTTAAATGGAAGGAAATGGTCAATGAAAGGAAATAGTTTTTGTACATTGTGTACCAAAATTTTACAGCTTACCGCCATGGGGAGTTACTGACTTCAGGTACTGAATTAAAAACTGGAATGAGTAATTATGTAAATTTCAAGATTATACAGAGATATTGCTGTTCATCGCTACATGTACTTTGGAAAGATCAGTAAAGTTCATACTGTAGGGATAAAGACTGTTTTAAACTATTAAAGAGTTTGAGGTAACTTGGTATTCTCATATTTTTGCATGGTTTCTAGGGAATTCTGTTGCTACTTCCATCCCATCTGGCTCTTACCACAGACAGGGTTAATGGATTTTTCTATCGTAATTCCTCTGTCCCATGATTTTGACAGTACTTTGAATGGGAACTACATGTTGCCTTACTATTCCTGTAACTGGGAAGAAAAACTCTTTTCTATAAGACTAATGCACAGAAACAGCAAATAAATAATACGGAGATTGAGGAAAACCCTGGTTTTGTTGAAGATGGCAGGAATTTTGCCACTGACTTCAATACAGTCAGAGCGTCATCCTTTAGTTTTTGCCTTTAGATGTATATTTTAAATATAAAGATTGAGTTAATGAATTATAAGGCCTGCTTATCATAAGATCTTGATAAATGGATTGCCCTGAAATCCCATTTTGTCTTGCTTTTGTATCTACATGCATAAATATTCTTTTAACAGATCTGCCTGTCATTGTCATTACAAGGGCAAAGCCCTCCAGCCTGGAGAAATCCTCCCTACACCAACAGGCTCCTGGTAGGTTTGAGCACCAAGAGTTTTATCTTTCATGTATCACAGTTTGGATGCTACTCAAGAGCCTTGAGATTTTTTTCACATAGAATGAAGGTCTATTGTATCAAGATTTTATTTTTGTTACACACTTAGTAAAAGGGTGTCTAATATAAATTGGATTACATACTTGCTTATTTTAACAACAGGATACCTGGAAAATTCTGTAAGCCAGGGACTAAAGAGTATCTCAAAACACACGCATAGAGGTTGCAGTTCTGTTCTTAGACCTGGGGGCATTATGATAGCAATATGAGGTTGGTTTTGGAAGAATAAACAAAGTGATTCTATTTTGGAAAGTTTTTCAAACAAAGGCTTGCAGGGAGCTATGCTTGTGTCATTTTGTATTATTAATTCATGATGGAATCCTGACCTCACTGAAACAAGTGAGGAAACCTCCCAGGTTTCATGGTCAAACTTGTTCATTTTTTAAGAAATGCACTCAACCTGCTGATTTAAAATCATGTCTGTGACTTGAGTATCAGGGTTGATTCTTGCTGAGGTCTTATATATTATAGTTGTTATAACTGAAGCTTGGTAATCATGTAGTTCAAGAGGTGAGAGAAGGGGCTTCATTTTTCTGCCACTGCTATGCCTCTGCAAAGCTTTGGTTTTTTCACAATTTTTTTTAAAAGGAAAATGAAAAAATTAGGACTAGGTTTATTGTTGAATGTGTTTTTTTGTAATTCTGTATTTTATCATAAAAAGAATCAAGCTGTGTATCTTAACATCTGTGCAACAGGAATTTGCATACTGTATCCTTCCATATTCACAAATATAAGGTTAAGGTTTTGCGTTACACTGCCAGCATCCTGAATCACCTGGCCCTACATTCCCCCAGAGGCTGACATACCCAGCTTCTTTTTTATTTCAGTGAACGTTAGACAATTAAATAGTACATAAACACCTTTGTGAGTTTGGGCCCTCATTACAGATCAGCGGTTAGAAAATACCAACAAAATATTGGTTAGAACTCATGCTTTTGGTTTTTAATCCTCCTTCTCCTCCTCATTTCTGTTGTTTAAATTGGGTTAAGTTGTATTATCTTTTTTAACATGGTGGCTACAAAACATTTTCCCCTTAGAATAGAGATGGGTGTGCTTTTCTTTTCCAGTCAGTGTTTGAATGGAACAGTGAAATGTATTGAAGCCACTACAGAAAATACAGGTAATTTACAGTCTTTTTTTCATATTACAGTTGCACAGAGGAGGTTTTTGACATTGAATAGTAATTTGGTTTTCTCCTCCTATGTATTTTCATTATGAGATACTTAACGTCAAAATATATTTGAAATAGGAGCTTAGGAGCACACGTTGTCTTGGTTTTTCTTTTTCCTTTTTCTGTAGCACAAATTGTACTAAGTCACTTGGGAAATTAAAATAATAAATAATTACATGTGAGGTGTAGGTCAGTATGTTCTCATGGGAATACCTAAAATTAGGCTCACTATCCTTGTTTAGGAATCCTTAAGATCTTGACTTCTAGTAAGTAAATTTCTAATTAATTTCTAATGAATTTAAAAGAGATTTCAGTACACTGAAAATTATGCCACTTCTAAAGATTCTGTCTACCTAAGGCATAATTACTCCTCCCTTAAGAATTGGCTGTGTATCAGATCCAGGGCGCATAGATCCAGATGCTTAATATTAAGTTTTCATCTTTTTTTTTACATTAAAACATATATTAATTTTATATCTCTGTAATACAAATGAAGTTACAGACTTTTATTCAGGTTATATTCTTATGTGTACTGTAATGGAGGCTAACTGTGTATTAAAAAAATAGATTGAGAACAAAAACCAATAGAAAACCTTCAGTGTAAAAGAGCAGTTGATCTCATTTAACCTGCATTTTGCATTTGAAGTTCACATATGCCCTGAAGGAAAAATCTACTATGACTGCAGATCTCCTGTGCCTGGATTACCAGCAGCGGGTGTGAATTGTGGGATCTCTTGTGCGAACCTTGCCATGAACTTCTCCTGTGTCCCCTCACCACCCTGTGCAAGTGGCTGTATTTGCCCCCCTGGGTAAGTTTTGGCAGGACAACCTGGAGCACAAGCCATATACCTATTTTTCACAGTTTAACTCTGCACATTTTTTTTTCTTTTTAAATTCCAGTGGTATCACACCTCTGATTTTGAAGCTACTGTTCTATAAAATTTGCAGATATAGAGTCACAGTTAAAAGGCCAACTTTTTCTTTTGTCTCTGAGAGCCCTTTTCTCCTTCCTGCTGGTGTGAGGCTCCATGATATAATGATTTGTCAGTTGGAGTCCTACGGTTTCTCCATCCTGAGACCATGATTCCACTATCCCATGAGATACCCATCTTGCTACCACTCCGATTGGCTGGTATTTGGGACTCTCTGGGGAGGAGATGACTCCCACCACTTGCACTGTATATTTTATTTGAGTGTAGAAGCAAACATGACAAAAAATCATAATGTAAACCATCTGTGTTCCTTCCTACTGCCCAAATAATTGTCTCACCTAGACTTCTACTCAGGCTTACAGTATTGATGCCCAACCTGGGGCGGGGAGTGGGGGGGGTTGCGGGCTGGATCCTGCCCTCTTCCCCATCATTCTCTCTGTCCTTCTGAACTCAACCAAAGTTTTTGTTTTCTCAGCTCATGAATTTGGATTTGGTGCCCAGAAACAGTCTGCTGAGCTTTGCAGGGGTCATATCAAAGTACAAGAGCTAAAAGCATTTGTTGTGAAGTTTCTATCAGGATCACTCACTACTTCCTCCATCTGTTTCCATTCCCTCCCCTGATACCTGCTGCATGCACTTTCAGATTTGAAGAGGCAAATATGCTGTGCAAATTGCTGCAATTTGACCTCAGGTGGAGTGCTCCCTGTTCTTTCTCAACATTTGATTTTATTTCACTATGTGTATCCAGTGATCCCCTGACAGTATATCAGTTGTACACAGATCAGAGTGTAATGAGACTGCCAGAATTCCCCTTCCAGCAACTTGTGATGTTCACGGATGACTAAGTACTGGTGAAGGACAGATTTCAGGCACAGCTATTTAAGATTTCACTAGTTTTTCTTGCCTGGTATTCTGTAGTCCTCTACAACCTCTGCCTCAACTGAGGAGTTAGCTTTCAAGACCATTAGTGTTACAGGAATAAACAATTGTTTTTAACACAAAAATGCCTGAATCTGTACAAGGCATCATATAAAAACTAGTAAATTTTTACTGAAACATCACCATGATATTTGCGTGAACTTAAACTAGCAGCAGAGTCATGAAAGTTCATTTGAAAATTTGAAATAATTAAAACATAAGTTGAAAAACAGAGCTAAAGCCCTGCTCTCGCAGTCAAGTAGTATTATATCTTTCCAAATTGAATATGTTACTTATTTTCTGAATTATAAACTATAAAAGGGGTACAGACAAGCCAAATCCCAAGTTTCTGTCAAATAATGGAGTAAAACACACGAATTATTTTGTTAAGTAAGAGAATAAACACTTATTTTGCTATTAGATAGAAAAGTAAATGTGTAACATTTAAGCAGTTAGTACCATCATCGGTGTTAAATTTTATTTGTGAAGCCATTATGCCTTTCAGGCTCATGATTCCGAGAAGTGAGTATGGCTTTTAGCTAGGAAGGCACCAGCAGGGTTATCTTAAATAGTGCATTCAGAAGTTCTCTTTTTTTAATACAAGTAAATGTTAAGCATATACCTCATGAAATTAAATCTATATGGACAAGTCATGAAAGCCTTGTTATGAGCAGTTTTACTGTTACGTCATTTTTTAATTCTCTTAAGATGCTGTTCTTCTCTTTGTTTCTCCTTTCCCACTTTATTTCTACTACCACCCATTGTTTGACCCAATGACCTAAGCTTTTGGGGTGGAATCTTGAACTGTCCTGGAGACTGGCACCTTATTCTAGCATCCCAGGTATTTATGGTGCTCACAAAGTAAACCAGCTTGTGCATGGTATTGAAACTCTTTCCTTTGGAAACCCATGACAGGATGGACTCTAGTATGCAAAAAGTGGTCGTTTTAAAGTAAAAATGTTTTACATTTTCTATTGTTAAAATTCTTGCACAACAGCTTGTGGTTCTTTTAGTCAGTAGTTAAAGAGGTGACAGAATAAGAAACACTGAAAGTCTCTGTTATGCTATAAAAATTGAATAGAATAGCTCAAAATTTCATGAGGAAATGAGCTGAGAATGACAGTAAATTCATCATCCAAAGATACATTGAAAGTCACCCTAACACTGAGCTGGAGATATAAAAGAATAAGTTGAATTACAGAAGTACAGAAGAGTAGTATGGAAAGGGACCGCATGGGGCTAAGTTATTCTCCTGCCCTTAGGTAGCATCAGCAATATCTGTTATTCTTGGCAGGTATTTAACTTCCATTGACAGAGACTCTAAATGACCTTCCCAAGCCATCTGTTCTAGTGCTTTCCTATCTTTAACCATTTTTCTGAACACTTGACTCTTTTACTTAAAACCAATTAATCTTTAATGAACCAGTAATTATGGGGAGAAGAAAACTCTAATCTGTGTGTTCCTTTTAACTTCAAGTGAAGCAATCTCAAGATCATACTTTGAAAATACATCTCTCTATACTCTCAACCGTGTGTTGCAATGACAACTGCAGGAACGGCTCCCCTAAACAGCAGCATTGGGAGTGTCAGTAACATTTTTTTTTTTAAAAGTTAATGTGGCTAAGCAGATGGAAAAGAGGACATAGCAAAAAGCGGTTAACCACATCTCAGGGTCACTTATTCATGATCTAATTAGATTTGCTGCTTTTTGCATTAAATGCTCCTGTTTTGTCTTAACCTTGTTAGTTGTTTCCACTTCCCCAGGGTAGGCAGGTAACCTCCACCACCGCCCTCCGTAAACTGTGTTTCTTTTGTGCTGCTAACTCTGCAACAGGTGCCAT